>NC_136527.1:49777166-50254666 GCF_053919585.1 Euprymna scolopes | reverse complement strand
AATGTTGTGGATATTTTTAATGCAAATAAACATAATAAATTTAATTTTACCACATGAATTTTACTTTTTTTTATTTTTTCAAATTTATTGTATATTTTCAGAATTTGCAACAATGACATGAAGCCCAGTAATGGATGAGAGAAACCTTTCTTTATTGGTGATTTAAAAAGTTTGAAAATAATTATAAATTCCTCCATGGAAATGATCTAAATTTGAAGCTTATTATTATATACACTCAATTCAATATACTTTTTGTGGAATCAGATGCAATCAAACATGGGAGACCAATCACATTCTTGTGAAGTATGTGGGTCTTCTTTTGCATGGAAGTCACATTTGTTGAGTCATATGAAAAAACATACGGGAGAGAAACCACATTCATGTGATGTATGTGGTTCTTCTTTTGCATGGAAGTCAAATTTGTGGAATCATTTGAAAACACATACGCGAGAGAAACCACATTCTTGTGAAGTATGTGGTGCTTCTTTTCCATGGAAGTCAAGTTTGTTGAATCATATGAAAACACATACAGGAGAGAAACTACATTCTTGTGAAGTATGTGGTTCTTCTTTTGCATGGCGGTCATCTTTGTTGAATCATATGAAAATACATACAGGAGAGAAACCATATTCTTGTGAAATATGTGGTTATTCTTTTGCACAGCTGTCATCTTTGTTGAGTCATATGAAAATACATACAGGAGAGAAACCACATTCTTGTGAAGTATGTGGTTCTCATTTTGCATGGAAGTCAAATTTGTTGAGCCATTGGAAAAGACATACGGGAGAGAAACCACATTCTTGTGAAATATGTGGTTCTTCTTTTGCATGGAAGTCAAATTTGTTGAGTCATATGAAAATACATACAGGAGAGAAACCACATTCTTGTGAAGTATGTGGTTCTTCTTTTGCACGGAAGTCAACTTTGTTGAATCATATGAAAATACATACAGGAGAGAAACCACATTCTTGTGAAGTATGTTGTTCTTCTTTTGCATGGCGGTCATCTTTGTTGAATCATATGAAAATACATACAGGAGAGAAACCACATTCTTGTGAAGTATGTAGTTCTTCTTTTGCACAGCGGTCATCTTTGTTGAATCATATGAAAATACATACAGGAGAGAAACCACATTCTTGTGAAATATGTAGTTCTTCTTTTGCATTGAAATCAAAATTGTTTAATCATATGAAAACACATACAGGAGAGAAACCATATTCTTGTGAAGTATGTGGTTCTTCTTTTGCATGGAAATCATATTTGTTGAGTCATTTGAAAAGACATACGGGAGAGAAACCACATTCATGTGAAGTATGTGGTTCTTCTTTTGCATGGAAGTCAAATATGTTGAATCATATGAAAACACATACGGGAGAGAAACCACATTCTTGTGAAGTATGTGGCTCTTCTTTTGCACGGAAATCATATTTGTTGAGTCATATGAAAACACATACAAGAGATAAACCACATTCCTGTGAAGTATGTGGGTCTTCTTTTGCATGGAAGTATAGTTTGTTGAGTCATATTAAAACACATACGGGAGGGAAATCACATTCTTGTTAAGTATGTAGTTCTTCTTTTGCACTAAAATCAAATTTTTTGTGTCATACTTTTGCTCAGAAGGAGAAAGTGTAACGACTAGTTGGAGTAAGCGACTCTAATGATTCTGTCCTTATCAGAGCAGAGAGGGAGAAATAACAAAATACCAAGAACTTATGTAGAAAAAAACGGGAATCTTAAGGACGTATCAATCATACCAGACATTATTGAAACAACCTGGCTAATACAAATGGAGTTGTTGTCAGCCCAAGATGAGAGAGACAGAGAGAGAGAGAGATAGAGAGAGTTGCCATGGTTTAACCTTTTTTATAAACTTCATCACGTGCATGATATCTGATTGGGCAAGCCAGAAGTTGGCTGCTTGCACCAATCAGCACGGAGTTTACAAACTAAAGATATTCAAAATATCAAACCTACGAAGTATCACTGCTGCTACAAGAGTATGTTGTGTACTTTGTCTAATTCTATTCAAATCTCTTTAGTACAAGAGAAATACAACCAATAGCACTTAAATAATAATAGGTTGAAATGTATGAATTTTAATAAGATTTTGTTAAATAAAATAAATTTAAAAAAAGGAAAAACCAAATTCTTGTAATGTCTGTGATTTTTTGCCTAGAAGGAACATTTGTTGCGTCATATGCAGAAACATACAGAAGACAAAAGAACTTTAAAAGAACATTCAAATATTTGTGTATCTCATATAGAGTACAGGAGGCGACCCTGTGTAGGGAACCCTTTGATTTCTGAGAAGCTCGACTGAAGAATATGACCCAAAAAAGACAAAGTATATATACTAACTTAACTAATGAAAAATCTTAAATATCTAAACACAATGCATTAAGCGATCACTGAGATAATAACTATCCATAAATTTGCCCTCGGATATGAATTCATATCAGAATAAAATCAAGTGAGGATCTTTTAAAACTAACTAAAGTTTATGGTTTAACTAACAATTTATCAGGTGAATTCGACACTCTCTTGGCAAAACTTCCAAATTAAAAACTTGAAACTCTGTTGTCAAAACTTTCAGCACCAAAACTCAATACATTGTTATCATAACTTCGAACGCCACAACTCAACACTGTTGCCAAACTGCAAATTCTAAAACTTAAGACTCTGTTTTCAAAACGTCCAAATCCACAACTCGACATTCTGTTGTCAAATTTTCCTACTCTAAAACTCGACACTCTTTCAAGTAGATTTGGACGTGACTACATACTTAGCCTTCCTTTTTTAACTCATCCATTGTTTTATTCACGTGTCTCATTTGTATAGAAATAGCGACATTCTGTATGGCTCTCATGACTATCACCCATAAAACCAACTGGGTGAAAGCATTTTAGTCATTTTTCGTAGCCAAGTAAGTTTCGATGTTTGCTATAAAGTAAAATAAGAAAAACTAAAAATATTTTTGTATTGTTTGATATTTTGTGAATTCCTGGCATCTGTTTTTATTAATTTTCTATTTCTATGAAATCAGCTAATATGAGAAATTAGATCAAAGCATTAAGTTTTGAACGTCTGTCATAACAGTAATTTTATAGCATCTGGTTGTATGTTCCAGTCATAATGAGAATTAAAATAATAAAATTTGAAAAAAGTAAAAAAAACTATATTCTTGTTATATCTATGTTGGTATTATTGTGTTAAAAATTGTGTTCCAAATCTGTGTTATCTAAAAACCACCCAAAAGTACACGCAGTCTTTATGCCAAGGTCACATTTAAACAGATTTTCACTTTTCTTTTTAAATTTAATAAATCTCAATAAAAAGTCTATTTTATATGGAGTATTCATGTCTAAATATCTACTTTAGGTTTTAGCCTTTTACTATTGTTTTCATAAAAATGTTTAGTCTACAGAATATTTGAAATACAATGGACGTTAAATAAGTAATAACCCTGACCCACTTCCGTTTGTTTGGTCTAGTAGATATGTTGCATATGCAATGATTTATATCTCTATAAACCATGTGGCAAATTACAACTCTAAACTAATAATTGTGTTTGAAATAAGTTAAATGAAGCCTGTCAAGTGTCATGCAGTGATCAGTTGTTTTATATGAAATCACGCACATCACATGAAACTTTTGAGTAAATTAAAAGAAACGATGTCACATCATATTATTCTTGCAAAACGTTGGCATTGTGAATTCCAATGTCATGAAATCTGTAGCAGCAGCACCTAGGTCTGGTTGCCCTCCATCTGTCATTGATGAGGCAACTGTAAGCCATGGTGAAAGCCCAGTTAATGTATTAGAAGCACTTGAACTCACCACATCCAAAAAATATAATGACGCAGACTGTTGTTGGCAACGTCATGCTCGCATTCTTCTATGACTACAATTATAGAAGCTTATTATACAGTACAATTATGTTGACACACCAGTTCCCACCACATCACCAATGTTAAGCCAAGATGAGCCTGGCCAGTACCAGATGGGTGACCGTTTGGGAAGGCTAGTTTCTGTATGTACTGTGCCGGATCATAAAAAAATTTACAGGTTGGTATCTGGTGATGCATTAATTCACTAGGAGAGATGCAACTTTCGACTTAGTAAAGACATGCATCTAGGAGAAGGTAACTCTGATGTAGATGATCTAAGGACAGTGAATAGGTGCAAACAGGCGAGTCAGATGTCACTGTACTGGCGATGGTAATTGCAACCGACCCATGTATTTTGCCAAGTTAAAATCATGTGATGTCTTCAGAGGAATCGGACCAACAACTGACGACTATGGAGAACACTCACCATGATTTTGAAAGGAAAGTGTTTTCCAGATAATGTAGCTTTATTTCTCAATTTCTGCACTTCTACAAAAGCTATTAAACAATTATAAACTGATTAGCTATTTACAACCTCGATGTAGATAGTAAATTGTGTAGTCGTTATATTTTGAGGGATTTTATATTTTTGTGAACGAATTTTTCTACTTAAAATAACTGATTTATTATTATCAGATGAAAATACTTTGTGTGAAGTGTAATTCTACTGACATTCTTACACATTTTTCTCATGTCTAAATCAGTTGGCTTGGAAACATCAACAAAACCAGTCGTGCAAATGCGCCCATCCAAGTCACCAGTGATATGACAACATTAAATGTTAAATTATTTCTTGACCTTTTTCTTTTGTTCGAGGAGCAAAAACATGAAATAAAGTTAACAAAATGTTAGAATAGATATTTTTATTAATTTAATTTGGGATTAAATACTTTTATTCTGCATTGTTTGTTTTTACCACGTAGACATAATTTAGCATTAAAATCTTGTTTTTTTATTTCAATGAATATTCTTACAATAACCATTGCTAGGTTAGTTGATGAAGAATAAATTGTGACGCGCATATTTATTATAAAGTTTTAAACACGTCACATGTAGAGTGACATATCCTTAGATGCACGACTAATTGTTTGCCAAAATTCATACGAAATGAAAAAAATTGTTAGAGGCGTATGGTCCTAATATATAACATTAAGAGTATTTATTTCCCAGTTTATAACAATTGTCAAAGGTTAGGAATATTTTGAGTTAAAACGTTCTTATGAGAACTAACTTGTTTTGGAAATGAGGATAGGAATTAATAACCACTACAAAGTATACGTGGGTACTATGCTAAGTTTTTTATTCTACAATCCTCAAATATAGCACATCCATCTATTCAAAAAAATAAATTTAATCACCCTAAGAAATTCATTGGTAATTATTCTGTGGTGGAATGTGATTCATCTTATATAGCTAATATATAGTTAAAACCTTCTACACAGAAGAAAGTTTTCCATGCGAGCAGATCCTTCTAGGACAGAAAACTTACTAATTTTCATACATGCTTTAATGGTTGCTGCTAATATCTTCACAAGCCAGAAATTCTCTTCTATCCTTAAACATGTAAGATAGTTTTTTGTCAAATCATGTGACACTTGCATTTCTTATGCATTTTTCGAGGGAACAAAACTTTCAATTATGTCACCTGCAGCATTGCGTATTCCCATTTGCCAACAGGTTTTACTGAGATGTATGACTCTAACCCTCGCCCAAATTCATACATATTTGTAGAATTGTTACTGGCGTACGGTCCCAAGATATGTTTATTTCCCAGTTTATAACAATTTTCGCAGGTTAGGAATATTTTGAGTTACCACGTTCTTGTGAGAACTAACTTGTTTTTGGAAATGAGGATAAGAATTAATCATCACTGCAAAGTATAGGTAGGTACTATGCTAAGTTGTTTTTTTCTGCAATACTCAAATAAGAATTCCCATCCATACACACAAAATGAAATTTAATAATCACTCTAAGAAACTCCTTGGTAATAATGTTGTGGTGGAATGTGATTCTGTGCTATAGTATACTGCAATGTCGCGTAGACAGCAGTCGCCGCAGTGAAATAGAGAGAGAGGAGCAGTAGGAGGTAGCAGGACTGGTGACGTCTCGCATGGATAGAAGCAAGGGTAGTAACAAAGAGTGGAGTGGGAGAGATGTGAGCAGACGACAATGAATTCCCGCTAGCCGGTGACAGTTCTGTCAAGATGTGTCATGTATAATGGAAAACACAGGAAATAAAAATGTCAAAAAAGTTTAAATTATTTCTTTTATTTGTTTTGCACTTCGATGGAGTCGACAGACGAAAGTAAGAACGAACTGGGAACGTCTTCTATAACATTACAATTCATCGTATATAGTTAATATATAGTTCAAACCTTCTGCACAACAGCATACAACAATTGAATTCCATTTCAAAATCTGCATTTGTTCATCAGCCTCACTGAGTGGCAAATTCATTTCATAATCGGAATCTAACTTGTAATAATGAAACAAATGCTGTGATAGAAAAGAAACACATTCGCCTTCTGACAGCAGAAAGTCTGCGAGCAGATGCTTCTAGGACAGAACAAACGCTGAAATACTATAACAAAAGTCTGATTTGTTTATTTGCTTTTTACGGAATAAGTAAGACACAAGGTCAATTCATATTCAGAATTAAGCTCTCAAAAATGTCAAATTAATCCAAATTAAGCCTTCTTAGTACCCTTGCTATACTTCACGCAATAAATAATATAAAATTTGTGATCCGAAATTAGTAGATAATGCCTGGGATAATAGATTCATGAAGCAAAATATATAATTGACTTTGGCTTTCACCAATCGCTTAATATAATTATTGTAAATATTTTGAGAAACCTCTCCTGTGGAATGCAGACGAGGCTTCCAAGCCATGTTTTGCAGGATAGCGTGCTCTTTTACTTGGGTGCTGACTCTTCAAATAACTCTTTCCGACTCACGTCGTGTGAAAGAGAATAAGATGAAGAGCTTCATTCAAGTTTCTCTCCTTGTCACAAACAGTTACATTTGCTCAACTGGTAGAGTGACTGCTACGTGCCAACAACTCAAGTTTCAGTCTTTAATCCATGTATGTTTTGACACACATGAGACTTAGAGATGACGAAACATGTGTCCGTGGATATCTAACAGAATAAATACATTTAATTGAAATGAAAATACAAATTCCATTATAATATAACTGTCATAGATGAATTCCTCTCTTTAATCGTTGTTAATTTTTCTTCTTTTAATACAATTATTTGTTTCTATTTTCTAATTATTATTATTTTTATAATCATATTCAATTTATATTTTGATCTATGCGTGTTAGAATTGCCAATTTCACACAATTATGTTGTCATAGTTGGGTTATACGCTCGGCACTCCCTTCAACCCGAGAGCAACTAAGACGGTAACACGTAAAGACATCCACTCCCCAAAAGAATGATGCAATACCCGACTTGTTAAGACAATAAAAGATAAAAATGAAAGTTTTCAGATGTCACAATAAATGTTTGAACGCTTGACAACGCCTCCATATATTTCAAAACACAAGCATGCTCATGTAAAACAAAGTAATGACTCGGTGGCAATATAAAATAATAAAACAGTTCTATTGACAGAACGAAGATTCGATATTTTACACATGTCATATCAATGTCATACCACATCAGCAATATTAGACACAATTTCAATTTATATTAAAAAAAAAATCCAGCTCCAAAAAAATTGTCCCTAATCTTAGTGGAAATGTATTATTTTGTTTAAACAAAAATACCTTTACTAAAGTTATGGTTTTCAGTAGTAAATGATCTTTTTTTATATAAATAAAGCATCTTAATTTGTAACAATAAAAATAAAATATTTTTTTTACAGTAACAATGCAAAAAAGCCCCTAAAGTCCGTATTAATGAATTCGATATAACTCGAGGAAAAATGAATTTATCGAGCTACCGATATTACCATGGAATTAAGCATTGCTTATTTAATATTTTCACACAAAAAATTATATTAGCAAAAATATTTCTATCTTTTTTTTAAATTACAGACTTCGCATAATTTTTATATGCAAGATTTTAATAATTTCTTGCTCGCAAGAATGTGAAACTTTCGGCGTAACATAGTTTTTATATAATCTCGAACAATAATTAAAAAAGAATTAACTTAAAAATAGGAACATACAAATAATTAAATTAAAAATGCTAAAAATTGATACAAATGTTCAAAATAGGAATGTATGGATACACGTTTGGGGGAAAAAAGAAATCTGAAACTCCTACCTCCTTTTACTATCATGATTTCATTTTGAAACAACGTTGTAATTGGCTGAAATTTTGGGCTTCCGTATATTCGTGTTTACAAACTTTTATCGGTTGCGTTTTGCCAAACGGCATGGTTACTTGCTTTTTGGGGGCTTATTAAGCTGTATTTTGTATAAACAAGGTGTTTTTTATATTTAATTCAATATCTTAGGACTTTACTAATTATCTTTGAAATAGACCCAGAAAACTAATATTAATCTTTTAAAAGATTTTTATAATGAATTTATTTAATTTCAAAATTTTGTTGAATTGGTTAACTCGCCGTGAAAACATTTTCATAACTTTTTTTCCAATGTACAAATATTTTTTTTCCTTTAGGAATTAACTTTAGTATCTAATCTTTCAAATGCAATAAAAAATAATCGGAAACCTACAAGAAATTATGATAAATCGGCTTTCAAAACTAGGTCCCCCTATTTTTGCCCGCCCATTTTTACCCGTACTTAGCAATATATATCCGCAAACCAGCTATCCTGCAGCTGCTGTTAATTTTCTCACATGTGCTCTGTTACACTGCTGCAGAAAAATTTTATCCATTCTTTCGATATTTTGTAAAATGAAAACAAATATGAAAATATATCCGTATGCATACATATAAAAATATATACATATGCATACATATAAAAATATATACATATGCATACATATAAAAATATATAATCTTAATAGAATCTTATATAGAAACAAATATTTTATTTTACTTCATTCTTATTGTTTTAATTTGTAAGAAAAGATCATTTTTAACTTGACTCTTGTCTATTAGTGAAGAATATTTTTTCAATTGAAAGTAATGCTAATTTCTTTCAGAACTGATTGCGTTCCTTAGAAATTTCAAAAATTCATTTCAAGGTTGAAAAATAGTATTTTTATCTGATGTAGTCATATGAAATTTCAAGAACAGTTTCATCAGTTTTGTAATTTCACTATAATAGATATGAGGGAAAAAACGAATGTACACATATTCAAAGTAGTCTCTCTATATATATTATAACATTCAGATGACCTTGTAACGGATGTTGTAACCCAACATCCGATTTACGACTTCAGATTGTGCGTGCGTACATTAACAAATAATCAACGCAACAAAAAATGTACTGTTTTACAGTGTACGTTTTCAGCATCCCAAGTGTATTTTTTCACGTTTAAATTATCTAAATAAACAATTGTTAATACTTTCTGCATTTCAAAGATTTTTTAAAGTTAGAAAAATTGAAAAAAAAAATTAGCTCGTAAAATTTAATTGATTTCATTATGTAAACAAAATGGCTTCATGAGGGAACTTTGTAAACACTGGTCTTTAAAAAATAAAAAAATAATATATCTATTATGTTTTAAACGACTTTAATAGTTTATTTTGGAAGTATATTAAACAACCAACTTTAAAAAGAGAAATTACGAGATTTTATATTTTTTGGGGTGTCAAACATCCATCCAAAATTCTGACACACCTAGTCACGTTCATATGTTAATTCCATACCTAATATAACATACTGACCCAACGGGTCACGGGTAGTCTAGTATATATATATATATATATATATATATATATATATATATATATATACACGCAAGGAGTGGAGTATATAGAGTGTCAATCACTTAATAGTATTAGTGAATGAGGAGATGGAGGATTGAATTATATTCAGGGTAGAAATTAATATAATTGATGAGATAAATTTAACTAAATGGAACAACAGACATATGACTCCGGATAATTTATGGTGGATAAATAGGGTTAAATGGGATTAAAAATAAATTTGAGATATAAGTTATCCTGTGAGGAGGAGAGGGAGGATAAAGCAGTAAAAGATAGGACGGGATAGGATAGATGAAGATTGAGGTGGATGTTTTTATTTTTGTAGATGTTACAGGAATGAGTTATATGAGACAAATGGTTGTACTTAGTGTAGAATTTATAAGTATATATATATATATATATATATATATATATATATATATATATATAATCATAAATACACGACGATTTTGAAGTGAAAAAAAATCGAATGAATCAAAAGTAATTTACTTAACAAAACAGTAAAGTTCCAAAATTAACTCTTTTGAAAATATGAATTACAAAAACTAATGGATCAAGTAAAGAATAGATACCCTGTAGCAGACGACGCCGCCTGGCGGTGACAAGCACACATTTCAACTAACACCGGTGATTCGACCTTGACATTGGCAACACGCACATAGCGTCGGTTGTTTGTAAACACGTCAAATAGCAAACATGCTCGAATATTCGCCAGCAATTTTTTTTTTAATATACTTACAAATCTTTTGAATATTTAAAAGAAAAAATGTATATTTACAAAACATTTTTTTTTAAGTAAGTAATAAAATGAACGTATTTAATAAATAAAAGATATTTAAATAAATGGGTGTCTTTCTGTTTCGGATTTTTTCGATCAAGATTGATTGTAATGTACCATGTTTTTTTTTTGGTGGTGGGGGGGAGGTCTGTGTGCGTTTTTAAGACAATTCAATATTTATTTAATTATTCTTTAAAAAATTAACTTCAGCGACAATTAATATATTTTTAAAATAATATTTTTAAATATTAAATTTTGAATATTCGCGAGCAATATTTTTTTTTAAATAAAAGATATTTCAATAAATGGGCGACTTTCTGACTGAGTTTTTAATATATTTACAGGACTTTTTAATAACTGTTTTATTCTTTTTATCAAGCAAAAATAGAACTTTTATAATGACATATATATTATGGACTGTTTTTCAAACATCGAAATTTTCAAATTAAAGTTAATTTTAATAAAAAAAAAAAAAAGACGAGGTTTTTTTTTTTTCAATTAAATTATTATAAACTTTATTTGAACTTTAAACAAACTTTTACAGGCATAAAAAATAGACTTTATAGATATTTTATAATAATTTTTTAAAAATATATTTAACGAAAAGTTTTTTTATCATTTCATTGTTGAATAAAATTTCAAAATGATAAATGGCGAAAAAAAATATCTCGAAAAGAAAACACACCTCGTCTTTTTTTTTTGTTTTAAATAAAACTTTAATTTTAAAATTTCGATGTTTGAAAAACAGTCCATAATGTAGATTTCATTATAAAAGTTCTATTTTTGTTTGATAAAACGAATAAAACAGTGAATAAATAATAATTAAAAAAAAAACAGTCCATTAAGTTCAAATAAAAACTGTTTGAATAAAACTTATTTTAAAAAAAGAGGTTCATTATTATTTATTATTATAATACAACTCAATATTTATTTAAATTGCGATGTATGTCGGTGGTCAGTGAAGGAAAATCCTTCTAGGCCGAGACAATTTTTATGCATAATAAAATCACAAGTATAAACAATCGAGATAAAAAAAATATATTATTTTATTCACATATCTTTTTATAACTTTAAAGATTTGGTCGCAAAAATCCGACACAGAAAGACACCCATTTATTTAAATATATTTTATTTAAATACGTTCGTTTTGTTACTTACTTAAAAAAAAAATGTTGTGTAAATATATATATTTTTTTCTTTTAAATCTTCAATAGTTTTGTAAATATATATATATATATATATATATATATATATATATATATATATATATATATATATATATATATATATATATATATATATATATATATAAATGCTGGCGAATATTCGAGCATGTTTGCTATTTGACTTGTTTACAAACAACCGACGCTATGTGCGTGTGCCAATGTCAAGGTCGAATCACCGGTGTTAGTTGAAATGTGCGCTTGTCACCGCCAGGCGACGTCGTCTGCTACAGGGTATCTTCACTTGATACAAAATAATTATAAAAGTTGTTTTCTTTTTAAAATAGTTTTCGGATCAAGTAAAGAATAGATACCCCGTAGCAGACGACGCCGCCTACCGGTGCCAGGCGCACAATTCAACTAACACCGGTGATTCGACCTTGACATTGGCACAAGCACACGGCGTCAGAAATTTCGTGAAAATAGTGAATAATTCCACCCCATCTTTCCAAGCTTATAACTCCTCGAAAAATGTAATTCAAGTCCTAATTTTTTTTTCAATTAAAGGAGCAAGGACCAAGGTTTCATTTATAAAAAAAACAAAAAAAAACAATGTGTTTTTTTTTAAAAAAAGGTTTTAAACTTCGGACTTTACAGGTAAATTTCTAAAAAAGCGTTTTTTTTTTTTTGTTTTAAATTTGAATATATTATTTATTGACCTTTTCTCTTCAATTTGTGATATATAAAACTATTCAAAATAAATTAATTATTTACTTTTTAATAGACATTTCAAAATGAGAGGCGTGAATTATTCGACCCCCTGTCTTTTCAAGCTTATAACTCCTCGAAAAATGTAATTCAAGCCCTAATTATTTTTTCAATTAAAGGAGCAAGGACCAAGGTTTCATTAAAAAAAAAGACAAAAAAAGACAAAAAAAAACAATGTGTTCTTATAAAATAAGGTTTTAAACTTCGGACTTTACAGGTAAATTTCTAAAAAAGCGATTTTTTTTTTGTTTTAAATTTGAATATATTATTTATTGACCCTTTCTCTTCAATTTGTGCGACATAAATTAATTATAACCTTTTTAATAGACATTTCAAAATGGGTGACACTTGGGGGGCGTGAATTTAAAAAAAACGTTTGTCTAAAATATATTCGGTTTATTGGAAAGAAAATAAAATTTCACATTGACCCTGAAAATATCGTAAAAATAGAATCAATAGAAAAATTTTGATAGATTTTTAAAGTTTAAAAATTGAAAAATATTGAGTTCGGAAAATTCATTATTGTTAAAAAAAAAAAAAGGTACTTATACAGTTTAATGACGACATTAAAAAATGGAAATATTGAAAAAAAATTTTGTTGTACGTACCTGTTATAGACTGAAGTTCTTCGAAAAAAAATTTCACTTCATTTGATCAAGTAGTTTTTTTTTTTTACAGCGAAAAACAATTATTTATCACGACGACGTCAACGTGCCCATTTTGGAAATGTACCTAGCAGAATACCTCCATTTTAGGCCAGATTTCGCAATCTAGCCTTTTTTTTTCGCCAGAATGAGATGCGCACATCACATCTGCAATTTTTTTCCGTTTTTTATTTTTATTTTTAAAGCAGAATACTATTGAATATGCCAAGAAATTGAAGAATGCAAAGAACTGAAGAATTTTTTACGCGATTATTTTCGAAACATGCGCAGTAGTGTTTACCGATGTATTGGAAAATTCAAAATGGTGCCCGACACTCTCTTTAACATGGTAAGTTTGGGAAAAGGTGTTATAAATAATAAACTACACAAAATACTATTTAAAAAACACCGAATATATGTCAACTTATGTCACGGTAATATATATTGAGCGAATTTCTAACAGTACTTTGTCTAGTTTATTATTTATAACGTCTTTCCTGAAGTTACTGTGTTAAAGAGAGACTCTGGCGCCATTTTGAATTTTCCAATACATCGGTAAACACTGTATGCTTTTCGAGCTTTATAAACATGTTACATTGAATAAAAACACTAAAAACATATCCATATACAGTAATACAAACCCTAAGTTTTTTTGTTTTTTTTAATTCGAAAATTTTGGTTGCATATTTCTAATTTTTCTAATATTTTATTTTTATTTTCTTCTGTTACAAATTAAAAAAAAAAAAAAACACTCCAAAAATGGCATCTGTCTTCAAAAAAAAAAAAAAATTCTCATTCTGGTGGAAAAAAAAAAAGGGCTAGATTGGCCTAAAATGGAGGTATTCTGCTACGTAGGGCAGTTACCGGCCCTTGGGGAAAGCTACCTGCCCTTGGGGAATTCCTGGGCGCTGCAATAACATTTCCAAAATGGCCACCTTGACGTAGCCGTGATAAATAATTGTTTTTCGCTGTAAAAAAAAAAACTACTTGATCAAATGAAGTGAAATTTTTTTTCGAAGAACTTCAGTCTATAACAGGTACGTACAAAAAATTTTTTTTTCAATATTTCCATTTTTTAATGTCGTCATTAAACTGTATAAGTACAAAAAAAATATTTCTATTACTTTTAAAACAACTGTAATAGTTTATTTTGGAAGTATAATCCATAAAGAAAAAAAATAACCCACTTTTAACAGAGAAATTACGAGATTTTTATATTGTATTCGCAGTTTCGTGTTAGGGGTGTCAAAAATTCCTACAAAAATTCTGATACTGCTACGGCGTCGGTTGTTTGTAAACACGTCAAATAGCAAACATGCTCGAATATTCGCCAGCAATTTTTTTTTTTAAATATATTTACAAACTTTTGAAGATAAACCTTAGAATAATAATTATGTTTTGCGGATGTTTGTGCTAAAGATTGATTTTTATGTAAAGTGTTTTATAATTCTTTTTTTTCCTGTGTGTTTTTTAATACAATTCAGTATTTATTTAATTATTCTTTCTTTAAAACATTAACTTTACCGACAATTAATATATTTTTTTTAAATAAAAGATATTTAAATAAATGGGTGTCATTCTGAGTACGTTTTTTTTTAATAAAAATAAAAATTATAAAAAGATTTCTATCTTGTGATACTACATTTCATCTTTATAAAAATAAAAGTTATAAAAAGATATGTGAATAAAATGATATATTTTTTTTATCTCGATTGTTTATACTTGTGATTTTATTATGCATAAAAAATTGCCTCGGCCTAAAAGGATTTCTCCTTCACTGACCACCGACATACATCGCACTGTAAATAAATATTGAATTGTATTAAAAACGCACAAAATAAAAATGGCCAAAACCGTATAGAATAAATCTTTTTTATAAGTTTTATTCAAACAGTCTTTATTTGAACTTAATGGACTGTTGTTTTTTATTATTTATTAACTGTTTTATTCTTTTTATCAATCAAAAATAGAACTTTTATAACGAAATATATATTATGGACTGTTTTTCAAACATCGAAATTTTAAAATTAAAGTTTTATTTAAAACAACAAAAAAAAGACGAGGTGTTTTTCTTTTCGAGATATTTTTTTTCACCATTTATTACTTTGAAATTTTATTCAACAATGAAATGATAAAAAAAAACTTTTCGTTAAATATATTTTTAAAAAATTATTATAAAATATCTATAAAGTCTATTTTTATGTCTGTAAAAGTTTGTTGAAAGTTCAAATAAAGTTTATAATTTAATTAAAAAAAAAACACCTCGTCTTTTTTTTTTTTTTTAATAAAACTAACTTTAATTTTAAAATTTCAAAACAGTCCATAATATATATGTCATTATAAAAGTTCTATTTTTGTTTGATAAAAAGAATAAAATAGTTATTAAAACGTTCTGTAAATATATTAAACACGCACTCAGAAACACACCCATTTATTGAAATATCTTTTATTTAAAAAAAAAAATCTTGCTCGCGAATATTCGTAAATATGTAATATGTAAAAATATTATTTTGAAAATATATTAATTGTCGCTGAAGTTAATGTTTTAAAGAATAAATATTGAATTGTCTTAAAAACGCACACAGAACCCCCCCCCCAAACACGGTATATAAAAATCAATCTTGGTCGCAAAAATCCAAAACAGAAAGAGACACCCGTTTATTTAAATATCGTTCGTTTTGTTACTTATTTAAAAAAAAATGTCGGGTTTGTATTACTGTACACATAGATTCGAAAAAGTTGTCAAAAAACAAAACAAATATATAACAAATAAATGTTATCAAAGGCAAGATAAATTACTTTTCTACCAAACTGGATATAATTTTCGTGTTTTTATTCAATTAAACATGTTTATTCAGCTCGAAAAGCATACAGTGTTTACCGATGTATTGGAAATTTTAAAATGGCGGCCGACTCTCTCTTTAACACGGTAAGTTCAGAAAAAGGTGTAATAAATAATAAACTAGACAAAATACTGTTAGAAATTTGCTCAATATATGTTACCGTGACATAACTTGACATATATTCGGTGGTTTTTTAATAGTATTTTGTCTAGTTTATTATTTATAACACCTTTTCCCAAACTTACCGTGTTAAAGAGAGAGTCGGCCGCCATTTTGAATTTTCCAATACATCGGTAAACACTGTATGCTTTTTGAGCTGAATAAACATTTTAAATTGAATAAAAACACGAAAATTATATCTAGTTTGGTAGAAAAGTAATTTATCTTGCCTTTGATAACATTTATTTGTTATATATTTGTTTTTTGACAACTTTTTCGAATCTATGTGTACAGTAATACAAACCCAAAATGTTTTGTAAATATATACTTTTTCTTTTAAATCTTCAAAGGTTTTGTAAATATATTTTTAAAAAAATGCTGGTGAATATTCGAGCATGTTTGCTATTTGACGTGTTTAAAAACAACCGACGCCATGTGCTTGTGCCAATGTCAAGGTCGAATCACCGGTGTTAGTTGAATTGTGCGCCTGCCACCGCCAGGATGCGTCGTCTGCTGCGGGGTATCTATTCTTTTAACTGTTATCTCCCTTGCCCGGACATTTTTATTGTAGAGATTTTATTTATATATATTTTTTATTTTTGTTTATTTTATACATACAAATTTAAACACACGCACACACACACACACATATATATATACATAAATCTACGAATATTTTTTAAGTGAAATCAAAGTTCAAAATCAATTTCAATCAAAAGTAGTTTACTTAACAAAACAGTAAAGTTCCAAGGTTAAATCTTAAACCCTCTTTTGAATTAAAAAAAAAAAAAGCATGGTTTTTAAAATATAAATAAATTACAATAATCATAAAAGTAGATTTCTTTTTAAATTGCTATCTATCTTGCATGTATTTTATCGTTTAGTTTAGTCTCTTCTGCAGTTATCTCCCTTGGTCTGACATTAAAAGTAGTTCCTTAACAAAACAGTAGAGTTAAGTTCCAAGATTAACTCCTAACTCCCTTTTCAATTAAAAAAAAACATGTTGTTTTTTTTTTATATAAATAAATTACAATAAATATAAAAGCTTTCTTTTTAAAATAGTTGTCTATTTTACATGCCTTATCCCTTTAACAGTTATCTCCCTTGGCCGGACAATTTTTTCTTTTAGAGTTTCTTCTGACTCGACACCGGCAGGTTGACCGATGTTTTGTCCCCTAATTGTAGTCGGCCGTCACACATGTCGCTGTTTTTTTTTATCTTCTATTGTCCTTCGCCGTTTAAAGCCATCTCCGGTAAGAAATATTATATATCTCCTTCTTAAAGACACTTTTACATAATTTTAACGGTTTTTTATTAATATTATTTCATCTTAACTACGAACTTTGTTTATTTTCTTTACCCACATGTCCGACCCCCTTACTTCTAGTCGTATTGTTCATTTCCTTACGCATACGACTCCCCATTCAGCCTTTTATAACTTCTCGATTCTTATCTTTTCTATTGGTGTTCTTAACGATATATTTTTTGTTTGTTTGTTTTTTTATTTCATTTTTTCAAAAATGGGCGATAGGATTGTTTCCGACTAATTTTGGATTGGATTTGAAAGATTAGAGAATAAAGTCAATTTCCTAAAGAAAAAAAATATATATATATGTACACGTAAAACAAACAAAAAAGTTATGAAAAATGTGTTCACGGCAAGCTAACCAATTCAGGTTAATTTTGAAGTAAAATTTAGGGGCTTTTTTTCGTAATGTTCCTGGAAAAATAAAATAATTTTTTTAAATTTTTTTATAATTTACGATGCTTTATTTTCATAAAAAATAAAAAAAAATAAATTCTTTCATTTTCTTTTACTACTGAAAACCATAACTTTAATAAAGATATTTTTGTTTAAATAAAATAATACATTTCCAACTAAGATTTAAATAAAAATAATGTGTGCATTCTATTCCGTGATCATTATCTTATAAATAATTTCATTAAAATTGGTTAATTTTCTGATTTTGTGTGACTTTATAAGTAAAGGAAGGAGTCAAAATGTTTATACATTTTGAGCATCGGCATTCATTTTGCCCGTACCTACCATTTAACTAAGCCTGCATAATGAACACTCGTTACAAGAAAACTTTTATGTTTGAACAATTTGAATTAATATTCTTAACACGTAAATGAATGTAATTTTATCTCAATACAATGATTTCGAGTTCTTTGTAAATTTTCGTTATTTCCCAGAGGTATTTTTATATTTTTATTTCATGTATGTAATCGGTGAATTTACTTTTAACGGTCCTGCAGACACTCTACTACTTTTGACATTAGATCCTGATTATGAATGGGTGAACACATCACGACTCTATTATATGGAGCAATTTAAAATAGCCAGGCACCTTCCTCTCCCCCGCTAGGTATAAGATAATATCGATTTTCTTACATTTTTTGTAGAAATTATGCGCGACGAGTTTTCTCTTGTTTGTATTGTGCAAAGCTAGATCTAGTACTAAACTCTCGCTTTGGGAGAGGGGTTAATACAACTATCTTTTTTTTTTTTTTAATTCAATATGTTAAGACTTTACTAATTATCTTTGAAGCCGCTGTGAAAACATTTTTCATTATAAACTTTTTCCACGTGTAATTTTTTCTAATATAGAGATTAACTTTAGACTTTAATCTTTCAAACAGTCAAGAAATAATCAGAAATACATATAAAATATATAAGACAGCTTTCTAAATTATGTTACCCTATCAGTTACCGCCATTTAACTGCACGTGCACCGAATTAGAGAATTAAGAAAGATGAAACTTGTAATCTGTTCTCTCTCATGTAAATATTGAAATGTTAAATAAAATAATACTAATTTTATCCATGATATTCATCAAATAGATCGGCTCTATTTTGAAATGATTTCTTTTTAATTTTTCGTCTTCTATTTTGTTTTCTACGAACTTGCTCTTCTGTGCGTCATCTTGAATGTTAACTTGAGCTTGTAAAGTCAATCAGATTTGAAAAATCGTTTCCTTTACAAAAGCAGATAAAGTTAATCGAAAGCAGATTATAAAACAAAAACGTAAGTATTACTATATGAATTTAGTATCTTAAAAATGTAAGGGAGATAACTACATTTACTAAACGAATAATCCTAATGAAAATGTTAATTTATTGTTGAAAATTTTTGGTATTATTATACAAACACCGTGACAGCGAATTAGTAAAATCTTTTACGTAGTATTCTGTTACGTTTCGGTGTGCTGAACACGAATCTGAAAACTGGGTTAGGGTTAGGGTTAGGGTTAGGGTACATTTTTTTCTACTAATTCGCTGTCACGGTATTTGTATAAATTTACCAAATTTTTCAATGCCGATTGTTTTTTTTGTTTTCAATACTGACTTAAAAGTAAAAAAACTTCTTTATCGTTTACCAAAGAAAAAATAATTAATTTTTTTATGTTTTTAACTGTTTCACAAGTTTAAAGTAAAAAAATAATTGTCTTTTGTTTTTTCATATTTTTTTTTCAGCAGGTTATTTTATAGTTTTTCGGTTGTGCTAAAAATGAATATATACTTCAAAAGTGGCACAGAGAATTATTTTTCATGATATGAGGAAATTACTTTTTCAAAAAGTGGGGATCAGTTTTCCATATAAATTTAATGTAAAATAAGCACCCACTTTCTGGCCACATAGGGATACTTTTTTATTTGTTTTGTTGGCCTGTCTGGAAGCCGTTAACGATCATCTTTAACATTACAACTTTGATAAGTTTTTCGGGTATGTGAAAGTTAATATCGCATTTAAATTTTCTGCAAACAAGTAAGTATCTGGATATTAAAAAGTGTATTTTTTGTTATCAGTGGTAGCTAATCAAGTATGCACTTGCACATACAAAATTGACCAGCATTGATAACATAAGGAATTACAATGCTTAATATTTGGAAAACTACTTGCGCACTTGCACATACAAAAATGTTCACCACTGATTACATAATGAATGAAACGTATCTGTTTACATCTACTTTATTTTTGATCTTTAATGTCTTTGTGTCTTTATTGAAAGAGGAAATCAGAAAAGAAAAATACTTTTCGCTCAAAAAATAAAGGCAAAGTTGACCCCCTATATACATGGCCATAAATGTGATCCCTCACTTTTTGAAAAAGTCATTTTTTCATATCATGAAAACTATTTCTCTGCACCATTTTTTGAAATCTATATTTGTTTTCAGCACCCTCGAAAACTTATAAAAGTTGTCATTGTAAAGAGTTTTGGGGGGCTTGAAAACATTCTAGACATTGACCAAAATAACAAACCTCACAAATAACTTTGACTAAATTAAAAAAATAATCATGATTCTCAAACAAATTAAATATTACGGTTCTGGATTTTTTTAGAGGAGGAATGATTCTTTGTATTATTTAGATTATTAAGACTACTGTTCTCATCTTGAGTGCTATTTATTATGCAAACATTGTAAGAATAACATTTGTCGAATATTTACTTACCGGCTTGTGATTGTACACTTTAACTATAATTTTGTTTTGAAAATAAAACCGACATAAAATTAAACTACTGTTCTCATCTTGAGTGCTATTTATTATGCAAACATTGTAAAAATAACATTTGTCGAATATTTACTTACTGGCTTGTGATTGTACACTTTAACTATAATTTTGTTTTGAAAATAAAGCCGACATAAAATTAAACTATTAATTGTGATAGATTAAAAGGTTGGAATTATTATTAATGAGGTTTTCATAAGTGGATGAACTGCATTTGTCATATGCTCAGCTTGGCCGAGTAATAGCTTTTTATTTGGTAAGCTAGAAGGGAAGTTGACTTCTAGCAGCAATCAGCACAGCTTACAAAACAAATATTCAAAATCTCAAACCATGAGATGTCGGTGCTGCTGCTATAGAAATAATGGCTTCCACAGTCTTGAGGCACTGCTTTTGTATAAAATTAACTGAATAATTTCAATTATCACAAATAAAATATAAATGTGCTTAATACCTCACTGTTTATAGTAGGGTTTATGGCTCAGAAGTAGAGCACCTAACAAAGACACTGGGGTTTTGGTTTCGAATCTCACTGATCAGTTATTGAGATGAGAATATGCAATGTAGCTTTTGCACTTGAACCATGCATTTAAAAAACCTCAGACCTGCACATTGTCTGATACCATCGCAGAGACAATGTAAGAAGGAAATACATTAAAATATGACTTATCATTTTTTTAGGTGGATACAAAAGCATTTATTCTAGTAATTTCCCACAACCCACTTCACTGTGTTTAAAAATATCATTTCCACGTTGTATATTTCTGTAAAAAATGCCCTTTTTGTATGTGTCATTTTCCTCACCTGCGTTTCTACTTTTTCGACCATGCAGCACATTTTCCCTCTCACTACATATGAATGAAAACGCGTCTGATTGCTGCCTTTTGTTATCGTGTGCTGTCCTTTTATTGCCTTTTTCTCTTCTCCTTTTTGTAACGTCAGCATGTGCACACTTGCTTTATTTGCATATGTGCTAAGATGGCGGCTGCTTATATTTTCACTAGTCAGCTATTCTACAGTTGCTGCTGATTTTCTCACATGAGCACCATGCACGTTATATTACAAAAACATGTTTTTGGATAGCTGAATTATATGTGCAGCATTTAAATAAAATTTGAGTATTATATCTCTTGTTTCTTTCATAATTTCTTTCAGCTGAATTATATGTGCTTGGTATTAAATTATATGGTTTATTGTTAATTCTTCTTGTTTATTACTTCTAATAGTGATTAATTGGTGTTGGATTGTAAGTTTCATTGTTAATTCTTCTTGCTATTTATTACTATTGCTGTTACTTCTACTTTGCTATTGTTA
Source organism: Euprymna scolopes (assembly GCF_053919585.1). Classification (NCBI taxonomy): domain Eukaryota; kingdom Metazoa; phylum Mollusca; class Cephalopoda; order Sepiida; family Sepiolidae; genus Euprymna; species Euprymna scolopes. The sequence continues at coordinate 50,232,740 of NC_136527.1, read as the reverse complement.
TGGACTTTTATTTTTCTTCCAGTTATGATTGAACATAGCCTTGTATCCTTGGAAATTAAGTAAGGAGTCGTTATTTGTATGAACTTTTATTTTTCTTTTGGCTATGAGTAAACGAACCTGTGTATCTAACTTTTAGATTCATACATAGCCATGTGTTTGTTATGAAATTTGGATACGTTTCAAATGTTACCTATGATAATAATCTGGGAGGATGTAAACAAGTAAACATTTAATCTCCTTCCTCATCTTGAGGTTAAAGAGGAAAAACTCCTAATGATCGTCACAAGGAGACGTGCTTGTTAGTTCTATTTGGATATAGGGCACCTTATTTCCATCGGTTGCTAACATGACATCATTTCTCAGAGTACCATTTACAAAACTTTAAAATTGACATCTACTGTGGGTATTGGTGGTCAGTACTCGAGTGATATGATCATTGTTAAAATGAGCCAATATTCTCTGAGATATGCTATTGATATTCTTAGCTAGTATGGATTAGGCCACACATGTGCAATGTTGATTGTCAGCTGAGTGTAAGCTTCTTTTATCTTTTGCCTTTTCCTCTGGGCTATATATGTGACCTGTTTTTTGCAAGTGCGCTTATTTTCAATAGCTGCATGCATCAAATAGTTAACTTTTCTACCAGTGACCATATCAATACTGACAACCTGAGCCCATCTTTCCATGCGTTTTTTACGAGCTGTCATGTGTTGCTTTGTGTGTGCGCATATTCAACACACGGAATCCCTCCCCTATCTATTTTCAAAAAATATTCCATATATTTTTTTCATTCCTCCTCTGTCTCAACATTGTCTTGCGTGTCATCAATGTTACACAATTCAAGAAAACAATTATTACAATACAAATGTAACGGTCTGGAGATTTATTAATGAGTGAAGTAGCTGATCTTGTCACTGGGGAAGTAGTTGATATTGGAGTCCATGTTGGCCCACAATGCGATGTGAAATTTCTTTGACAATGACAATGTCAGCTCACTCATCAATAATGTTACCGGACTGTACTATTTTTCAGTTGGGGTGTTAGTTACATTCACATGATTAAAGTACCTGCTAAAACAACACGTGCTTACTGCTTGAGTTAATAAAAAATTAATTACATAACTCAATCTGTACACTTCGCATACTCTGCTATGACGTCACACAAATCCATCAACACTACTACAAAGCAAAAAACTTTAAAAACTCTTCGAAAAAGAAAACCTAAAACCATTCTAAATTTCCTTTAAAGAGCTAAATCTTTACCATAAGTATAAATGCCATCAAATAGCAAACTATTCCAAAACACTACTCGAATATACCCAGCTAAAATCGTCATCCAAAGTATCAATATACCAAGTTCTAAAATCGTCATCAAAAGTATCAAAAACAGAAGTTCTATATGTAACTGGTTAAACAAACATCATAATTTTGTATAGATTTCTGCGTTCAACAGAAAGGTTACTAAGTTCGACAAAATACACCTGAATAAGATCGGAGGTAACATAGAAATGTTGTGAAAATAACACCCAAAATGAAAACAGTATTCTGAAGAATCAAAATAATATGAATAATCAATCTTCATCTCTGAAATTAATTAATGTAAAGATTTTTAGTTTAATATTTAAAAATAGAGACAAATACATTTTATTAACAAACCAGTATTGATTAAAACTGTACCAATTTCATTTTAAATTTTATTAATAATAACTTCATATTTATAAAAATTAACATATTAAATGAAATTTTGATAAATATACTGTATTTTTTCATTGTTTTTTATATTTGCAGAATTTGTAAAAATACAAAGAAATCCATTAATGGCTGAGAAGGAACTTACGTCATTGGTAATTTAAATAAGTTTATAATAATAACATTTCTTCATATAAAATTGGTGAAGTCGAAATTTATTAGCGTATGTATCCATTGTTATATAATTTTTGTGAAATTAGATGACAGCAAACATGGGAGACAAACCTCATTCTTGTGAAGTATGTGGTTATTTGTTTGCATTTAAGTCGCATTTGTTGCGTCACATGAAAACACATACGGGAGACAAACCACATTCGTGTGATGTATGTGGTAATTCTTTTGCACAGAAGTCAAATTTGTTGACTCATATTAAAACACATGCGGGAGACAAACCACATTCTTGTGAAGTATGTGGTTATTCTTTTGTACAGAAGACCAATTTGTTGAGTCATATGAAAACACATACGGGACAGAAACCACATTCTTGTGAAGTATGTGGCTCTTCTTTTGCATGGAAGTTGAATTTGTTGAGTCATATGAAAACACATACGGGAGAGAAACCACATTCTTGTGAAGTATGTGGCTCATCTTTTGCACAGAAATCAAATTTGTTGACTCATATGAAAGCACATACGGGAGAGAACCCTCATTCTTGTGAAGTATGTGGTTCTTCTTTTGCATGGAAGTCAAATTTGTTGAGTCATATGAAGACACATACAGGGGAGAAACCACATTCTTGTGAAGTATGTGGCTCACCTTTTGCATGGAAGTCAAGTTTGTTGCGTCATATGAAAATACATACGGGTGAAAAACCACATTGCTGTAAAATATGTGGTTCTTTTTTTGCATGGAAGTCAAGTTTGTTGTGTCATATTAAAACACACACGGGTGAGAAACCACATTCTTGTGAAGTATGTGGTTCTTCTTTTACAGAGAAGTCAAATTTGTTGCGTCATAAGGAAACACATACGGGTGAAAAACCACATTCTTGTGAAATATGTAGTTCTTCTTTTGCACAGAAGTCATATTTGTTGAGTCATATGAAAATACATACAGGAGAGAAATCATATTTTTGTGAAGTATGTGGTTCTTCTTTTGCACAGAAGTCAAATTTGTTGAGTCATATGAAAACACATACGGGAGAAAAACCACATTCTTGTGAAGTGTGTGGTTCTTCTTTTGCACAGAAGTCATATTTGTTGCGTCATATGAAAATACATACAGGTGAAAAACCACATTCATGTAAAATATGTGGTTCTTCTTTTGCATGGAAGTCAAGTTTGTTGTGTCATATGAAAACACACACGGGCGAAAAACCACATTCTTGTGAATTGTGTGGCTCTTCTTTTGCACATAAGTCAAATTTGTTGCGTCATATGAAAACACATACCAAGGCCTAACATAGTGTTATAAGACAAGGGGAATGTGGCAACCATTGCTAAAGTAAGCGTTCTTTATGATGTTGGCCTTAAGGGAGAAAATAACAAAATTCCAAGAACATATGTAGGACATGAAAAGAAATTGGAATCTTCTTAAGAAGGTATAAATTATACCAGTCATTATACCGGGCTAATTAAAAAGAAGTTCAAAAACTATCTTGCTAATATACCCATTGAACTAAGTGTAAAAAATACAAACAATAGCGCTTAAAGGTACAGTTAGAATCTTAAATTGATCTCTCGGAGTAACTAAACTAATGGTAGAATATTTTACATCCTGTAGGCCGTCCTATCTCAGGAAAAGAAAGTTTAAAAAAAATTAAAACAGACTAACCACATTCTTGTGAAGTTTCTTTGGACAGAGGTCAGATTTATTGCATCATATACTAACACATACGGAAAACAATATCTGATGATATTCCAAAATCCATACCTCAAAATTGTATACCAGTATCATGAAACAAGAACCAGTAGGACAACCTCAATCACATAGTCAGTCAACTATTTTGTACAAGACCGTCTTACAAATATGACATTTGCTAGAGGATGGCTTCTATACAATGAAATACAATGGATTGTGTAAATATATCCACATCATCTATAAAATGATGTATATTGAATGCTGCAGCAAGTCCTGGGAACAACAGTTGAACATATACACCATCGACTATGACTACGATTCTTACAGTTACGTGCTTAGAAAACGAAGCTATTAAAGCTGACATAATAAAACAATGAGCGAAGGAGGAAGAAGCAACCTTAGAAGTTTATGTCACGAATATTATTTGCTTAGAGTGAGAAAAAATATAACGAAAAACCAGGATTTTATGAATGACATAGAGAAGAAACTGTAATCTTTAGAAAATCTGTATTTCAGTAATTATAGGAGAAATTTAAATCAGACAAAAGAATTTTAATAACTACCTCGCAAATATACCTGATGAACCAAGTACAAGAGAGATTTGCATAGAAGGAACATTTGTTTTGTCATATGTAAAAATATACTAAATACAAAGAACTTTAATAGAACATACAAAAATTTTAACCACTACCTCGCAAATATACCTTGTGAACCAATTGCAAGAGAAATTCAAACGATTCCACGAAAAGAGACTGAAACTTTAAATTATTGGTCGGTTGAAATGTATGAGAACTTGAGTGTGTTGCATCCGGTAGGATTGCCATCACCCCTTAAATAAAATAACTGAATAAAAAAAGCAAACCTCATTCCTGTGAATGTGATTCTTTGCATAGAAGGAATGTTTGTTGTGTCATATGCACTCGTTTGCTAAACTGCAAAATCCAAAACTTGATGTGTTCAAAATGTTTTCAAAACTATTAACTTCAAAACTCGATATTCTGTTGTCAAAAAGTAAAAAAAAAACTCGATATTCTGTTGTCAAAAATTAAAAAAAAACTCGATATTCTGTTGTCAAAAATTAAAAAAAAACTCGATATTCTGTTGTCAAAAATTTAAAAAAACTCGATATTCTGTTGTCAAAAATTAAAAAAAAACTAGATATTCTGTTGTCTAACTTTCAACTCCAAAACTTGACATTCTGTTTTCTAACTTTCAACTCCAAAAACTCAACATTCTGTTGTAAAATGCCAAATCCAAAACTTGATGTGTTTAATATGTTTTCAAAATTCTGTTGGCAAAACTTTCAACTCCAAAACTCCACATTCTGTTGGTAAAACGTCCAACTCCAAAACTCAACATTCTGTTGTAAAAGTTTTCAAGTTCACTTGCACATGCCTACATACGTAGCACATTTTCTTTTAACTCGTCCTCTATTTGGTACACGTCTTTTTTAAAAATTCACCTTTTTCTTTTGCATAGAAATGGCGACATTCTGCATCGCTGTCATGACCGTTACCCATCAAACCAATTGGGTTACACTTTCTTTCTTTTTTTGTTACACAACTGACCCTTTGAAGCATGAACACATGCTAGCTAAGTAAGTTTTGATTTTCCCTACAAAGTAAAATAAGAAAAACTGAAAATATTTTTTGTAATGTAGCTTTTCTGTTTATATGAAATCAGCTTTAGACAAAGATGCAAACACACAATTGTATTATTTTGGGATTTTGTGAATGTCTGGCATCTGGTAGTATGTTACATTCACAAATGATAAAATTTGGAAAAAGTTAAAACCATATTTTGGTATTCTTGTTATATGTGTGTGTTGATATTCTTGTTATATGTGTGTGTTGGTATTATTGTTATATGTGTGTGTTGGTATTATTGTTATATGGGTGTGTTGGTATTCTTGTTATATGTGTGTTTCGGTATTCTTGTTATATGTGTGTGTCGGTATTCTTATTATATGCGTATGTTGGTATTCTTGTTAATTTGTAATCATGCACACCACAGGAAACTCTTGATGAAATTAAAAGAACCGATGTCACATCATATTGATCTTGTAAAACGTTGTCATTGTGAATTTCAATATGTCATGAAATCTGTAGGAGCACCCAAATTGGTTGCCCTCCATCTCTCATTGATAAAAAAACTCTCAGCTATGGTGAGGCTGCCTTTTTTGAACATCCATGCTTGACTATTCGCCAAATCGCCTAAAAGGTCATGATTAGTGCAGGGTCTGTGGAAATTATCTGACGGATTTCTAGGTAACTCACAATTTTCTAGAAGCAAAAACGCATCGATTACTATACTGTATCAAAGCAATATTCACTGTAGGTGTGTAAACCCGTACCCACATTTACTGGAGTTTATTATGCTTCAGTTTTCAGGAAATATATGTAACACTATACAAATCAAGAGGTTGGGCCAAATCAGCAAATATCCTCTGCAAAATATCACACCGATGCACAACACACATGTTCGAGATCAGAAGTGCAGACGTCTATAAAATCCTCTTCCATGCACTTACTCTGCATTACATTTTCACATCTTACAGCCAGAAAGTTGTTTATGAAAGGAAATCGTTTTCCAAATTATGCAGCTTGATTTCTAAATTTTTGCATCTTCTACAAAAACTATCTCCAGAGATGCATTAAACGATGTAAGAAATGTGTAACTCTGTGATGTTCTTATCTAGAAACACAAACTAATAACTGTGGCAATTTTCGTTCTTCTACTTATATTAGAAATTAGATTGTGGCATTACAATTTACTGTTGCAGCATCAAGATAAAAAATCAACAATTGTAAACTGATTAGTCATATACAGCCTATAAAATTAAGTTGTGTAGAAGTTGTAATTTGTGGGATTGTTTTATATTCATGCTAACCTTGTAATTGTTATAGTTTAAAACAATTGTAATGAATATTTTAACATGTTCTTGCAAGAACTTGTTTTTGAAATAACGATAGGAATTTACCACCACTACAAAGTATACGTAGGTAGTTTGCTAAGTTTATTCATCCATACAATAAAATTTAATCACCCTAAGAAACATTGGGAATAATTTTATGGTGGAGTGTGATTAATCGCTTATAAATAATATATAGATAAGACCTTCTAGATTTCAGAAAGGACAGAACACACACTGAAATACTACAAAAGTATGATTTGTTTAAATGCATTCTACGGCATAAGTTAAACACAAGGTCAATTCATATTCAGGATTAAGGTTTCTAAAAATTGAGTTCTTAAAAATATCAAAGTAATCATCAGCTGCAAACAGCTTTCTTAATTTTATCGCAATATTTCACGCAATAAGTAATATAAAATTGGTGATCCGAAATAAGTAGATAATGCCTGGGATAATGGATTAATGAAACGAAACATATAATTGACTTTGATCTTCATCAATCGCTTATTATAATTATTGCTAATAGCCTGAGTAACCTTTAACATGGAATGCGGACGGAGCTTCCCATGCATGTTTTGCAGGCTAGTGTTCTCTTCCACTTGGGCGCTGACTCTTTATATCCCTATGTTGCAATATTTTGGGATTAATGGGGTATGATCCCACACATTCGGACGATTCTATTTATAAATCTGTGCTGCTAAGAACTGACGAATCAAATTAATTCACATTCTGCTACCAATCAATCAGAAACCAGAATTGCTTCATAAATAAAACCTTTTCTGGAGCAATTTCACATGTTCAAACAAGTCACCTCCCAGAACTTGTGTGTAACAGCGAACCATCTGAAACTGTTCTGAAACTCAAAATGGCTTACACTTCTACACCCTATTTCCAACTCACTAACTCTCATTAATCCGTCCTGTGAAAGGGGATAAGATGAAGACTCTAATCAAGTTTCTCTCAGTTAAAAGCAGTTTTATTGGCTCAACTGGTGGAGCACTATGTACCAATAACTGAAGTCTCAGTCTTCAATCTATGAACGCTTAGCCACACATAAGACTTAGAGATGATAAAACGTGCCCATGGAGATTTAACAGAATAAAGTAATTTAATCAGAATGGAAAGACAATTCCCATTTAAATATAATAATGCTATAGATGAATTTGTTAATTTTTAATCCAAGTTAATTTTTTAGTTAGTAATATTTCTTCTCTTAATACAATTACTTGTTTCGATTTTCTATTTATTAGTTTTATAATCTTATTCAATTTATATTTGGATCTATGCATATGAGAATTTCCAATTTCACACAATTATGTTATCAGAGCCTGGCTTGTATATCCGGCACTCCCTTAAACCTGACAGCAATTAAGATGGTAAGACGCAAAGACACCCACTCTCCAAAAGAATGATGCAATACCTGGAAGTAAAGACAATACGACATTATCTAAAGCAAGATGAAAACGACAATTTTACAAAATTAATTCTATTCGAAAACTTGTTAAGAAAATAAAAGATAAAAATGAAAGTTTTCGGAAAGCACAATAATTGTTTAAACGCGGGACAACGCCTCCATATGTTTATATACGTTCAAAACACATGTAAAACAAAGTGGTGGCAATATAAAATAATAAAACACGTGCTCTGTTACACTGCTGCAGAAAAGTTTCACCTATTGTTTAAATATTTTGTAAAATGAAAAAAATATATATACATATGCATACATATAAAAATATATACATATGCATACATATAAAAATATATACATATGCATACACATAAAATATATAAACTTAATAAAATCTTATATAGAAATAAATATTTTATTTTACTTCATTCTTGTTTTAATTTGCAAGAAAAGATAATTTTCAACTTGACCTCTTGTGTATTAGTGAAGAATAATTTTTTTCAATTGAAAGCAATGCTAGTTTCTGTCAGAAATTCCTGTTTTCATTAGAAGTTTTTTTTTCAAAAAATTATTTTCAAGGTTGATACACACACACACACACACACACATATATATATATATATATATATATATATATATATATATTGTACGTAAAAAAATATTTTCATTCACATTGTTTTATTGAATAGGAAAAGAGGGAGAGAAAAGAAGAGTATATATATATATATATATATATATATATATATATAGAGAGAGAGAGAGAGAGAGAGAGAGTAAAGTTTCGCAAAAGAGGACAGTGAATATTATGAGTAAATGTTAAATAAACCTGAAAAAGAGCTCAATACTACATTATTTTATTGAATAGGAAAAGAGGAAGAGAAAAGAAGAGTGTATATATATATATATATATATATATATATATAATGAGTAAAGTTTCTCAAAAGAGTCCAGTAAATATAATGAGTAAATAAACCTGAAAAAGAGCTCAATACTACTGTAGAGCAAAATATGTTTTATTACCGTTTTTGTCTGCTTAGTTACCCATGTTTCCACTACCAGGCTCGAATTAATGATCTGATATTTTAATCAGTTTACTTGGCGGACTGAATATTTATTACAACGGATTAAAAAGTACGAAATACAGATTCAAACAAAACATCGGTAAATTTAACAAAGAGATAACAAAGGGAAGGGAAAAAAAGAAACAGGAGAGATGTAAGTTATTGAAGAAGAAAAAAAGAAAGAAAGAGATAAGCAGTTAAATAGATGCTTGCTGTTTGATGTGATTGTGCCGTTTATCAAGATATGGAGTATAAGATATAGAAAGTAAAAAAATATTAAAATAAAATAAATGAGATGTAGAAAATGAGAGGGGGTGACAATTTGATGCATGTCACAAGGAAGTTAAAAGTTGGTGTTGGATTAGCAGCATTGGGATTAAAATAAGAGTAGTTCTAAAGATACGGCTTTATATAAATTCATTTCTTTCAACATCTGAACAATATAGATATATTTACAATATAGATATTATATTTACCCCCTTCACAATATAGATATTATATAATAAATTAAAAACAAAAATAACTTTCTATTTTAGAAGGCAAATGCATATGATGTGCTTAGTCTGGCAATTTTCTTTTGTGACATTTTACATTAGTATTGTCACAGCTTGAAATGGGCAGCTTGCATGAGCATGTGAAATATCAAATAATGTATTCAACTTTGCCTTCCTAAATTTTTTGACCATATTTTCTATTCATTTGTTTTCTAAAAGCATAGCAGTTTCACCTTGTTAACAATACTAATTTCATTTAACAAAGGCAAACGAAGATTGATAGCCTTCCAAAGATCTATGACATCGTTTGCTATTAATTTCGAAATTCCCAAACAAGAAAGTTGAGGATAAATGTTAATAAAAAAATAACTGTATTGGATTATTAGTACTTTTGCAGAATTCTCAGGATTTTCTATCAATTAATGTATTCAACTTTTACTTCCAGATTTTTTTTGAACAACAGAGATTTTCTATTTATTTGTCTTCTGAAAGTATATAATTTCCACATTGTTAACAATACTAATTTTATTTAACAAAGGCAAACGAGAAATTACGAGGGTAGATTATTTTCAATACAAATCAAGCCGGGAAAGACTCGAGGGAATTCGAGCCGAGTTATCTAAGAATTACAAAGGAAAAAATTGTTAATTAATTCTTTCTATATTTATATAGTTTGTGAACCGATCAGTTTGTACTTATATTTATTATCAGTTTCTTTTTTTTAATGGAAAGTAGATAACAATTTCCCTCTCTACAAACAAAACATATTTCTTCACTTCTTTTTCTTCCTTTATTTCCTTCTCTGGGTTGCTCTAACCAAATCTGTTGACCTATTCCACAAATCCCAAAACTCCATCATGAAAAGTATCCAGAAAAAATACACTCCAACTTCCAACGTAGACCTCCACTACCATTTTTCTCTTCTCTAACATCAGATGTCTACGATCCAACTTTCCAGGGATTGAAATCCAATTATGGGAGACAAAGCCTGACCTTTTCTTTCTAAGCGAAACTAGCATTGGACCGATTATTTCACTAGAGGAGCTTTTAATCAAAGGATATTCTAATTAAACATCCAAATCTGACCCCCCCAAGATCGACATGGGCATGGAATCTATGCTTACATTAGAGAGTGCATTCCATCTGGTACGGACATCTCTAGAGAAGGCCCTAAATTGTCCTATATGTGCTTTCGGATTGCACTTGCTCAAACCACTGCGTTTATATTTGCCCTCTATCGCCCCCATAACAGGTGAGTTAGTATATTAAAGAGCATATCTGAGAACGTTGATCACATCCTATCTGCTCATCCTTCGGCTAACATGCACGTCTATAGAGATTTCAATGTTCACAATGTGGAATGGTTAGCCCAGTCAAACAAGACAGACGATGAGGGTAGGTTCTCTCACGATTTCTCCAATGCTTATGACCTTATTAAGATTGTTCATGAACCCACCCGTGTGCAAGATACTCATTATCAATATGCAAGTCTCTTAGATCTTTTTATCTCATCTTGCCCTGAGCTATGTTCGTCTTCCGTTCTGTCTCCACTGGAATCTTCAAACTCTGTGAAGATAAAAACACAATGTAATAAGTCATCCGACATACCTATGCATTGTACAGTGTATTGATACTCTATGGCGGACTGGGATAGCTTCCGTACATGTATATAAGATCTACCTTTTTTATTGTAAGTATAGACCGATTCACACCCTCCAAGAAATTCAGCAAAAAACTAACAGCAAGTCGTAGTTCTCTCCAGAATGGGTGTCTGCCATTGCGCCCAGAAATCACTTTTCTATTTCTTCCAACGTAATATATGTACTGAGACTTAAACGGCTTTCAGAACAGCCAGCAACCACTGTAAAAGAGTAATAAAGAACGCGGGAGAACTATATGCTCAGTCTGTCAAGTCCAGAGTAGATGAACAGTGGCTTGATTCCCACCAATTTTGGCAAATAACAAACAGGATCCTGAATAGAAGTGGGTGCTCTATCCCAAGCATTATTATGGGATCTGAAGTAATCTCGTCAGCATCCGACAAGCCAAACTCTTTGCCAAAAACTTTGCAGTTAATTCTACCCTATGAGATCAGAGCCGCACATCCCGTATTTCCTCCTGTGTATGAAAACGCATTGGGAAACATACAAATATCTGTTCATGATGTTGCCAAGCTAATCAAAAACCTCGAATCCAGTAAAGCAACCGGCCCTGACGGAATTTTATTATAATGCTCCAAATCTTCAACCAGAACTAGCTCCCATACTTACAAAACTATTTAAACGTTATCTTAAGGGGATCACTTATCTCTCTCTCAATACAGAGGAATCAGTCTCCTGCGCATCATGAGTAATTTGCTAGAATCTGTATTAAATGGAGAAGTAGTCAACCACCTCAGTGTAATGCAATATGGTTTCCGTTCTGCTCGATCTACAGTTGATGTGTTAGCAGTTATATCTCATAAGATTAGCGAATCTTTAGACAAAGGCTCCCTTTTTAGGCAATTGCCCTTGGCATATCAAAGGCTTTTGATAGGGTGTGGCATAGAGGTCTATTTTACAAAATCTCCAGCTACGATATAGCTGGAAACGTCTTTTCAAGTATTAAATCATTTCTCTCTTCTAGGTTCAGAAGAGTAGTGGTTGATGGGCAAAAATCAGAAGCTCACAGAATTAATGCTGGAGTCCCTCAGGGATCGCTTCTGGGCCCAACGGTCTATTTCTGATCTACGTCAATGATCTCCCAAATCTCATTCTTAGATCATTTGTTAAGATTTATGCTGACGACCCTACCATCTATGGCAACACTTCAAATGCCGTAAACGACCAAGTTCTCTCGTATTCTCTCTCCTCTGATCTTGAGCACCTGGTGCAATGGGAAAGAGGTGGCTGGTTAATTTTAATGCATCTAAGACCAAACTTTTATCTTTCCATCATCAACGCTCTGATCCGCGTCTGGCATCAATTGAAATGAATGGCTCTCATGTTGAGTAGGCTCCATGTTTTGACAAACTTCTGGGGTTGACCTTTACACCTCCTGATCTGAGATGGAACACATAAATCAAATCCGTTTCCAGGGCTGCTGGGGAAATGGTGGGATCGTTCTACCGTTCCATTTGATATCCCACTGCTGATGCGATTCTCTACATATATAAGAGCCAAGTGCATCCAAGGATGAAGTACTGTTATCATATCTGGGAAGGAGCTGCTAGAAGCAGGAATATTACGATAAGCAGTATTCATTCAATATTTTCACAAAAATAATATAATTGTACTTTTAATGATAACAATTCTCACAAAAAATTTTCACGTGACACTGTTCATAAAAATCAGTCATCTTAAATTTCGAGATCCTCATTTGCATAATGAACACTCGTAACAAGAAAACAGTTACGTTGGAACGATTTGAATTAATATTCCTAACACATAAATAAATGGTATTTCATCTTAATACATTGATTTCGAGTTCTTTGTCAAGTGTCGTTATTTCTATATTTTTATTTCATGTATGTGAGGATGTGCCTTGGTGGAAACCTAATGACTGGCAATCACGTTAAATAAATTTTTAATAGTCCTGCAGATACTCTACTACTTTCGACTTCAAGAGATTCCTGCACCTGCAACCTCGGCCTTGAAAATTGATAGATCCCGATTATGAATGGGTGACAACAGAGTCACACCCTTACAAGTTAGTGACTCCACGGTCAGTTTTTACAAATTGGCATCGCTTCCATGAGTTGTATAGGGTCAGAATTTAAAAAAATAATTATACAATTTGCACATTCATCTTAATTTATTTTTAATCAGTTTATATGCATGTCACATTTGTAATGTGGTAACGTCACCAGCTTTGAATACTTTTTTTAAACTTTTGGTTTCGATTCTAGCTGATGACACGCTAATATTTTTTATTATCACTCCTGACATCACGAAACGATATCATATTATATATGAAATCTGAACAAATTAAAATATTATATTTAAGCGTATTTTACGAATGGGCCTTGGTGAGCTCTCCGAGACTGTTTGCAAGGGGATAGAGGGGTTTCCTCATCCTTGCGCAGTTTGTGGTTTTAAGAACCATTCTTCTATTATGTGCCCCAAAAGTCCCAAACCCTTTACGGGACGTACATCATTATCGGGACAGAAAAATTGTATATTTCCTGTACTCAAAATATCAATGAAGGCGAAAGTGTGCCCAGTCTATTTTTACTGTCTTTTGGATACGGCTGGCTAGAAATCCTTTTTTTCTGACGTAATACTAAACCGTTTATGTCCCGGGAATAAATTAAAACCAAGGATGGTGGAAATGCCTGTTAATACTCTTGTGGGGACTAATTCATTAAAACTTAGGGAGCTGGAAGTGTCTCTTAAATTGGGACATCAGCGTTCCTTTCCTTTTTCTGCCTTGTTTGCAAATGATTTAAAGTTAAAGTTTCAAGTGGACAAATTTGATGAAATCACATCAAAATTGACTAAAGAAGGTTTTCGTCTTTGGCCTGGATACTCTGAATTGAATGGCTCTACTATTCATGGAAAAATAAGCCTGGACCTTATTCCACGGATAGATAATCTCCGGTTAATTAAATGTTTGGGAGGTTCTGCATGGAAACTCCCCAAGTACATAATTCCCTTCGGCGAGGGGGTCTAGATTTTTGAATTCCAATGCAAAGGTTAAGGAAAGAGTTACCGGCCTTTGATCAAGTAATTAAAGCACTACCCACGTGTCACTCTTACTTAATTGATAGCGTGTTAAATCCTCTAGCTACTTACGAAGATGCGTTTCAACTTTTTTTCGACGATTCTGCTGTCCAACGTGGAATGGAAAGGTTTTATCCCTAGATTCCATTGGTATTGACGAAACAAAAAGCTTGTTTTCTCTTGATGAAGAAAAAAATAAATGCCTTCAAGGAGGCTATTGTTCTTAGGGCGGTAAATATTATATCGATCTACCATGGGATCCTGAGAAGCTTCCCAAGGTAGAATCCAACTGTGCCCTCATTGCAAATAATGCAGAGAATTGCCGTCCTTAGTCAGAAGGGGACTGTATGATGATTATATGCAAGTCTTCAAGGAGACTGCGGGATTATTGAATCCTTCTCTGGTCCACATGGAACGTATGAGAATTATATATATTGATTCCCCACATACCTGTAATTAAGGAAGGTTAGGAAATAACTAGATCTGTCCCGTTGTCAACTGTTCTTTGAAGCGTAAGGGTGGTACTTTGATTAATGATGCAGCTTATTCGGTCGTCAATTTAACAGCACAATTGCTAGATATTTTAGTAGCTTTCAGGAAAGAGAAGTATGTTCTCTTGGGCGATCTACATAAAGCATTTTTACAGATTCGATTGAAATCTATCTAAGATAAAAATAGATTTTGTTTTTTCTCAAGGTGGACGATAAATTGTGCGCCTACAGATTTAAAACAATACAATTATACTTGGTTTTAATGCCAGCCCTTTTATACTGAGTTTTATACTCAAGTATAATGTCGAAAAATATGACGTAGATTTAGCCTCGTACACGATTTCAAAAAGCTTCTATGTTGACAATTTGGTCACTACTAGTAGTGACAGTGATTCATTGATTTTTGTATATAGCAATGTCTGTGACAGGCTAAAGGAGGCAGGTTTTGAGCTCCAATCCTGCAATTCCAATTGCACGAGCTTGCAAAGTAAAATGATGGAAAATGGTACTATTACATCTCCTTCCCCCACCTATGAAAATGTGCTGGGGTAGCAATATTCCCCTCAAAGGGACTCCTTTAAAATTGCTCCCACAGTAATAGACGACAGTGCCAATACTAAACGTGGGATATTATCTCAAGTTTCGAGTGCTTATCATCCGTTATCATTGCTTCTTCCTGTCACTATGCAGGGGAAGATGATTATCAGCCAATTATGGAAAAATAACTCATCTTGGGATCAGCAAATCCCTGAAGAATTTATCACCTCGTGTCAAGCATATGCCAAGAAGTTGAACAGTATATGGGACTTTGTATTCCCCAGATGTATACTCCTGGAGGACCCCCCAATTGAAAATATTTGTTTTTGCGATGCTTCTAAGCACGCTTACAGATTTTCCTTAAATGCCAAGCAAGAGGCTTAATGTTCTTTGATATTTGCCAAGGCTAAGTTGCTCCGATTAAAGGGAAATCACCTCCCGTATTAGAATTGTTGGATATATTTCTAGCCCTTAAAGTTATTCCGCAGGTTTTGGAGGCTATAATGCCTATCAATATCAAATCATTTTTTGTTGGGTCTGATGCACGAGTAGCCCTGTCTTGGTTTTAAATGGGAAAGCCTAAAAAAAAATATTTTTGTGGAAAATCGTGTTAGATATAAACAAAGCTATTGAGGAGCTTAGCATTAAATGTGGGATAACCCTTAAATTCAAATATGTTCCTTCGCCGGAGAATCCAGCGAATCTTTTAAGCAGAGGTATTACAACCTCTAAGTTCGAACAAGTGTTCAAATTTTGGATATGTGGACCAGTTTGACTTAATCAAGTTTACATCTGCTGGCCCATATCTTCCTTACCCTGTCTTAACGACAGTAACAACAAATGTAATATGTATGTTCTCGGATGAAGCTGATTCAAACAAAAGTCGTTTACCAATTAAAATATCTGATTTCTCCACATTAAGGCGATTAAAGTCTTAGAAAACGTTTTTAGATTCGATGACAAATTACGACACGAAAGACTGACACCGTTAAAAGAGCCAAATTGTTGCTTTTTCTCATATGCAATTGGCTCGGAATTGGCTTATTTGAAGCCACCCACAAATAAAGTTGCCCCCACCTCAAGGTTAAATTAAAGTTTCACGATATGTTTTTTAAATTTAAGGCGGAAGGACAGAGTAGTTACAACACACACCTCCCCATGTTAAGAATGGCTTTCAAAATAATAACATTATTATTTTAGCACAGTACCAAAAAATACATAAGTATCCAAAATTTTATTTTTATTGTTTAATGTTTTTAATGTTAAATTATGAAATAAAATATTTTAAAAGCGAAGTAGGGCATTTTTTTAAAACCTTGTAATCATGAAAAGGGACACTTAAAGGTGTAATCATGAAAAGGGACACTTAAAGGTGTAATCATAAAAAGGGACACTTAAAGGTGTAATCATGAAAAGGGACACTTAAAGGTGTAATCATGAAAAGGGACACTTAAAGGTGTAATCATGAAAAGGGACACTTAAAGGTCGACACCGGTATCTTATCAGAAGCTTTTTTCTCTCAAACTTTAAATGGGCAAAATTGGTAAAATATAATCGAATAATTATTGTAAGTGTGATCATCGTTATAAAAATTTAATTTAAATCAACCACGTTGTTTAACAAAAAATGCAAGATGAAGTTTTCAAATGATGAAATATATTTTATTTTAGTAAACTCGAAGTACAACAGAATTGTAATAGTTTAAAAGCGAAGTTGGGCATTTTTTTAAACATTATAAAAAAAGATCGACTATAATGTAAAAAGAAACAGGATCGACTAAAAGTAAGAAAAATAAATTGAAAAGGAAGAAGATCGACTAAAAGGGGAAGAAAGAAAAAAAAGAAAAGGGGGAACGGTGAAGAAATTTGAAGTACTTTTCGCCGACTGTCTTCAGAAGTAAATGTCGGAATGCAGTAATGTTGGCATGAAGTAATTTCTATGAGGGTGGGGAAAAAACACCGCGTAGAAATTAACCTGGTGGCGCCTGTTTAAAAACGTTCAACGAACGTATGTGGTCCATCTGTTTGCAAAGAACAGGTCTACAACAGTTTATTGTAAGGGCCTCCAAGAATCCGAGATGTTGAACAGACCTAGTCCTGTGCAAAACAGAGAACCACTCCGGTGTGTACTCACTCGCACATTTATTTGAACTGGTCAGGTGATCACCGATCGCGGTAGCAGAAACACGTGATCATACAGAGGAGTCTAACCTACCCTGTCGTATATATAAAGGGACATGTTGGGAAATTCTGACCTCCAATCTGTGACACGTTCTGCCCACGTAGTCAGCTCCACGCTGACACTTTAATTTATAAACGACAAGACTACTTTGAATGGTGGACAACATATCTTTCTGGAAGGAAGAAAAGAATTTCTGAGTGGTAAAAACAGGGCGGACTAAAGTGGCGGGGAAACAATTATGGGTCTGGTGAACAATCTTTTTGATGATGTTATCACCTGCTGAACCCAACCATGGCAACTTTAGGTAAATCGGACACCGGAAAGTGCCTCTGAATAAATTAGTATTAAAGTCTCCGACCTTGTTAGAAATTATCTTACCAACAATATGTCGGGGGTAGCCATTATCAAGAAAGATATTAAGTAGTTTTTCTTATTCGGCATCTAACTTAGAAGTCGAGCAAATCATAAGTGCACGGTGGGTAAGGGCTTTAATGAGATTGATCTTCCTCTTAAGTGGAGTAAAAGAGTTCCACAATGTAAAGGCCTGTAAAGGTGGGTTTCTGTAGATATCAGTCTCAAAGCAACACTTCATATAATCTTTGGATACCATCACATCTAAAAAGGGTAAGGAATGATCGACTTCGCATTCCATAGTGAATTGCAAAGCTGGATGTAAGCTATTTAAGACATCAAAAAATATTATAGAGTCGTCACGAGAAGAGAAACAGGCAAAAGTATCATCGACGTAACGCGTGTAAAAAGACGGCGGGAAGATCTTACTAAAAAGACGATCTTCCCAAAAACATACGAAAATGTGAGCCAAAATGGGACCTAAGGGGCTATGAATCGAAATACCATCTACTTGTCGGTAAATCAGGTTGTCAAAGCTAAAGGAAACAGCCTTCGTGGCTAATTCCATCAGCTCAACAAACACCGGTTCTGGGAAGGGGGACACGATTTAGGGGCACGATATAGGTAGTCACAACAAATGTCAATAGTTTCGTCCAAGGGGACACATGTGAACAAACTACAAATATCAAAGGACACAAGATAATTATAAGAACTATTCAGTTCTAAGTTTCGGATACGGGAAGAAAATTCAAAAGAATCCAAAACACAATGGCTCGAATAATGTTTTGAAACTGGCTGTAAGATCTCTACAAGCTATTTGGCTAATTCATGCTGCGCCGAACCGATCATCGACAAAATAGGACGAGGGGAGGGGCGTCTACCTTATGAATTTTCGGTAATCCGTACATGCGTGGTCTTTGTGATCCTACTGGTCTAATTCTGCGGTATACCTCGTTTGAAATAAAATTACGCTTCTTGAGGTGAAGAAAATATTTCTGGAGCTTAACCTCCATTTTAAGGGTATCGTCGAAAGAAAGGTCACCTAATTTAATAAACTGGTGTTGTCCAGTGTTGTCCAGTATTGTCGCGAACAAATAGTCAGTCCGATCAAGGATAACAACACCAGAAGCCTTATCTGGCCGGGAGATATAAATATCTGGATTGGATTTAAGGGCCTTAGCCACTAGAAAGGGATTCTTTTGCCAGGTAGAAGAGGATTCGATCCTGGAGTTGCAGAATCGATTTGCCAGATCAATAAGCAAGTTTTTATAATTAGATAAGTCATAATCGGAAGTAGGTGAATGGCTTTTTAACTGGGCAAAGAAACCTTCAATTTCGCTAAAGACTTTAATTTTATCAACAGAAGTAGGCGAAATACAAAAATCCAGCCCACCCCCACCAGACAACACGAACCGGTCTACGTCCGACAGGACGAGAGACGACAGGTTAAAGATATGATTACTAGAAACCGCCGTAGAACCAAATTTGTTATAGACGAGCCGAGGAATGTATTATATTTTAAAGTAAAACGATTAATAGTATAAATATCACCATTAGAGAGGAATCTAGAGAAACGCAATTTATCAAAAAAATTTCTCACAAGGTTTGAGGATATTTGTACAACTAAACGGCAAATATGACACTGTTTTGATGATAAACAAAAAAAAATGGAGAAATAAAGCTGCTTTGTTTCATTTCGATAATAAAAAATGTGGGAAAAAACCCCTGAAATGTTTCGTTTCGTGTCATATTTACATTTCCGGTTCAATGTTTTGCTGTCTTAATTCGAAGTCGAGGCGAACTATTTTGTCGAGCCGAATTACACTCAGGGTAGGTAATCAGTCAATATTACCCCTTTTTGAATTGTTTGTTGGAACAACAGAATAATTACAAAACACTATCCTCTCCCTATATTAAGAATAGCTTTCGAAATAATACCGCTATAATAATTCAGCACGGTACCAAGAATACATAAGTACCGAACTTTTTAAAATCGTCCATGGTAAATTTTTACTTGATTTCCACCTTAACATTTTCCTTTAAATTTACGACTTTTTTCAGGTTTTCAGGTATGCTGAAAACGAATATTGCATTGAAATTTTCAATGAATAGTTTTCTGAACATTAGGCAATATAGCTAGGCACCGCCAAAAATGGCCGATAAATCAAGTTGTTTTTGAAAACGAAATTACATTTATTAAAATCCATTATTTCTGAGTAACTTTCTTTCCCAGAAAGATCATATAGAAAACAGAATAATGTAAAACTTTTTCTACTATTTTTAATTAAATTTTTGGTAAATTTTTACTTGATTTCCACCTTAACAGTTTCCTTTAAAATTACGACTTCAAAAGGTTTTCAGGTATGCTGAAAACGAATATTGCATTGGAATTTTTAACAAATAAATAGTTTTATAAACATTAAGCAATATATCTTTTTATGTTAAAAGTGGTGGTCATAGTTGTGCGCCAAAAATATGCTTGCGCTTAAAGAGAACTTTTTCTTTAAATAATAAACAATTATTTATTTTAAACAATATATACAGAATTTTTATTATATTATAAACAATATAAATTGAATATGTTGTAATCTGAAACAATGTAAACCATTAAAAATTTTAATTTCACACACCATAAATAGATCTTTTTCCTAATTTTTAAAGAAATATTAAAATTATAAGAAGTTCTGTTAATATTTAAAAAAAAAATTAATGTTCTAAGTTGATATTTCGCTAAATACTTACCTTAACTACAACAGAACACCGACCAATAAAATTTGGTTCCTTAAAGGTTTTCGAGGTCGCTGACAACGAATCCGATATTCAAACCCGTCGCAAATTTACCGTTGGCAAGGTATTAACCCCTGAATCCTCGCACTATTTTGCCCCATATCACCGTATTCATTAACGCTATGCAGTAGTAGTTCTTATTGAAATGTATTTGCGCGTAGTCACGTGATCTTTCACAAGGCGCATGGATACATGGCGGATGTTTTAAATGACAGGAAATATTTTTCATAAAATAAAAAAATAGTTTTCATCTCATTGAAATACTTTAAATACAATTTATTTTAAATAGTTTTCACCTCATTTATAGTAAAAATAATGTCAGTAAGTTTTCACGAGCGGTTTACAAAAACATTTTTTTTTTCGTCCTTTTTTTTAGTAGGGTATTCAATTATAGAATTTGTATGGATTTTAACAGGTGCTTCTTCTGAAGGTTAATTTATCGTTTTTTTTTTTCGTAAGTAACGTGCCGACATACATCGAGCAGAAGAAGTTTTATTTTTCACAAAAATTCTGATACATTGGGGGGGGCACCACTCATGCCCCTATCAGAATTTTTGTGAAAAATTAAACTTCTTCTGCTCGATGTATGTCGACGCGTTACTTATGGAAAAAAACGATAAATGGGGAGAGCGTTACTTATAGAAAAACAGTAGATTAAACTGCAGAAGCACCTGTTAAATGTTGTGCAAGTTCTATAATTGAATGCTCCCTTCAACAAATAAAATAAAACGAAAAATAAAAATGTTTTTGTATATCGCTCGTGAAAACTTATTTTTTTAGATCAATTAAAAAAGCATAAAAAACTACCTAACACAGAAAAATGAACTCCATTTTGTTTTTGAAAACTTTCTTGTTATTTCAAATGTCTGCTAAAAAAATTCTTCCGCGATGTGACAAGTCACTTTACTATGCGCGTGCACGCATCATGTAAAAATAGCATAAACGAAGGCGGTGAGATGGCACAAATAGTGCGAGGGTTCAGGGGTTAATACCATGCAGACGGTAAATTTGTGACGGGTTTGAATATCAGATCCGTTGTCAACGACCCCGAAAACCTATGGAAACCAAATTTTATTGGTCGGTCTTCTGTTGTAGTTAAAGTAAACATTTACCGATATTTCTATTAATATTATTATGATTTTATCATTAAAAAAGATATTCATTGTTTAAAATTATTTTTAAAATTGTTTTCATGGTAACGGTGACTACAGGAATTTAGTTCCTTTTATGCGATATAGGGTTCGAGATTATTTTCCCACCTAAACTCCAGCCTTGTGCCTAAACCTAAACGTAGATTCCATGAACAAAGCTTATTTCTTAGAAACGCTGTTCCGTTTTCCTGCTTTCCAACTGACTACAATATGGTTGTCTTCAAGTCCAAATGCTTGATAAGCCATCCCCTTAAGTAATCCATATTTCCACTAATAATGATGACTACGACATGTTCTCCTTGATCAGTGTGCTCCCATTAACCCTTATCCTCGAATGGCCCCCGGGTCTTGATAAGTGGTGACTCCTTTGTAAAAAAAAATCAAACTAAGTAAAAAAATAAAAATTCACCCTTTTGGAGAGTTCTGTTAAGAGGAGGCGCCGCCGCCGCCAACAACAACAACAACAACAACAACAACAACGAAAAAAATGACAAAGCTTTAGGGTTTTAATGCTTTTAGGGCACAACCTAATAAAATAAATAATTCAATACAAGCTTCTGAAATGGCGAACGCAACAACTGCATAAAAGGTAACACAGAAAAGGTTTATTAAGGAGAATGTGATATGTTCCTTGTCAAAAGCTGGACTCCGGTCACCTGGCGTTATCGCAGTAGTTATTCGAGTGGAATCGTCGATACAGTTAGAAATAACACCGAGGTTGAGAGAGAGAGAGAGAGAGAGAGAGAGAGAAGAAAAGGGAGGTCCGTTCCGTTTAATGTCTCTCTCAGTAAGGACGAGTTGTTATTCTACAAACCGGATGCTGGCCGATTTCCTTAGGGGATAGGAAGGATCAATGCGTTGTACCTCTGATTGGTCAATATGTGGCCAAATAGCACAGGAGAAAGGCATTGATTCGTAGAAGAAAAAAATTCCATTTGTTTCTGCTACATAACCCTGCTTAGGCTGAAAGCAAACAGAAAAAAGTAGCACAACAAATAGCGAAAAATAAAAATATCTTTTATTTTACAAGAAAAAAAATGTTTTTACTTTTCTGTGAAAAGTTAGGGAATATTTGCAACTTCTTTTTATAACAGCATTTTTTTTTAAAGAAGGTAAAACAAGAAAAAAATATTTTCTTAACAGAAATACAAAGTTTTATGCAGTCTCTTCGGCCAATGTATCCATCGACCACCACGTGTAGTGGTGACATGATTGTCTTCATTTGGAGCATTTACTTCAGGTGTATGCATATTTTGATGCTGTATGAAAGTATGGGGGAATGTGTGACTCGTGTGTTTTTGTGTCAAGAAAGGCTTTTTTTACTCTATGAATAGAAACAATTTCTCTTTTACCACTGATATCTAAAGTAAAAAGTTTATTGGTACGTGAAAGCACGCGAAAGGGGCCAGTATAAGGTAAAGTTAAGGGGGTTTAACAGCGTCCTTTCTAAGAAAAACATGAGCCCAAGACGAAATGTCCTTTGGGACCAAAGATTTTATGGTCTGTTCCCTAGGGTGCATCGGTGGTTGCTTACTGAGATAAGCTCGTAGTCTGTTGACATACAGAGCTGAGTCAGTTGTTGTATCCTCTGTCGATGCCAGCATCTGACCTGGCAACGATAGAGGTGCTCCATTGACTAGTTTGGCTGCAGAATTCAAAGCCCTCTTTGATTGAGGCACGATAGCCAAAAAGGACGACCAGTTAGTACTCGCTCCATAACTGTTGGTCAGAGTAAGCACGTAATTCTGCTTTCTATTGGTGATGGAAGCGTTCTATCATCCCGTTAGAAGCTGGGTGATAGCTTGTTGTCCAAATGCGTGTGATCCCTCGGATCCTGGATAGTTCCCGGAAGAGTTGGGATTCGAATTGTTCACCACGATCAGTGGTGATGGTGGTGGGAACTCCATAACACGATATTTAACCTGATATAAGGGCTTGTGCTACAGATTCAGCCGAAATGTCATTTAGGCGAATAGCTTCAGGCCACCGTGTGAAACGGTCTAGGCAGGTGAGGAGATAAGTAAATCCCTGACTTACCAGCCATGGTCCAACCAAGTCTATGTGAATATGACTAAACCGAGAGTCTAGGGTGCTGAATGTTCCAAGGGGTGCACGGATATGCTCGTGTACTTTTGAACTTTGGCAAGCTACCCAGGAACGTGTCCAGGCAGTGATATCACGCCTCATATTTGGCCAGAAAAATCTAGATGTAATCAGCTTCACTGTGGCTTTGCATCCGGGCTGTGCCAGGTTGTGTAAAGTGTTAAAAACAACTCTACAATGAGTCAATGGAACAAATGATCGAGGTGAATCCGTTGAGGTGTCACAGATGATCTGCATGTCCGAGGTAGGTATGTGAATTTGCAAGTCGCAAATTCAGGTGACGATGGATCCAACGTGTCCAGACTAGGCTGGTCTAAGGCCATCTGCTGTAACTCGATATCCGATGGTGAGGACAAAGAATTAATGGGAAGGTGAGACACGGCATCTGCCACTATGTTCTGCTCACCCGAGATATATCGGATATCGCTGGTAAATTGCGAAACAAAATCCAAGTGGCGTGTTTCGCGGGGAGAATATTTGTCCAGCATAGAACAAACTGCGTATGTAAACGGACGGTGATCAGTATAGATCACAAATTGACGACCCTCAAGTGAATGTTGGAAGTGTTTCTCTGCGAAGTACATTGCCAGCAGTTCACGGGCAAACGTGCTGTAACGTTGTTCTGCCGGTTCCAGTTGTTGCAAAAAGTATGCAAGAGGTTGTAACTGTTGTTGGTGCTGCTTCCATATTTTGTTCGGTAAAAAGAGACAAACAAAATATGAGGGGGGTGGCTACAAAATGCTTAATATTATGCAATAATATTTTCAAATTGGTTTTAATCTTGCGATAAAATAGCTGACAAGAGTCATGTTTATATAAAAACTTAAGTTTTTAATTGCAACTTCAAGGTAAATTTTTGTTCAATATGTGTATTTAAATTTTTTAAAAATAAATATGTTTTACTTATTTGAACTCTTATGTTTCATAATAAATAGAAATTTCTATAGATTTAAATATATTTTGTTCGGATTATGAAAAAATAAATGGGGGGGGTGTTCGAACATGTTTTTCCTCACATACGCACACCCACATGTACGCACGCACATACGCACAAACACGTACATATATTCACGTTCACATACATACACTCACATTCATGTGCTTACACACACGTTAACGTACACACACATACGCACACACAGGCAACGTCACTTCCCCTGGAAAGGAAATACAGACATGCATAGTCAGAACACTGAGCCCTGTATAAAAGTCAACACAAACTTTCAACTTCCTCTTTCTTCCCTTTTTGCTTTGGCTCGTTAACCAGGCAAGTTCGCGTCCACAGCTAGTTACCTGACGACACCTTCCAGGCAGCTTATTGCTACACCATGTGCGTGCAGCTTTACTGATATCAACCCGCTATCTCTTTCTTTGTCTACACGCTGGACTGTCATTCCCATTTCCACTACTTTACTCACTCCTTTTCTCGACGTGCAGACATGAACACGTGTTACACCCAAAACATTCATTTTTCAACAGAAAATAAACATGTTTATTTTATTCAGCAATTGAGTTTTTGTTTCCTTCATTCCATTCGTTTCATTATTTTCTTTTGTAGCGAGTTAGGATATTTATATCCTGGTCCGCAACAGGGGGAACACGCACTTAAAGAATATTTCCCCTCGTATATTTTATGAAAATGTATTTTATATGTAATTTCATTCTGAAATGGATAAGTATCGAAAATTTCACGAAAATTTGACCATTAGTTAATTTTTGCTAGATTTATTAAATACGGGTATGTTTTCACGTTCGGAGTGTCTACAACATGGAAACGTTATTTACAAGCGCCAATTATGTAAACACGATTTTCGTCTCGCAATTTCATTATTTTCGTTCGATGAAAAAAATTTTTAAAAATTATTACTGGTTTATTTTGCTCTTCTTTTAAATGGTACAAAAGTTTTATTGATAATATTAATTTATAATAAAGTTACATCGTGTTACATATAGGGTGGGGTAATTCTGTGATGACTTTTGGCAGTCCCTACGGATCAAATTTCTATATCCATTTAACGTACAATGAGCATCCACTTTATGGCCACCTTTTTTGAGGGAAGGGGGGGGGGTCTAGTAACTTTGACTTTTAGGGAGGTATTTGGAAATTGTGACCTGATAGACCAACACAAAACCTACATTAAAAAAACTTGTTTTCTATGGGTTTTCGAGTGTGCTGAAAACGAACATCGGTACTTGTACAGTGTAATCAAGACATTAAAAATGAAAATATCGAAAAAAAAAAAAAAAGGTTATATTGTACGTATCCGTTTTGGACTGAAGATCCCCCCAAAAAATTTCACTTAATTTGATCGAGCATTTTTTTTTTTTTTTTTAATTTTTTTTTACAGCGGAAAAACATGTTTTTATGACAGCACACTGAAGGTATACATCTTTGAATCATTATATTTTTTGTTTAGATTTTTAGAAATGCCACGGGGATATAACTCAATTTAAAACGCCGACACTCCCTCCCCATCTTTAACACTAGCTTTTCTTCCTAAAAATCGAACCGTTTGCTCAGTATCATAACAAATTGTTTTTTCGCTGTCTAAAAAAACAACAAAAAAAAACTACTTGATGAAATTAAGAGAATTTTTTTTTTTGAGAACTTCATTCCATAACGGATACGTACAATTTTACTTTTTTCGATATTTTTATTTTTTTAATGTATTGATTAAACTGTACAAGTACCCGAACATCTATTATACATTGAATAAATGAGGAGACAACTTAGTTCGAACTATCGAGGCCTTATAATGGATATATTCACCTTTAAATCAAATTTTCACGTTACTGAAAACATACTTTTCCGCATGTTACATGTAATGTGACATGGAAGCCATAGGCGATTTTTGTACCAAATAAAAACATTAAAAATACATTAAAATAAATAAGGGGGGTAGAAGAGTAACTTATCGAACCGAATAAAAGTATTAAAATAAAAAACTTATCCAGGTAGGTAGAAGAGTAACTTATCGAACAGAACAAAAGAATTAAAATGCATTGCATAACTTATCCAGGTAGGTACAAGACTACAAGAGTAACTTATTGAACCGAATAAAAGCATTAAAATACATAAATTATCCAGGTAGGTAGAAGAGTAACTTATCGAACCAAATAAAAGAATTAAAATACATAACTTATCCAAGTAGGTAGAAGAGTAAATTATCGAACTGAATAAAAGCATTAAAATACATAACTTATCCAGGTAGGTAGAAGAGTAACTTATCTTACTTTGTCACTTTTTTTTTTTTTTTTTTTTTTTTGGCTTCTTTTAACAAAACACCCCAAAACGGTGAATTGTTATTTGTAATTATTTTGAATGCCCCTAATATTTTTTTTATCACAAAATATTTTTCTACTTTATTTTTTGTTGCGGTGAAAAGTGAAGATACAGAAGAAAATAATCAAAACTAATAAAAAAAGAAAAAAAGAAAAAAAGACAAAAGTTTCGTTTCGTTTCCGTAGGAGAGGATTTCATGTTTTTTTTTTTTTTTTTTTTTGTTACTTCAAGTTCTGCTTCTTGATACAACTTTGAGACGAACTATATTACCTTTTATTTTATTAATTATCTTTGAAATAGTCACAGAAAACTAGTATTTATTTTTCGAGGGATTTTGGGTTTTACAATGAATTTATTTAACTTCTTAATTTAGATGAATTTGTCAGTTTCTTCCAACGTGAAAACAGTTTTCATTATATATTTTTTCACCTGTAATTTTTTACATTTAATCTCTTTAATTCATTTTTTTCTCGTATAGATTAACTTTAGATTAATCTTTTAAACACAATCAAGAAATAATCAAAAATCTATATAAAAAATAAATTAAAATACGAAAAACGATAGTTATCTTTTTTTGGTACTCATGCAGAGAGTCATCCGTGCTGAAATAATAACGTTATTATTTAAAATGCCATTCTAAACATGGAGAGTGTTTTGTACCTATTCTGTACTTTAACCTTACAATTGAAAAAAAAAACATATAAAACTTAAATTAAACTTGGAAAAAAGATTTTTTTTAAATAGCTCGGATCACTCTCTGCATTAGGACCAAATAAATAAAAATACGAAAAGGTGGCTTTAAAACCTATCAGGTTCCACCATTAAATTGCACGTGCAACGAATTAGAGAATTAATGCAGATGAAACTTGTAATCTGTTCTCTCTCATGTAAATATTAAAATGTTAAATAAAATAATACTAATTTTATCCGTGATGTTCACCAAATAGATCGGCTCTATTTCGAAATAATTTCTTTTTTTATTTTCCCTCTTCAATTTTGTTTTCTGCGAACTTGCTCTTCCGTTCGTCATCTTGAATGTTAAGTTGAGCTTGTAAAGTGAATCACATTTGAAAAATCGTTTTCTTTATAAAAGCAGATAAAGTTAATCGAAAGCAGATTATAAAACAAAAACGTAAGTATTACTACATGGCGCACGTTCACGTATGTGTATTTTTTATTTTCATCTTTTTTTCATCGGATTATTATCGAATGGTCACTAAACTATCAGATTTTGTTTTCAATACTGACTTAAACATAAAAAACGGTCAATACGTAATTCTTTATGTGGTGGCCAATTCTGTATGCGTTTTATCGTACAGAATTGATGACATTTTTCTTTTTTGTTGTTCTTTAATTTCCCTGTGTCTTTATTGAAACATGAAATCAGAAAAAAAAAAAAAAAAAGCGAATAATCCTAATGAAAATGTTGATTTATCGTTGAAAATTTTTCGCTTTCGATTGTTTTTATTTTCAATACTGACTTAAACAACAAAAAATACCCCTTCTTTATCGTTTACCAAAAATAAATAAATAGTTTTATGAATTTTATGTTTTTAACTGTTTCACAAGTTAAAAATATCAGATTTTGTTTTCACTACTGATTTAAACATAAAAAAGTCAATGTCTAAAATCTTTGAAAATTACAAATATTCTTTATAATGGCGACTTTTATAGGTTTTCCAGAGTGCTGAAAATGAATAAATACATCAAAAGTGGTACAGAGTATTAGTTTTCATGACACGAGGAAATTATTTTTTCAAAAAGTGCGGATCACTTTTCTATATAAATTTAATGTAAAATGAGCACCCACTTTCTAGCCACATGGTAATATCTGGAGGAGGCGCGGTCTGCATGCCGTTTTGGTAAATTTTAACTTATTTTCCACCTTAATAGTCATCTTTACCATGACGAATTCTATCGGGTTTTCGGGTATGCGGAAAATTAATATGACATTTAAAATTGCCATAAACAAGTAGTTGTATGGATATTAAGCTAAGTAATTCATTATGTATCCAGTAGTGGTCACCATTCATAACATAAGGAATTACATTCTTAACATTCGGAAAACTTGTTATTGTCTCGTTAACTAAATTTTTTCTTTCCAAGAATAAGTTTCTTTTTTTCTATTGTAAAATATCTTAAGTTTCTTTTTTCTTTTATTAAATGTTTTAATACGAGGAACACCCGAAGCATGGTGAATACCATCTGATAATTTAAAATTAACATCGGTAGATGACACTTGATGACTTCAATGCTTGAGTTTATCAACAAGAAAAAATTAATTTCATTTGTCTTTCTCATAATCTTTTCTTTCATAACTTCTTCCTAATGCATCGCATACTCTGTCGAAATGGTTACCTGAAATCATCTTCCTAAGTGTCACGTATAGAACAAACCCTGAGAAACTTCCCCACTTCCAAACTCCAAGCCAACTCTTGACCTTTCCAAATGGATCCTATTATTGTGGTTGACAACACAATTGATGCAAATGGGAGATAACTCGTGTTCAAAATATTTGCAATTTTTGATGTCATGCTATGTGTCATGACTCTCCGTTCCATCAATAGCCTTTCCCATTGATGTCGACTTCTCCATATTGGGATATCAGTTTGTTCTGTGGCTCAATCACTATTCAACTCATTGGACTTTCTTCCATCGATGTTGCCCACAGATGTTCCACATGCGCCTTCTGGTGGTTCTTATAAAAAACCAGATCTCCAATCTTAAAATCTAATGACTTTATTTTCTTATCCTTGTTCTCTATCAGTTTGTTCCTAACTTCCTGAATATTATTCCTTACCAAAAACATCGATGCATCACTTTTTGAGTGATCCAGTGTTACTCATCAGCATAGTATACTCTACAAGGCATTAATATATTATCTAATGGCAGAATCACGTCTCTGTTGTAGAGCAAATAGTATGGTGATAATTTTGTTGTTTCGCTCACATGAAATCTGACAGCTGCCAACATTTGGTTTATATATATATATATATATATATATATATATATATATATATATATATATATATATATATATGAACAAATGATTAATAAAACATGTTAAAAAACATCTTGAAAAAGAGTTAAAAACATATTTAATTTTAAAAAAGGAAGCACAAGATAAGTGGATAGTCCTTAATCTGCGGAGTTTCGAAGAAATACTTTCCTTCTCATCAAAGGGCAGGAATTAGCAAAATGCAGGATCGGATTTTGCATATAAAAGTCTTTAATGAAACTACAAGTAAGTCACAGATCTTACTTGATTAAAAAAAAGGGTGAGGTAAGGGGAACAGGAGGCAAAAGAAAAATGATAAAAAGATTTCACATGAATGGATAGTCCGGTGAAGAGTAAAAATCCAAAAATGGTAAATCCAAAACGATCAAATTTAAAATTTCAATCCAATGGGTAAATTCCAAATGGTCCAAAATAATCCACAAGGCAGAGTTCCTTGGAAAAAAGCGCAAATGGAATGAATTCCAAATCATTAAAAGAAAAGCACTGGAGATAAAATTTAAAACACGTCTGTCAAGGCTGGATGGATCGAAAAAATATTTAAGTTTACCATTTTGATTACCTTGGTAAACTTATTGTAATTTTTTATTATATATATACATATATATATATATATATATATATATATATATATATATTGCTGAACTGTCATGCATCATTCTATGAAATCTTTCTATTTCGTTCTTTGTATGGTGATAAACTAATGTTGTTACATGATTATGTTTATATCCTTCAATGCCTTCTTCATCACTTTGTAAACATTTTCCGGACCATTATCTGTTAACAGCTGAGTTGGTGCCCAAATCTGAGGAGAATTTAATCCAACAACAGATGAACCACCATTTCTGCCTTCTTATTAGGCACCGCAAAAGCCTCCAGCCAACCAATATACGATATCAATGAAAGTCACTATGTATTGGTTACCCAAAAGTGGCTTTGGGCCTGAAAATATCCAATGACTTCTGCATTTGAGGTTGTTGCTTCCTCAGATCTCTGGTTTGGTACATTTGATACATTTCCTTCGTATTCATTCACCTCTTTGAATAAACACCACCAGAAATATTTTAGCTAAATTGCATAAAACGTCTTTTCCAATACCATTATTGTCCTGGTATTATGCTACCACTTTTTTAAAGGTGCGACGATACATATAACTTTATCAATAGTTTGTTGTCGGGTTGGGACAAGTAATACACTATCTCGTCCATCTCTATGAACTTTTTTGTTCTGCATCCACATCTTTGAATCTAAACATTTCATTATCTTCCTCTTGTTCCCTAATTTAATAAAAACCTAACAACGTACGATGGTCGTGCGATACTGATGAACCCTCCAGCTTCTGATATGTTGAAAACTATTTTGGCTCAAACAAAATGATTCAATAATTTCTATCATCTATTTCTACCAGGATCCTCATTTTCTCGACTAGAGGTCCACACAAACAGCGTCCTTATTGTCCTGGTATTATACTACCACTTGTTTTTAAGGTGTGACGGTACATATATCAATAGTTTGGCTCAAACAAAATGATTCAAGTAATTGCTATCATCTATTTCTACCAGGATCCTCATTTTCTCGACTAGACGTCCACACACAGCGTCCTTCCTTCTCAAGTACCATCTCGTCTGCGTATCACTAAGTTTATGAGATAAGAAGTAAATTTGTTTTTAACATCTTTACCCTCGCTCAGATCATAGATCATTTTTTTTACAAGGTGGTCATCACTTATCAAGACCGGGAAGCCATTCGGGGATAAGGGTTATTGCATGTACAGTATGTTAGTGTTGAGATTTGATAAAGTGTCTTACTTAAGGGGGCGGTTCATCAGGAATTTGTTTGTCGGACTTGAAGACATCCAGGTTGTAGTCAGGTGGGAAACAGGCAGACGGAATTGAGTTCCACAGGCGTGCACTTCTAAGAAAGAAGCTTTATTAATGGAATCTACATTTTGGTTTTGACACATAAAGAGTGGGGAATTTGTTTGGCTAGACAGGTGTTTTTCGTGAAAGATCAGCGAGGGAGGACCAGGGATTGGAGCTCAGACGAGCACTTGCCATGGAAATAACGATAAAACAAAGACAGGCTCGCAACATCTCTCCTGTGAATGGGGTATATAGCCAGAACTGGACAAAGTCAAATCGATAAAATCTGTGACACAAAATTTGTGACAAACTTTGTGGCATCTGTGTACATTCTGTAATTCTTCTCATGATCAGAATAAGCCAGTATAACCATATCTGTGAGCCTCGGTTATAGGCTGTCAAAGGCAAATGATATGTGACGTCACATTAAAACCCCACATATTTCATCATTAACGGCTCGGCAATCTCAGAAAAATATTTTATAAATAATCAATAATATGACGTCATACCAATGAAATAATATGACCTCCTACGAATGAAATAATATGACGTCATACCAATGAAATAATATGACGTCATACCAATCCAAGCTCTGACTTTTCTCACACGAGTTAGAGTTGGGATTTTATCGATTTGACTTTGTCCAGTTCTGGCTATATACCCTATTCACTAATTTGAACCCCAAATTCTGTACTTCTAAAATAAAGTCTGTTGTGAAGGTCGCTGGAAAGATGGTGGGATCCTTCTACCGCTCCAGAAGATATCTCACTACTGATGCAATTCTCTATCTATATAAAAGCCAAGTACGTCCAAGGATGGAATACTGTTGCCATATCTGGGCAGGAGCTGCTAAAAACAGCCTATCCTGCCTTGACAGAGTACAAAATAGACTTTGTGGCTTAGTGGGGGATGTCCTTTTCTCTACCTTGCAACCTCTCTCCCACAGAAGAGACGTTGCGAGCCTATCCTTGTTTTATCGTTATTCCTATGGCAGGTGCTCGTCTGAACTCCAATCTCTGGTCCCCCCTCGCCAATCTTTCACGAAAAACACCCGTCTAGCTTAATCCACTGGGAAAAATTCCCCCCACTCTATATCTGTGCCTAAATCAAAACGCGGGTTCCATGAAAAAAGCTTCTTTCTTAGAACTGCACGCCTGTGGAACTCTGTTCCGTCTGCCTGCTTCCCTCCGGACTACAACTTGGATGTCTTCAAGTCCAATGTTAATAAATTCCTAATGAACCACCTCCTTAATTAAACACTTCATCAAATCTCCACACTAACGTACTGTACTTGCAATAACCCTTATCCCTGAGTGGCTTCTGGGCCTTGATAAGTGGTGATCACTGTGTAAAAAAACCCACACTGATAGCTTTTACCCTGAGCTTGTACTTATGTAAACTGGCTAGTAGTATCCTATCTATGTGATCTAAGTGACTTTCCATAGTATCTTAGGATATTAAAATATCATCCAAATACGGTAATGCATAATCTTTTTGTCCCTGTAGAATTATGGACATAAATTTCAGAAAGATCCTGGGGGTGTTTGCAAGTTCAAATGGTATCACATTAAAGTGAAATAAACACCAGTGGCAAGTGAACAAAGTTTCCTCTTTATCGTTCTTACTTAATTTTACCTGTCTGTACCCTGACCAGATCTAAGTGTAGGAAGTATTTGGCTGACCCAAGGGGGCTTGTATGTCATCAATGTCTGGTAACACTCAGGTATACTTCTTTGTGAGTTTATTTAAAGCCCTAAAATCTATGCAAAATCTTTTATTACTGTTAAGTGTTGAGACATTATGTTGAACAAAGATGGCGGTAGTAAATCAAATCGCAAAGAATCAATGCAGTCATGATTTCAAGTGTTGAGTATTTCTTAATAACAAAGATTGTTTCTTTTAGATAATGAAGGACTTGTTTTGCATGAGTTAAGTCATTAATTGTCAGTTTTGATAAGTTTTTGGATAGCTTTGTTACAGTGTAAAATATATCAAGCCTAGTGATGGTCATCAAATAAATTAGACTTTCAATAAGTTCTCGTATAATCGATTGCCTGTTAATTTAGTTTCGATCTCTATAGTCTTATTTATATCAATCTCCATGGGAGTGGTTGGCAATCTCACATTCCAAACTTCAGCAGGATTTTTTCAATGTACCATGATTGGTTTATTGTTATAGTTTCATTTTCACAGGTAAACTTTATACCGACGAACTATGACAATTGTCGAAGATTTGTCATTTTAAATTTTTGTTTAACTTCTTTTCTTAACATCTTTTAAAGTATTGCCTCAGAATTATGTAAAGATTTCTTAGTTCAAGAGAAAGGTTCCCAAGTTCAACCAAAAACATCTAAGATCGGAGGTAAAATAGAAACGTTGTGAAAATAACACCCAAGATGAGAACAGTATTCTGAAGAATCCAAATAATATGAATAATTACACTTCACCTACAAAATGAAAAAAACAATTATTTTTAGTCAAATTAAAAAAAAACATAATTTTGTTAAATAACCAGTATTTTATAAAACTACACTAATTTTTTAAAAAATTCATTAACAATAAAAATAACAATACAATTTTACCACATGAAATGTATTTTAAAAATTTATTTTATGTTTCCAGAAATTACAACACTTAAAAGAAAGTCATTAATGGATGAGAAGAATTTTTCTGCATTGGTGATTTAAAAAGGTTTAAAATAATTATAAATTTCTTCATAAATTTTTTAAAGTTGAAATTTATTAGCGTGCCTATCATCATACACTTCATTGGATTTTTACTTTTTGTGGAATCAAATGCAAGCAAACATGAGAGACAAACTACATTCTTGTGAAGTATGTGGTTCTTCTTTTGCACACAAGTCACATTTGTTGCGTCATATGAAAACACATACGGGAGAGAAACTACATTTTTGTGAAGTATGTGGTTCTTCTTTTGCACACAAGTCACATTTGTTGCGTCATATGAAAACACATACGGGAGAAAAACCACATTCTTGTGAAATATGTGGTTCTTCTTTTGCACGGAAGTCACATTTGTTGAGTCATATGAAAACACATACGGGAGATAAACCACATTCTTGTGAAATATGTGGTTCTTCTTTTGCCCAAAAATCACATTTGTTGCGTTATATTAATACACATACAGGAGAGAAACCACATTCTTGTGAAGTATGTGGCTCTTCTTTTGCACTGACGTCATATTTGTGGAGTCATATGAAAACACATACAGGAGAGAAACCATATTCTTGTTAACTATGTGGTTATTCTTTTGCACAGAAGTCAAGTTTGTTGCGTCATATGAAAATACATACGGGAGATAAACCACATTCTTGTGAAGTATGTGGTTCTTCTTTTGCACGGAAGTCAAATTTGTTGAGTCATATGAAAACACATACAGGAGAGAAACCACATTCTTGTGAAGTATGTGGTTCTTCTTTTGCATGGAAGTCAACTTTGTTGAATCATATTAAAACACATACGAAGCGTCCCTTATAGTGCTAACAAAATAGCAAGGACTTATGTACGACATAAACATAAGAAGATATCAATCATTCCAGTCAGTATAGCTATAGTCAACTGGGCTAAAAAAAAGAATTTCATAAACTATCTAGTGATTAGACGTTGTGAACCAAGTACAAGAGAAATTCAATAAATGAAATAAAAACAGACAACCCCCATTATTGTGGAATATGTGGTTCTTTTGCATGGAAGTATCCTTTATTTCCTAATATGAAAACATACAGGAGAGAAAAATATTCTTGTTTAATATTTGGTTCTTCTTTTGTATCAAAGTCAGATTGGTTGCATCATATGGAAACATACAGGAAACAATCATAGCAGTTATTATAGGTGTCACAGGGCTTATGAAGAAGAACCTGAAGTCCGACCTAACTAATATTCCTGGTGAAATAAGTGCAAAAGAGATCTAGAAAATTGCACAGAAGGGAAAAACGAGGATACTAAAAAGAGCTTTAGGTTATTTTCAATAAAAAAGTAGTGCACTGTTGGCAGCAGGTTTGGCTGCCCCATACCCAGCGTTACAATCTTCAAAGGAAGAAAAATTTAAAAAGAGAGACAATGCAGATTCTGCCCCACAAAATCGGAAAGTGTGAGTCATCTTGTATCGAGTTGAAAGTTTCTTTTAAAAGATGGCTACTACACAGCAAGACATGATGGAGTATGTAAGTACCACCGCTGAACCATCTGTAAAAAATAAACATGCAGTGTAGCAGCAAGTTCTGGGAACATCAACTTGAAAGAACAGTTGGAAATTACTTATACACCATACATTACAACGATGTAATCCCTACAGCCACCTACATTGACAATGCTGCTGTCAAACCTTACATAGTCATATGGAATAAGTCAGAGTGACAACCTTGGATTAAGTGTCATTGATGATGGACGTCTGAACAGAGCTGAAAAAGAGAAACAGACCATATACCAATGTCTCATGTATGATATGAAAAGAAACTGGAATCTATAGGAGATATCAATCATACCAGTTATTATAGGTGCTACAGGGCTTATGAAGAATAACCTGAAGTCCGACCTAGCTAATCTTCCTGTTGAATCAAGTGCAAAAGAGATCCAGACAATTGCACTTAAGGGAAGAGCGAGGATACTAAAAAGAGCTCTCGGTTGGATGCCTAGCGTTACAATCGTCAAAGGAAAAATCAGTGTTAAATGACCCACAAAGGTTGATATGCTGATAAAATAACCCATCCATCCATCAAAGGAAGAAAATTTAAAAAAGGAGACAAACCATATGCTTGCGAAGTGTGTAGTTCTTTTGCATGGGTGTGTGTTGGTATTATTGTCATATGTGTGTTGTTATTCTTGTTATATGTGTGTGCGTTGGTATTCTTGTTATATGTGTGTGTTTTGGTATTCTTGTAATATATGTGTGTGTTGATATTATTATATGTGTGTGTTGGTATTCTTGTTATATGTGTGTGTTGGTATTCTTGTTATATGTGTGTGTGTTGATATTATTGTTATATGTGTGTGTGTTGATATTATTGTTATATGTGTGTGTGTTGGTATTATTGTTATATGTGTGTGTGTTGGTATTATTGTTATATGTGTGTGTGTTGATATTATTGTTATATGTGTGTGTGTTGGTATTATTGTTATATGTGTGTTGATATTGTTATATGTGTGTGTTGGTATTCTTGTTATGTGTGTATGTTCGTATTCTTGTTGTGTGTATGTATGTTGGTATTCTTGTTATATGTGTGTGGTGGTATTCTTGTTATATGTATGTTTTGGTATTCTTGTTATGTGTGTGGTGGCATTCTTGTTATATGTGTGTGTTGGTATTCTTGTTATATGTGTGTGTTGGCATTCTTGTTATATGTGTGTGTGTGTGTTGGTATTCTTGTTATATGTGTGTTGGTATTATTGTTATATGTGTGTGTTTGTATTATTGTGTTAAAAATCTATTACTTTCTCATGCAAAAACGATAGAAACGAATATGATACTTGGATTATGTTTATAATTTACTTTTAAAAACCAAGTTTTTATTGTCGTGTAAATCTTTCAAATCACCCAAAAGTACATACAGCCTTTATGTTTCACGTTTTAACAGTTGTTTAGTTTTTCAAAATTTAATACATCTGAATAAAACGTTTTAACATTTTTTATTTGATACATCTTAATAAAACATTTTAAGTTTTTAATTTTTTTTAATTTAATACATCTCAATATAACGTTTTAAATAATTTTAAAAAATTTTTTAAATTTAATACATCCCAATAAAATGTTTTCACATTTTTAAATGTTTTTAAAATTTAATACATCTCAATAAAACGTTTTAACAGTTTTTTATGTTTTTAAATTGTTACATTCAATAAAACTATTTTATACCAAGTTTTTATGTCTAAATATCTCCTTTAGGTTTTAGCCTTTTATCATTGTTGTTTTCATATATATGTTTATTGTGCATGATTATTTAAATACGAGGAACGTTCAATAAGTAATGATATTGACCCTATTCCGTTTGTTCCTATTTACAATGCCTCCCCACAGGACAGAGTTAGACACCAGAGTCGTTTTTTAATGTGGAGAAAAGGAACAAAAATAAAAATTGTCTCAGTCGAGAAGGATTTCTCCTCCACTGACAGAGAACAAGAAATTGCAGTGCAGCATACGAAGAACAGATACTACACTTTGATCTTGTCCCGAAGGCCAACTATGCAACTTCCGTTTGTTTGATGTCGTAGAATGTATGCATATGCAATAATGTATGCATATGCAATAGTGTATATGTCTATGGGTCATGTGACAAATTACAAAACTGAACTAATAGTTGTTCTTGATTTACAAGTGTTTTAAATTAAGTGTGAAATGGACTCTGCCAAGTGTCATGCAGTGATCAGTTGTCTTATTTGAAATCATGCACACCACAGGAAACTTGATGAAATTAAAAGAAACGATGTCACATATTATTCTTGTAAAATGTTGTCATTGTGAATTCCAATATGTTATGAAATCTATAGCAGCATATTCGAGATCTGGTAGCCCTCCATCTGCTATTGATGAATCAACTCTGAGCAATGGGGAGGCTCATTTTTTGAATATGTATGCTTAAGTATTCGCCAAATAAAAAACAGGTCATGATTAGTGCACGATCTGTAGAAACTATCTGATGGATTCCTAGGTTGCTGACAAATTTCCAGAAACAAAAACCGCATTGAATATCATACTGTACCGAAGCAAGATCTACTCTAGATGTGTTAAACTGGCTTCCACAATTTACAGGAGTTTATTATGCTTTAATTTTCAGGAAATTAAATAAGTTATCAAAATCATGAGGCGGGGCCTGATCAGCAAATATCCTCCTGAAAAATATCACTCCGATCAATATCACACAATGTTTGAGATCAGAAGCGCAGACGTCCATGAATTTTTTTCCCATTCACTTGGCAATATCTTGTATCGTCTGATTTTTACCTCTGCAAGCCAGAAATTTGTTTTTGAAAACATTTTCCGATGATATTGCTTGATTTATGAATGTCTGCATTTTCTCCAAAAACGGTCTCCAGAGATGCATTAAACTAAGCGAGAAATATGAAACTCTGTGATGTTCTTATCTGGAAAAAACTAATAACTGTGCTAATTTTCGTTGTTCTACTTAAATGAGAAATTAGACGAGGGCGTTACCAACATTTACGAAACCGGTCGTGTGAACGATCGTATTCAAGTCACCAACGATATGAAATTTGGTGTTAAATCATTTCTTAAGCTCTTTCTTTTGTTGAAGGAACGAAAACATGAAATAAAGTTAACAAAATGTTAGAAATTTTCATTAATTAAACTTTGGAGTAAATTGTTTTATTTTGCACTTGTTATTTTTTCATGTACACACGTAATTTGCAATTTAAAATATGCTTTTCTTCAATGACAATTATAGATTAGTTGTGACGTGCACATTTACTATAAAAGAAATAAATGAAACACTAATGTATATTACGGTCACCAGTTAGCAAGTGCCAGTTAAAAATATAAACAGAATTTTTGACATGAAAAACTGAAGGAAACAAAATTTATAACAAAACATGTTTATATCTACAATTTTCTATAGGATACAATAGTCATTTTCAATAAGTAAAGGTTCTTTATTAAAAATCATGTTTGGTACAGAAAGCAAAATAATCACAAAGCTTAGATATGTATGAGTTAATATGTTCATAGTGTGAATAATATGCACATGTAAATAATATATGTATGTGAGTGCATGCTACGTTGTATGTGTGTGTATTTACCGTGTTCTTTTTAGTTCGTCACATATGTTAAGCCATGTATTCCGATAGTCTGTGAAATAATTAGTTGAGGTGATGAATCCACGATTGACTGCGTCTATGAACTGTTGAAAAGCCTGGGCCGCATTTCTCAATCTGATAGGCATTCTAATGCATTCAAAAAATCTGGATGGAGTTGGGATGGCGGTCTAGAGGATGTCTTCAGGGTCAAGAGGCCGATTTGGGAGAAAACTAATTTTCCATTGAGCGAATTGAAAAATCATGCA
This sequence comes from Euprymna scolopes, assembly GCF_053919585.1. Taxonomy (NCBI): domain Eukaryota; kingdom Metazoa; phylum Mollusca; class Cephalopoda; order Sepiida; family Sepiolidae; genus Euprymna; species Euprymna scolopes. The sequence goes on along the minus strand of NC_136527.1, from coordinate 50,192,821 downwards.
AGTGAGCTATCTGATAGTTATCCGGTACTTTCGGCTGTTATTGCTCTATAATCACCACAAGGGCGCCAATCAACCAAGGGGTTCTTAGGAAAAATGTGGACCACTTGTTTTGTGTCAGACTAATGATGCCTAAATCCGGCATGTGTTGGGACTCTTGTTTTGCTCTCTTTAAGTGATTGGGTCAGAGTCTGCACAGGCAGGCGCTTATGGGCGGACCTTGCGTCTGTATATACTATGTATATGATGAGTGACGTCATGATTGACAGTATCGTCCATGGAGACACGTCGCGTAATGTTTGGAAAATGTTGAAGTATTTTAGTGCATGTGTCGTTTGCGTTTTTTAGATACGACGGATTATCTTTTTGCTGATTCTGCCTTGCACTGATAGTCTAGTATTGTTATTTATTCTACCGCATTTGACGTCGACAAGTATACCACAACAGTGTAGGAAATCTGACTCTAGAATCGTAAATGGGATCTTTGCCACTGTAAATATCCATTGATATGTGCCTTTCAAACTTATCGATTTGTGACCGTATGTTGAAATGGGTGAGTGGTTCCCATCTTGTAAAAAGACCGGTGTCTGTGTGTGTTGTTTCTTTATTAGTTTGCTTGCGATAACACTCGCTTCTGTTCCTGTATCGATGAGAAAATGTATGCTGTAATTCCTGTGACGTAGAAAGTCCAACGCATACAAAGCCAAACGTGTCAGTATCTCTTAGCCATGCTGCTTCCTGTTGATTTAGATGTTTGTGTAAAAAGGATTTTTGTCGACTCAGCGTCTGATTTCTAAACTCCTCTATGAGTTTAACTTTATTTTAAACATCTCTTTGACGTCCGTGTTGTCTTTGTCGACTTCAGGCAAGAGGAATTGGCGGGGTTTGAGGTTAGTTATTACCTTCGAAAGATAATAAGTGGAATTATTGAAGTTCTTATCACGAAATTTTAATGTCCGCTTCTGATACACCTAACGCTGTGATCTCCAAGTGTCTATGTAACCAATCCATGCAGGACCATGATTAAATCACGCACTTCAGACAGAACCTTTTGTCATAGTGAAACCATGACGTGGTTGAGCTTGGTAAACCATGAAGCAAAAACGAAAGCATTTATAAGAAGTTGTGCAAAAAAAACAAAACAGAGACAACGTGCTGGTGCAAAACCTTGTATAACGACGGAAAAGCAGAGCAAGAAGTTACAACACAGTGCCAAGACACTCCAAGTTGAAGTTTCGCCTCTTTTAGGCATGGAGTCAAGAAAAAGAATCAAATGACCGCCTGCCAACAACAAGGAAGCCTGGCCAAATTTGGACAACGATATTTGCGAATTATTGCAACTAATCTGGCAAGGAAGCGTTCAAAGTCAGTTGAAATATATAAACACAATTATAACTAGCATGGCATCTGAAAGTTTTGGTTATGTACTTTAACTTTAGTAATTTAGAATCCATTCATTACTCATGATAGTTTTGTTGTAGTTTGACTTTAAGTTAAAATCCACCAGTTCAATACGACAGTTTTAACTTTTTATATATTTTTTGTTTTAATTAATTTAGTTAAATGAGGCAATAAAACAATCAACTTATTTATTCGAAAACAAGTAGAACAGAAATGATAAATTCTGTCAAGAGAACAGACTTGTAAGACCGGATGAAAGGTCGGGATGGCGATCTGATGAGTAAGAACCCCGAAATCAGCAATGAAGACAGCAATCATCACTGAGGACCACATGAACGCATTTGAATGTATTTTGAGAAACCAGATTAATATTGAGTTTAATATATAACAATTTAAAGATTATACTTGTTGTTAAAAATATGCGTATATAAATATATATTAGTTTACAGTGTAATTGGTTTACAATATCCCTGCTTACATAAATAAAAACTAAATATAAATTGAGGTGAAGTTGAAAAACCTTAAATTAGTGAAATATAAACTTTAATTTTGTAGTTAAAATTCATAAAATAAAATGGATCAATAAAATGATTAAAATATATAAGGGAAATAATACAATATACTTTTAAAGTGAATAGCGTCCCTTACACGAAAAATAAAAACAGACGTAACGGAAAATTAAAAAATCTCTCATATTAAGATAAGTATACACAATTTTGATATCATTTCAGGATGACATCACAAATGATGAAGATCGGATATGCACAGATTGGTAGAACTAAGTAAACGGAATAGTTACAGTCACATAACATAACAAGTATAGCTGTGGTACATATTTCTCTATCTCCCCCAAATCATTGGTACAATCCCCGAGGGATGGGACAAGGACTTATTGTAGATTGTAAAAATTCACATTGCAGGAGATAGTTTGACGGTTTTGACACCAATCTGGGGCGAACAATTGCTGTGTGAGAAAGCAACGAATGATAGGCAAAATGGGCACCTCAATTTTAGGAATTGTCTGGTGAACTCTGATATTTCTATCAGAAGACACCTCGTCCGGTATATCAAATGTGACGAATGTACGAGAGAGTCTATTAGACTATAAGTCACAGCTGAGGTTCTTTCAACTATGGGCCAATTGGCGTATTTGTAAACAATGACTAAGTAGCTGATACCTTTGAAAGTGGAAGACGTCAGCACATACACACCGAAATTGGCTGGATAGATGGGTGGTGTCGGTTCTATAATGGGTCGAGAGGGCCCCATCTGGTTGCAGTAATTACAGTTGTTTCGGGTGGTCATGACAGCAGGGGGTGATCCTGTGACAGAATATGTATGCTTCATAGATGAGGTTCCTTGGTGTGCATCGAGGACGTCCGGTCTCCGAGCAGAGGGGATGGTAATATGCTGCAACAACAGCTGATTTAAGCTGGGAAAGGAGAATTGGGCAAAATCCGAGTTGTTCATAATCGTCAAGGGGGACTTATATCGTGATCTCCATAAATGGTTGAGACTGTAAGTTTTTTCAACACGTTGTAGATGGTTCAAGGTCAAATGACAGTAAGTTGGACACTCCTTTCTTCAGACATGTGCAAAGGATTTTCTTCCATGTTCAGTCTTTCCACAGTAATCGCATGTTTTGGAGCTGTTTGTCGTATTAGTGTTATGGATAGCAACGCTTTTCTGTCGCGTGTAAGTGCTGGCAGCAGCTGCGGCACCATGAGAATCATGTAGTCGGGATGCTGAGCACTTTCCGACTTCTTTATCTTTGACGAATTGAAAAACCTGCTCTAGAGATTGACTTGGTTTTTGTCACCAAAGTGGTCCAGCTGAATACCTGTATTCTCAAGGGCACGAAAGAGTAAATCTCGGAGGTTTTCATGTAGTTCACCTCTTCTTCACCGAACACACGTGTAGTTCAACTTTTCATCAAACACTTAATGACAAATTTGCACACTTCAGCTTGTCCTTGTAGATGATTAACAAAGGAGCAGATGATTTCGTCATGATCCTGGTACATGTTGTGTAGAGTAACACGTGACACCATGGTGTTCTCCTCTGACTACAAAAAGTCGTATAACTTTCAGCACATCAGTTTCTCATTTATCAGTTAATGACTCGTCTGCAGTGTGAGTCAAGTCTTTGCGTATGGATTATTAGCAGTTGAACAATTAGGTACTTTCCTGTGATTTTGGTTGACGCGATATAGTTTCTCAATCTAGTGATGAAGCAGGACCAGTCTTCATTTGAACGAGCTAAGGATACAGTAGGCCACTTCACTTTCTCGACGCTTGCAGCCTGCAATAGGGCATTGTGCCAGTTCATTGTACCACTAGCATTGTGTGCTCGGTATACTGGTTGATGCGAAGGCGTTTGTAGGATGGTTCTGCACTGCACTTAGAATCAGGCCAAGTCAATCTTCATCATCGATAAGTATAAACTATTTTGATATTGTTTCAGGATGAGATCACAAATGATGAAAATCAGAAATACAGATTGGTAGAACTAAGTAAACGTAATAATTGTAGTCACATAACATAACCAGTATAGCTATGGTACATATTTCTCTCATATTATAAAAACATCAACACACACAAACATATATATATATATATATATATATATATATATATATATATATATATATATATCGAATATGACAAAAATGGCACATTTATAAAGTATATTGTTCACTTAATAATCGATAAAAACGTAACATTGATTAGATAATTACCTGATTTTTGGTATATTTTTAAAGAAAGACTCCGTCAAAACAAACCTTTTGTCCCTCGCTGAACTAAATAGATTTAAATAAAAATCTAATAATTTGTGTGCGTTTTCATCGTTCCTTATTTCTATTCATTATTATGAGTATTCGTTTATTAAATGTACTTATCTCCTTTGTATTTTTACGTATTCATCAAAACATGTCCGTTGTTTTTAGTTTTAGAAAAATATGTTTGACTTAACCATTATATATGATGCGTTTTCTTGTTCGGTGAAGTATGTGAGGGAAAAGGGCTGCTAAACTCAGGTACGTGTAAAATGAATGGCCGATCCCCAAAATGCATAAACATTTGATCCTTTCATTTTTAAATTCAACAAAATTCAGAAAATGAACCAATTTTTATGAAATTTTTAGTATGTATTAACCATCATAAAATATACTTTTTAAGTTTTAGTGAAAATGTATTATTTTTTGTAAACAAAACACTTTTACAAAAGTTAAAATTTTAAAACTAAATAAAACTAAATAAAAATAACTTAACTCTAGAGGTTATTTAGGAAACAAAACCTATACTTCTTCATCGTTCAATGAAGGAGAAATCTTTCTACTGGAGCAATTTTAATTTTTATTCTGATTTAAAGTGCCTCTATTTGGGGAGCCTGATTATGCATATATATATATATATATATATATATATATATATATATATATATATATATATATATATATATATATATATATATATATATATATATTGATTATGAAAAAAAAACACTTGCAAAATTCATTGTGCACTTAAAAATCAACGTTAAAACACATTGAAATTTACGAGACTAAAAAACAATTTATGCCTGTCGAGTCTACCATACTTTGTTCAAGTTATCATCAAAATATCATTTGGCCACGATAAATGATTGAATATGGATAAAAGATGCAATCATTTGAAATGCAGGTACTTATATTATAGTTTTTTTTTTTGTATATCTTTATAGCAAATAATCCTAAATCTTATTTATACAAAAACAAAAAATAATAAACAAATTTATTGCTCGAAAAACCTTTAAAAACAAATATTTAATTATGTTATCGCTCTAGACAAAAATGTCGGCTTTTGTACTTTTGAGGAAAATAAAAATTTTAAATTCCATTAAATATAGTAGAAATATTTTACATTTTCTGGGGGAAAAAAGTTACTCATAAATAAATGATTTTAATAAATTTAATTTCGTTTTAAAAAACGACAACTTGTCTATACTAAAATGTTGGTGAGGGGGATGCTATTTAATTTTTTTGGCACAAACAAGTGTATTTTTTTAAATTCAATATCTTAAGATTATACTTTACTAACTATCTTTGAAATAGTCTCAGAAAACTAATATTTATCTTTCAGTGAATTTAGATGAATGTGTCAGTTCCATTTCTCCTAAACTGCACCAGATTAACTTTAGGCTTTAATCTTTCAAGCACAATTAAAAAATAACCAGGAATTGTAAGTAAATAAATAAATAAAAATACGAACATGCGGCTTAAAAAACTATCAGTTTCCGCCATTAAATTGCACGCGAATTAAAGAAATAATAAAGATGAAACTTGTAATCTGTTCTCTCTCATGTAAATATTAAAATGTTAAATAAAATAAAACTAATTTTATCTGTGATATTCAGTAAATATATCGGCTCTATTTCGAAATGATTTTTTTTATTTTTCCTCTTCAAATTTTTTTTCCCTCTTCAATTTTGTTTTCTGCGAACTTGCTCTTCCGTTCGTCATCTTGAATGTTAACTTGAGCTTGTAAAGTCAATCACATTTGAAAAATCGTTTCCTTTATAAAAGCAGATAAAGTAAATCGAAAGCAGATTATAAAGCAAAAACGTAAGTATTACTACATGAACTTAGTATCGATTTTTCACATTTGCAGAATACGTTAAAAATGTAGGGGAGATAACTACATTTACTGAGCGAATAATCCTGAAATTTTGGTAAATTTATACAAACACCGTGACAGCGAATTAACCCTAACCCTAACCTAACCCTAAACCCTAACCCTAACGCTGTCACGGTGTTTGTATAATGGTAAATTTATACAATATATATTTCGGTGTTGATTGTTTTTTTGTTATCAATATTGACTTAAACATTTAAAAAAAAAAACATAAAAAGACAACGGCCAATGTCTAGAATACCTTTAAACGTTTTGGTAAATTATTACTTACTTTCCATAATCGTTAGGCACTTCCAAACGATTGGGAAGAATGGAACACATAATCCCGTAAAGTCAAACTTGTCTTAACTATACGAAATATGGAACAGCAGAAGCGACTTCATGATTTTTAAAACCTTTGTTTATCTTCTTCAAACTGCAATTAATAATTAATCTTTTTTATAATTTTGTTAGGTTTTAAGATTTACACAGTTTAACGATTAATAATATTTTAAACATTTTATATTAAATATAAAATACGGTTTTACTAAATATGTACGACTGTTCATTTGGTTAATTTTTTTAATTCTTTATTTGGTAAAATGAGACAAACTAGATTGGTCTACAAAATGTTTATTTTTTTGCAATAATATTTTTCAATCGATTTTAATCTTGCCATAAAATAGTTGGCAAGAGGCATGTTTATATTATAATTTTATATTAAAAAAAAATTAAACACCGTTAATTAAAAGTCTATGTTGTAACCGAACATTTTATAAGAATGGAATTGTAATAGTTTTATTTTTTTTATTATTAAGTTTAAGGTAGTTTGTTTTTCTTGGTAATTCAACTTATAATAGTAGATATTAATTAACGACGCTGTAAAAACAATTTTCAGAATATATATTTTTTTTAATTTAGGCAATATCTTCATTTTTAATGTGTTTTGTAAACTGCACAAGCATCAGATTTACTTTAGTCTTAAATCTTTCAAACACAAAAAAAAAATAACCAGGAGTCTTAAATAAATAAATAAATAAATAAATAAGAAAAGGCGGCTTAAAAAACTATCAGTTTCCGCTATTAAATTGCACGTACAACCAATAAGAGAATTAATAAAGATGAAACTTGTAATTTGTTCTCTCTCATGTAAATATTAAAATGTTAAATAAAATAATATTAATTTTATCCGTGATATTCACTAAATAGATGTTAACTCGAGCTTGTAAAGTCAATCACATTTGAAAAATCGTTTCCTTTATAAAAGCAGATAAATTTAATCGAAAACAGATTATAAAGCAAAAACGTAAGTATTATTGCTACATGAATTTAGTACCAATTTTTGCGCATTTGCAGAATACGTTAACAATGTAAGGGAGATAACTACATTTCCTAAACGAATAATCTTGAAATGTTGATTTATTCTTGAAATATTTTCAGTGTTGATTGTTTTTTGTTATCAATATTGACTTTAACATTAAAAAATAAAACATTAAAAAAAAACAACGGTCAGTGTCTAGAATTACCGTTTTGGTAAATTATGACTTATTTTCCATCTTTATAATCGTTAGGCACGTCCAAACAATTGGGGAGAACGGAGCAAATAATCCCATGACGTCAAACTTATATATGGGGCAGCAGAAGCGACTTAATGATTTTTAAACTGCAGTTAATAATTAATCTTTGTTATAATTTTGTTTGGTTTTAAGATTTACACAGTTAAATGATTAATAATATTAGAAACATTTGTATATTAAATATGAAATACAGTTTTACGAAATATGTACGACTGTTAATTTGGTTAATTTTTTTATTCTTTATTTGGTAAAATGGGATAAACTAGATTGGTCTAAAAGATGTTTATTTTTTGTGCAATAATATTTTTCAATCGGTTTTAATCTGGCCATAAAATAGTTGGGAAGAGTCATGTTTATATTATAAATTTATATTTAAAAAAATTAAACACCGTTAATTAAAAGTTTATATTGTAACGGAACATTTTAAAATAATGGAATTTTTATCTTTTTAATCTTTTAAAAATGAATTAATTTTTAGGAAGTTTCTTTTTCTTGGCAATTCAAATAGTATATATTGATTAGAAAAAGAAAAACGCGATTTAAAAAGAAATATAGTAATATAAAATTTATATCAATTTTTTATTGCAACTTCAAGTTTTTGTTCAGTACGAATTTATCGTTTACCAAAGAAAAAATAATTTTATAAATTTTAAATATTTTGAACTAATGTTCTTTATAGTTTACAAAAAGAAAAAATAATTTTATAAATTTTAAATACTTTAAACTAATGTTCTTTATAGTTTACAAAAAGAAAACATATAAATCTTAAATGTTTTTCATTGTTTAATGGTTTTTATTTTCATCTTTTTTCAATTTTCTCAGTGGATTATTATTATCATTAATCTATTATTTTATTTTCAATACTTAAACATAAAAAAACAATGATCAATGCCTAGAATCTGACGTAAAGCAAAAAAAAAAACTCCATCAAAATCTTTACAATGAAACTTTTATAGTCTTTTGGGAAACGAATATATACTTCAAAAGTGGCGCAGAGAATTATATTTCATGATATGATGAAATTACTTTTTCCAAAAGGGGATCATTTTTTTTATAAATTTAATGTAAAATGAGCGGTACTGGTGCACGTATTGATCCATGCTGAAATATTTTTAGAAAGTCATTCTTAACAAGAGGAGGGTGTTTTGTTCCTATTCTGTATTTTAACCTTACAATTTAATAAATGCAGATATCATAAAACTTTAATTAAACTTGAAAAAACTAATTTATAATGAAAAGTGATACCCCACTTTTAAAAAAGTACATTTTTCATATCATGAAAGCAATTTATTTGCACCAATGTTAAAGCATATATTCGTTTTCAGCACCCCTGAAAACTTGTAACAGTGGTAATCGTAAAAGTTTTTTTTGGGGGGGGGGCGAAAGATTCTAGACATTGACCAGAACAACTTTATAGTTTAGGAAAATAAATTATGAATATTAAATGATTTCCACTGTACTTGACACTAATCTAACAGATTTTCCAAAAACAGATTTCAATATTTACAATTAAGTTGTATTCTGTTTCTAATACAAAGTTCTCGTAAATCGATCCCCCATTTTGGAAACATCGACTTTTTCAACCAATTTTGTGAATTTAGCCTTTTTTTTATTTTTAGCCTATTTGATATTTAGTAGTTTAGCCATTTTTTTTAGCCTATTTGATATTTAGTAGTTTAGCCATTTTTTTAGCCTATTTGATATTTAGTAGTTTTCTCTTTTCTTTTTTTTCTTTTTTAGCCTATTTGATATTTAGTAGTTTTCTCTTTTCTTTTTTTTTATTTTTAGCCTATTTGATATTTAGTAGTTTAGCCATTTTTTTAGCCTATTTGATATTTAGTAGTTTTCTCTTTTCTTTAATTAAATGTTTGCATTCTTGACTAGTGCTTTCAATCTGTTCGATGTATCAGAAACTGTGTACATACGTAAGTATACCAAAGAGTTTTCCTTTTGGAAATGTAGTTATTAAATTTTCTGTTCGTTTGTTTTAAGAATGCTGATAATTAAAAAAAAACTTTGTTGTATTTTTAAGTTCCCTCAAAAATACTTTCAACAAACCTTACAAATAACTTTGACTAAATTAAAAAAATAATCATGATTTTTAAACAAATTACAATATTATTGTTCTGAATTTTTTAGATGAGGAATGATTCTTTGTGTTATTTAGATTATTAAGACTACTGTTCTCATTTTATGTATAATTTATTGTGCAAACATTGTAAAAATAACACTTAAGATGAGAACAATAGTTCAAATAATCCAAATGATATGAATAAATCACAACATGTTTTTTTTTCTTTACATGTATTTTTACATGTTGAAAACTTGTTTTTGTTTTTCCTTGCAATAATTGAAATTCCATAATTACTGGATTGTGATATGACCCTTTAATTTTAATTCTGTTTCGAAAAGTGAAGATAACATAAAATAAATTTATTTTGTATTTTGGGGACATAAACTTTGACAGATGAAAAGGAAGTTATTATAAATGAAACGTGTAAAGGTTATGGTTGGAGTCTAAGGGTTTATGAAACGTGTTGAGGGTATGGTTGGAGTCTAAGGGTATATGAGACGTGTTGAGGTTATGGATGGAGTCTAATGGTATATGAAACGTTAAGGTTATGGTTGGAGTCTAATGGTATATGAAACGTGTTAAGGTTATGGTTAGAGTCTAATGGTATATGAAACGTGTTAGTGGAGGCAAATATTGTTTACTTTCATATTTTACCTCTCTTAGCCATCACCAAAATTATGTGATTAAAAACAAGAAAATACATTAAGACGATTCTAATTAAAATACATGACTACTTTTACAAAACTTTAAAATTGACGTCCACTGTGGGTATTGGTGATTAGTCCTAGAGTGATATGATCACTGTTAAAATGGACCAATATTCTATAAGATATGCTATTGATACTCTTAACCAACACAATAGAATTCAAATTAGCTCCTATAGAATAAGGGAATACAGAAGAGATTTATTCGGTTTAATATTCAATCAAAATGACCGAGTAGTGTGCTAGGGGGAAATAGAAAATCATTTTGGTACATTTCTACCATTGATCATAAATAATGTTTTATTTTAAATTTTGAACAAAAATAAAAGAGAATTGCAATGCTTTCTCACCAGAGTTTCTGCTGAAGACTAATGCAAGGAATGCCGAAAAGATTGCAGGCTGTCAAATTGCAGAAGGGCTATACTACTAAATATTCATTGTGTTTGTGTTGTATTTGTGTTACACTAATGGTCTTAATTTATAATAAAATACAATTTTTCTTAGTGCGGAGTTTTTAAATTGATGTGAACACTAGGATACTTTCAATTTAGCTTCACTTTGCAGCTTTTGATAAAAACGATGAGTGCGAACCTTTTTGTTTTTTCACTATATATATATATATATATATATATATATGTGTGTGTGTGTGTGTGTGTGTGTGTGTGTGTGTATATATATATATGTGTGTGTGTGTGTGTGTGCGTGAGATTTAAAATAGATTATTTTGTAAGGCTTTTAAGCCAGTCATCAACACGAAAGCATGTTACTCGCATGTACTAAATAAAGGGTTCTATTCAAAATTCAGTACAGATTTCTGCATTCAAGAGAAATGTTACCCAGATCGACAAAATACACCTGAATAAGATCGGAGGTAACGTATGAACGTTGTGGTAATAACACCCAAGATGACACTCAAGATGAGAACAGTATTCTGAAGAATCTAAATAATATGAACAATCAATCCTCATCTCTAAAAAATGAAGAAACGTAAAGATTTTAGTTAAATATTTGGAAATAAAAACACATTAATTGCATACAACTCTACTCATTTTTTAATTTCATTAATAATAGATGTTTTTGATATTTTTAATCAAAAAAAATGTGAGAAATTTAAGTAAACCACATGAAATATAATTTTTTTAATTTATTTTATATTTTCAGAATTTACAGTAATGAAAAGAAATGAATGGATAAGGAGGACCTTTCTTTATTGGTGATTTAAAAAAGGTTTAAAATAATTTTACATTTTTTATATAAATTTTCAGTTACAATTTACTAGCTTGCCTATGATCATACACTACATTGTATATACATTTTGTGGAATCAGATGCAATCGAACATGGCTGATAAAGAATTTTCTTATGAAGTATGTTGTTCTTCTTTTGGAGAGAAGTCAAGTTTGTGGCGTCATATGCTAACACTTACGGCAGACAAACCACATTCTTCTGAAGTATGTGGTTCTTCCTTTCTAAGTAAGTCATATTTGTTGAGGCATATGATAACACATACTGGAGGAAATTAAAAGATGTTTCAATTATAGCAGTCATCATAGGAGCATCTGGGTTATGAAAAGGAACTTTAAAAAGTACATAGCAAGCATACCCGGTGAACCAAGTGCAAGTGAAATACAAACGATTGCACTGAAAGAGACGGCTAGAATCCTAAAAAGATCTCTTGATTGGACTCACTAAAATAGGGGTAAATGTCAGACATCTGGTTGGATGTCCCATCCCCTGGAAGAAATAGGTTAAGAAAAATGAAAAAAAGAGACAAACCACATTCTTGTGAAGTATGTGGTTCTTCTTTTGCACAGAACTCAACTTTGTCGAATCATATGCTAACACATACGGGAGACAAACCACATTCTTGTAAAGTATGTGGTTCTTCTTTTGCACAGAAGGCACATATGTTGAGTCATATTAAAACACATACGGGAGAGAAACCACATTTTTGTGAAGTATGTGGTTCTTCTTTTGCACAGAACTCAACTTTGTCGCATCATATGCTAACACATACGGGAGACAAACCACATTATTGTGAAGTATGTGGTTCTTCTTTTGCACAGAAGTCACATTTGTTGAGTCATATGAAAACACATACAGGAGACAAACCACATTCTTGTAAAGTATGTGGTTCTTCTTTTGCACGGAAGTCAACTTTGTTGCGTCATAGGCTAACACATACGGGAGATAAACCACATTCTTGTGAAGTATGTGGTTCTTTATTTGCTCTGAAGTCAACTTTGGTTCGTCATATGATAACACATACGGGGGACAAACCACATTCTTGTGAGGTATGTGGTTCTTCTTTTGCATGGAAGTCATATTTGTTGATGCATATGACAATACATACAGGAGACAAACCACATTATTGTGAAGTATGTGGTTCTTCGTTTGAACGGAAGTCAAATTTGTCGAGGCATATGACCACACATACAGGAGACAAACCACATTCGAATGTAGTATGTAATTCTTCTTTTGAAGTGGAGTCAAATTTATAGTGAGGATACTAAAAAGAGCTCTCGGTCGGTTTCAGTAAAAAGCATGGAAATATTTGGAGCTAGTTTCCCTGCCTCGTCTCCAGCATTTCAAAGAAAGGAAATAAAAAAGAGAAAAACCAACATTTTTCTGGAGTATGTTGTTCTACTTTTTCATGGAAATAAAATTTGTTTCATAATATGAAATCAAATGAGAAAATGACAAAATATCAAGGACTTTTGTATGACATAAAAATGAAACTGGAATCTTACAAATGCATCAATCATACAAGTTATTATAGAAACTGGGCTAATGAAAAAGAATTACAAAAACTATCTGGCAAATATACCTGCGGACCCAAGAGCAAGAGAAATACCAACAGGTCAAGGGACAATTAGAATCTTAAAAAGATCTCACCGTTGGAGTAACTAAACCAATGGAAGAATGTTTTGCATCCGGTAGAATGTTCCATCCCCAGCAAAAAAAAGTGATAAAATTATGGCAAAAGAGAGAGAAAGAGACAAGCCACATTCTTCCTTTGCACAGAAGTCACATCTGTTGAGGCATATGACAACAACTTGACTGCCTACTAGACACTATTCTCGAGTGTCTAAGGTCTCTCTGTACAGGGGTTTGCCAAAACAACCTGGTCTGAGGTTACTTTCCTAGAAATAAATGCCGACCAAATATTCAACATTCTATTCCAGCTTCATGAAACAAGAACCAGCAGAACAACCTCTATCACGCAAGTGGCCAACCATTTTAATCAAGACTGTTTTACAAATATGACAGAATTAGAAAACAAGTCTGCTACAGAAATCACCCAAAAGATTTATTAAAAATACTCCAGAAGTTCCATTACAGAATATTGGAAAAAATTGGCCAAGCAATATTTTGACAAGTATTTTCTGGATTCATTCATCTAGGACTTTATAAGTTTGAAATACACAGAAATAGTGAGGGTGAACCGTTTGACATCGAGTTGTCAGGTTCTTCTAGAGGATGGTTACTATGAAATAAAATAGAATGTATAAATATATCCACATGACGATCTATAACATGTTGAATATTGAATGCTGCAGCAAGTCATGAGAGCAGCAGTTGGACATGTTATACACCATCCGCTATGACTCTCCACAATTCCTAAAACTACATGCCTTGAAACGAGCTGTTAAACCTGACATAATTATATGAGAAAATAAGTAGAAAGTCACAACCTCAGAAGATAATGTCTTCAATAATACTAGGTTAAAAAGAGTGAGAGTAAAAAATAACAAAATACCAGGTTTTATGTACGACGTGAAAAAAATTAAAATCTTTGGAAAATTTCTATTTCACTAATTATAGGAGAAACTGAAATTAAAGAAAAGAATTTTAAAAACTACCTGGCAAATATACTTGGTGAACCAAGTGCAAGAGAGATTAAAAAAATTGCTCAAAAAGAAATGTTAGAATCTTAATATGATTGTTCGGTTGAAATGTATAAAGAGTGAATGCCTAGCATCCGCTAGGATGCACCATCACCAGCTGAAACAAATCCATTAAATTAAAAGGGACAAACCACATTCCTTTGACGTATGTGGTTCTTTGCATAGTAGGAACATTTGTTGTGCCAGATGCAAGAACATAAGGAAGACAAAAGAACATTCAATATCTATGCATTTCATATAGAGATAAATGTGAGCCCTATGTAGGGAGCCCATTGATTTCTGAGAACATCAACTGATCAAAATTGAAACAAAAGAGAAAAGTGTATGAAATATACTAACTGGTTTAATGAAAAATCTTAAGAAATATTTCACACAATTCTTAAGACAAAAATCTTAAGAAATATTTACGCACAATTCTTAAGACAAAAATCTTAAGAAATATTTATACACAATTATTAAGACAAAAATCTTAATATTTACACACAATAAAAAAAATCAAACTTTTGCAATGAAGCAATAACAGGGACAATAACTGTCTATAAATATTTATATATTCTGAAAAGTCACATGTAAGTTACAGGAGAATCTCTTCAAACTAAAATGTATAAGTAAACAATTTACCAGGTAAATTTCTCAAAACTTCCAACTCAAAAACTACAGTCTTGTTTCAAAACATGCAGCTCAAAAACTCAACACTCTTTAAAATTCAGTTTCACATGGCTACGTATATAGCATGCCTTCTTACACGTCCAACCACAGCGAGAACTAAAATGATAAAATTTGTAAGAAGTAAAAAACAAAACATTCTTGTTATGTGTGTTGGTATTCTTGTGTTAAAAAAGTGTTATTCTCTCATGTAAACATCTGGGAAACGAATTCGATACTTTGCTTATGTTCATAATTTCCTTTTAAAAACAAAGATTTTATTCTCGTGTAAATCTTTAAAATCACCCAAAAGAACAAAGATAACATCTTAACAGTTTTTTACGTCTATTTTTAAATTCAATAAAACGTCTTTTTATATCGTGTATTCATGTTTAAATATCTACTTCATGTTTTAGCTTTTTATCATTTTTATCAGCATACGTTTATTGTGCAAGATCTTTTTAATGCCATTGACGTTCAATAAGTAATGAGCCTGACCCACTTCCGCTTGTCTGAGCTAGTAAAAATGTTGCATATGCACTTAGGTCTGAATGCTCTCCATCTGTCATTGACGAGACAACTGTCGGCCATTTTGAGGCAACATTTTTGAAGATCCATGCTTGACTATTTGCTAAAGGGGATGATTAGTGCAGGGTCTGTGGAAACTACCTGATGGATTCATAGGTTGCTGACAGCTTTCCAAGAGAAAAACCGCATTGATTACCATAGTGTACCAAAGAAGTATTTACTCTGGGTGTCTTAAACCGGTATCCACAATTTACATACGATAAAGCAAGAGTATTGAACAACATCCAATTACCATTTACTTTTGCAGCATCTTGATATCAATAAAAAATCAACAATTATAAACTGATTAGCCATATACAGCCTCAACGTAGATAGTAAGTTGTGTAGCAGTTATATTTTGTGTGGCTGTTTTATATGGTTTAAATTGTGTTTCTTTTTTCCATGGACCATTGCTGGATTAGTTGAGGAAGAATACATTACGAAGTGCTTATTTATTTTAAAGAAAATAAATGAAACATTAATGAATATTGCAGTTATCAGTTAGCAAGTAATAATTGAATTAATTGATATTTTAAATAAAATTGCGGAAAGCGAAATTTCATAACAAAATATGTTTATATCAACAATTTTATAAGGATATAATAGTTTTTTTCAATCAGTAAAATTTCTTTATTTAAAGTCGTGTTTGATACAAAAAGCAAAGTAATAACAAAGCTTTATAGATGTGTGAGTTAATATGTTCATAGTGTGAATAATATTCACATGTATGTAATATATGTATGTGAGTGCATGGCATTGTGTATGTGTGTTGATTTATCTTGTTTTTTTAGTTTGTCTATTGCTGTTATATACACATTTTGTGGTATTTCAGCCCAACCAGCTTGAGAAATCTGAAAAAATCCGATTTTGTTTCCCAGGGCATTAGTTATATATTATTAGTTATATAAAATTAGTTATATAAAATTAGTTATATAGAATTAGTTATATAAAATTAGTTATATAAAAGTAGTTATATAAAATTAGTTATATAAAATTAGTTATATAAAATTAGTTATATAAAAGTAGTTATGTAAAATTATTTATATAAAATTAGTTATATAAAATTAGTTATATAAAATTAGTTATATAAAAGTAGTTATATAAAAGTAGTTATATAAAAGTAGTTATATAAAATTAGTTATATAGGCTTGATTTTTTTTACTTAATGCAACATTTTAATGCTCCACAAAACTTCGTACAGTCTTTTCATAAACGCATGTTTTTTCCTCACTTGCGTTTTTACCTTGAAGCAATCAAGGTGTTTGTTTTAAAGTCGATTTAAATATTGTCCCTCCTTTGCCGTTATATTCTCTTGGTTCTTGCTAGTTTTAAAGTTTTTATTTAAAAAGAAATTGTTCATATGAGGAGAGACCAATATATAATTTACTAATTCTTAATCATGTTTTCTATGTTAGTCTTAAGTATGAGAATTAAGAGACGCAGACAGCCAGATATTTTTTCCTGTCTCGCTCCCCAATTAAGACTGGCTGAACACTTTTATCCCCTTATTTCCGTTTGCCGATACTTTCATTTCTCATGTGTTTATCTAGGGAACAAAACTTCCAATTATGAAACCTGCAGCAGCACGGCATATTTATATTTGTCGGTATGTTATCCTAAGATGTACGACTCTACCCCTCACAAAAATTCATACAAATTAACAAAATTGTTACGAGTGTAAAGTTTCAATATATATCATTAAGGGTGTTATTTTTCCAGTTTAAATCAACTGTCGAAGTTTAGAAATATTTTGAGTTAAACAAAATGGCTGCATGAATGCGCGCAGGCACTTTGTAAACACTGTTTTTTTTTTCATAAAAAATATTTTTATTATGTTTTAAACGACTTTAATAGTTTATTTTGGAAGCATATTCCATAAAGAAAATAAACAACCCACTTGAAAAAGAGAAATTACAAGTTTTTTTATATTTTATTTGCAGTTTTCTGTTAGGGGCGTCAAAAATTCACCCCAAATTCTGACACACCTAGAACTGCAATTCTATGGGCTTCAAACGCTTGTTGTAGCTGCAACGGTGGTGCGTGATAGAATGCACCCACATAGAGTAAGCTTGCAGATGGGGCAACTTGTGAGCTTCAGGTTGATTACATATGCCCAATCTTGGAAGTAAGATAATTTCCAACACAAGAGGAGACGTGTGGTGCTGACGTGGCCATTATATAGTGAATCCGACGAAGGAGAAAAAAGAAACAAAAATAGAATAGATGCCGCTTATACGTAAGAATATTAGACGTAAAATGCTGCAATATTGTGAATTGTGAAAGTGACCAAATGTGGTTTGAGTTGACCCCTTTGCAAATTGGCTGTTTGGAGAAATGGAAAACTAGATGGCTCTGTGTGGTTTGAGTTGTCCCCCTTTGCAAATTGGCTGTTTGGAGAAATGGAAAACTAGATGGCTCTGGTTGATAGTCAATTTGCATAAGTGGAGAAATGGGCAGCATATAAACGGTACTTTTTTTAAAGCAGGGGGGAAGAGTGCAGAGAGTGAAACGACGGTTGGAAGAAGTGACGGCAAATTCTTTTTGTAACGGTGAATTATGTTTGGACGTTGAAGAGGTCGAACTTTTGGAAGGAACAGCTGTGTCTTATATATATATATATATTTTAATTTCTTTTTTTTTCTACTTCACTACAAGCTACTTCGGCGGGAACTATGGAAGCAAAGACGATCAGCAGTGAAATGCTTAAGACGTTCTCTGGAGAGGGAGATGTTATAACCTGACTGACCAAGGTTAAACTTGTCGCTAAGTTGCAGGACATCGCGGATGTAGCCAGCTTGATACCGCTGTATCTTGATGGTGATGCTCTGGCCCTATATCTGGAGATGCGGGAGGAGGATCGACTTTCTGTTGACGCCATTGAGGAAAAGTTGAAGGAAGCATTTACCGAAGGACCGTTTGTGGCATATGGCAAACTAAGCCGTATGGTGTAGATCGGGGTGCCTGTCGATGTTTACGCCAACAATATCAGGAGGTTGAAGGGACTAGCAGGATTCAATGGAGGAGGCCGTCGACAGCTGGTTAAGATGGCCTTTATCAATGGCTTCCCGGACCATATTTCTATAGCTCTGCAGCAACTGCCCGGTGTCAATATTATGGAGGCGGCGGAGTTGATTGCACAGGCTAGGGTGCTGGCCAGGAAAAAAGAGAGTGAGTAGGGAATCGTAGCTGTCGCTCAACGAAGCAAACTGCAGCAGGAAATTGTGAAGGACGAAATGCAGAGAGGACTGTGGCAGAGACCCAGGTTCTCTAGCAGATGCTACCAAAGACATGGTTGACACATGCAATGGAACCAGCAGCATTAAGGCAGTTGATGGCAGAGAGGTGAAGTGCAATGGCACAAGTATCGTTCGGTTGATGGTACGTGGGATGTCACTAACAATCCAGGCGATTGTTATTAACAAAATTGTCACGGGTGTCGATGTGGTGTTAGGGATGGACGCAATTGCTCAACTAGGGGGCGTTACGGTATATAGGAACTCCGTGAGATTTGGAGGACATCAAGGGGCTGCAGGTGTGAAATGCGAAAAAGGTGTCACAGGAACGGCCGGGTCAGACAAAAGTTGCGCGATAGAGGACCAAGATTTCTCTGCACACTTAGATGATGAGAAATGGACAGTCAAGTGGGCATGGAAGGGAGAACCTCCCATACTGAACAACAGAGTGGAATGCTACGAGCATACGTTGCGAGGAGGCACAAGAGTTGAATTTGAGAAGGAGGTGGACCAATGGATCTCAGAGGGGATTTTAAGACCATGGACGGAGAAGGTGGAAGGTGTGCTGCCGTTAATGGCGGTTGTTCAGCCCACAAAACAAAAAGTTCGGCTAGTACTGGACTTCAGGGAGCTGAACGTACACTGTGCGTGTCACACGGGAGGCGATGTGATGAACGTGTGCGGAGAGACCATGCGAGAGTGGAGGAAGATTCAGAAGGCTGCGACGATTGTGGATTTAAAATCTGCATATCTACAGATCCACATTTAACAGGAATTCTGGAAATACCAGCTGGTCAGATACAAGTGCCGAACATGTTACCTAACTAGGTTGGGTTTTGGCCTGAATTCTGCACCAAAAATCATGGTAGCGATCCTCAAAACGGTGCTAAGCAAGGAGGACGCAGTCAGAAGAGCCACCAGTTCCTACATTGATGATATTTGGGTGGATGAGACGGTAACAACTGCAGAGGACGTAGTAAAACACCTCAACAGCTTTGGGCTAATTGCAAAACGCCCGGAATCGTTGGAGGGAGGAGTTGTGTTAGGGCTCCAACTAAGAAAGGACCAGATAGGATGGTTAGTATTCCGCAGGGGAAATGAGATCCCGGAGGTGTCGGAAAAATTGAGCAGGCGAGAACTCTTCTCAATATGCGGAAGACTGGTGGGCCATTACCCTATTGCAGGATGGCTAGTGGAGCGAAGTGAGAGGATGGAGTTGATAAAGAGACTGTGAACATTATGAGAGAGATTATTAAAGAACAGAGCAGATGTGATGATGGGGGTGCGGAAGACCTGGCTAAAGGCGCCGAATGAGGCGGCTGTTGCAATATGTTGTTTGAATGAAGACACTCTGAAGGATTTGCATGACATGCACCATTTTGGAGTGGATAGAACCTTGTTCTTGGCCAGGAAGGTGGACCCCAGAATCACAAAGGAGGCCGTTAGGACAGTGGTTGAGAGATGCAGCCAGTGTCAATCAATCGACCCTGTGCCGAGTAGACACGAAGCTGGTGAGGTTCAGGTGGCAGAGAACTGGAGCAGGTTGGCGATCGACGTAACGCACTATCGACAGAGGCCGTATCTGTTAATGGTCGACTGTGGACCAGGAAGAGTTACCATTTGGAGGGAAAGCAAGGCGGAAAATGCAGGTGAAATTGCAAAGGTCTTGGAAGAGGTGTTTTTGGAGAGGGGTCCAGTGACGGAAATGCTAATGGACAATGGAACTACCTTTCGCTCAGCTGCCATGTAGAATGTGTTGGATAAGTGGGGAGTGTGGCGCTATTTCAGTGTTGCATATAGACCAGGCGGAAACGAAATTGTGGAGCGGCATCACAGGACCATTAAGGCTATAGCTGAAAGGGGCCAGATTTCGCCGCCAGAAGCTGTCTTCTAGTATTATATGGCTCCAAAGTCAGGGCAAAAAGTGGAGTCAGTGCCGCAGAGGGCAGTCTTCAAGTACGAGTGCCGGCATCCCCGAACTGCACAGATACCCACAGAGGAAGGCGAGAAGCGAGCGACTGTGGGAGTGGGAGAGGAAGTGTGGATCAAACCACCTGATGCTCACTGTACCACACGCTGGGGGAGGGACATTGTGACAAGTGTCCAGTCCCCGAACAATGTATCTATCGACGGCATCCCTCGACACATCCTTGATGTGCGGCTGGTAGTGGTGTCATCAGAGGAAGACAGCGACGTCGAGCCATGTAGCGACGTTCACGAAGAGGCTCTGCGGAGATCGCAGCGAGAGAGACGGCCGCCATGTTAGTCGAGCGACTACGTGATGGGTTGACATGTGATGATCATGTAGATCAAGGGGGCGTGTGGTTTGAGTCGCTCCCCTTTGCAAATTGGCTGTTTGAGGAAATGGAAAACTAGATGGCTCTGTGTGGTTTGAGTTGTCCCCCTTTGCAAATTGGCTGTTTGGAGAAATAGAAAACTAGATAGCTCTGGTTGATAGTCAATTTGCATAAGTGGAGAAATGGGCAGCATATAAACGGTACTTTTTTTAAGCAGGAGGGGAGAGTGCAGAGAGTGAAACGACGGTTGGAAGAAGTGACGGCGAATTCTTTTTGTGACGGTGAATTATTTTTGGACGTTGAAGAGCTCGACCTTTTGGAAGGAACGACTGTGTCTTATATATTTTTTTTAATGTGTCTTATATATATTTTTTTAATTAACTTTTTTTTTAATTTCTTTTTTTTTCTACTTCACTACACCAAATTTTATAACTTATAGTTCTTAGTTTGGTATTCTGAATTGGTCCGAGTGGAACATTGGGAAAAATCACACACCTCACTTTCGGGATATCTAAGGATTTAGTAAAGCGATTTGTACCGTTGACCGTGAAGGCGTTACGTTTTTCCATGGTTTGATTTGGAAAACTGAGGGATTCAGAGCTTGAAAGTCCATGTGAATCCATAAATAGAATTATGAAGTTAGCAAATACCTCGGAGAATTGAATGTGATCACAGAACTTAAGTCTGTGAATTCTGAAGTTGACGGTCACCCTAAGCTGGCGTTCGAAGAAATTCCATGGGTGTTCTGCTGATTTCTTTTGTTCGTTAGTTAAGCCACTAGCATTTAGACGTTTTTGGCCTTGGTCACGTAGGTTTGGTCTGACCAGTTAATTGTTGGTAGAAAATGTGCCATATTTATTTATTATTAATGGCATTATTATTTCTCATCGTCTGACAAGATTTAACTTTAAGGGATATAAATAACAAGACGAAGGAGTACGGAAATGGTCAAAATGTTGCAGTACTTACGGTTTGTAAAATGGCGTCGCTGCGTTAATTATTTATTTGACCACGTGTCGTGTGAAGTTTTCTTTTTCTTCTATTTGCCTGTTATTTTGGAGTTTTAATTTTATTGTGCCGTTCGTATATATTTTATGACTTATCTAATCTCATTGCTGCCACCATGATGTGGTGAATATATCTGCGGTATTGTAACATTCTGTAAAAAAAGGATGCAATACCCGGAAGGAAAGACCATACAATGTTATCTAAAGCAAAGTGACAACGGTTATTTTACTAAATTAATTCTATTCACATCGCTGGAATGTTGAATCTCTGTTTTGTAATTTCTTTAATGGAATGTGCTCTGATGAAATAGCACTTGTAAATATTCAGTGTAATAGTTTTTCCCTCAAACTTTGAACCATCTCCCCATGTTTTTTTATTCTCTGAGTGTACTGACATAAAATAGTTTTGATGTAATGTAAACAGGCATCTCACTGAGAAGCTCTCCACAATATCGTGTTAGACAGGATCCCAATTAGTAGCCCCTTATGCCCAAGTAAAAACGATGTCAAGCTATTCATGAAGAAAATGATGTCAAGCTATTAATGAAGAAAATGATGTCAAGCTATTAATGAAGAAAATAATGTCAAGCTATTAATGGAGAAAATGATGACAAGATATTCATGAGGAAAATGATGTCAAGATATAAATGAAGAAAATGATGTTAAGCTATTCATAAAGAAAATGATGTCAAACTATTCATATCGAAACTGATGTCAATCTATTGATGAAGAAAATGATGTCAAGCTATTCATGAAGAAAATGATTTCAAGCTATTAATGGAGAAAATGATGTCAAGCTATTCATGAAGAAACTGATGTCAAGATATTAATGAAGAAAATGGTGTCAAGCTATTCATGAAGAAAATGATTTCAATATATTAGTGACGAAAATGATGTAAAAATATAATTGAAGAAACTGATGTCAAAATATTAATGAAGAAAATGATGTCAAGCTATGCATAAAGAAAATGATGTCAAACTATTCATGAAGAAACTGATGCCAAGATATTAATGAAGAAAATGGTGTCAAGCTATTCATAAAGAAAATGATGTCAAGATATTACTGAAAATCTGATGTCAAAATATTAATGAAGAAAATGATGTCAAGCTATTAATGAAGAAAATAATGTCAAGCTATTAAGGGAGAACATGATGACAAGATATTCATGAGGAAAATGATGTCAAGATATAAATGAAGAAAATGATGTTAAGCTATTCATAAAGAAAATGATGTCAAAATATTCATGACGAAAATGATGTCAAGATATTCATAAAGAAATGATGTCAAGGTATTAATGAAGCAAATGATGTCAAGATATTAATGAAGAAAATGATGTGAAGATATTAATGAAGAAAACGATTTCAAGATATTAATGAAGAAAATGATGTCAATATATTAGTGAAGAAAATGATGTAAAAATATAATTGAAGAAACTGATGTCAAAATATTAATGAAGAAAATGATGTCAAGGTATTAATGAAGAAAATAATGTCAAGATATTAATGAAGAAAATGATGTCAAGATATTAATGAAGAAAATGATGTCAAGCTATTAATGAAGAAAATGATGTCAAGATATTAATGAAGAAAATGATGTCAAAATATTAATGAAGAAAATGATGTCAAGCTATTAATGAAGAAAATGATGTCAATATATTAATGAAGAAAATGATGTCAAGATATTAATGAAGAAAATGATGTCAATATATTAATGAAGAAAATGATGTCAAGATATTAATGTAGAAAATGATGTCAAGATATTAATGAAGAAAATGATGTCAATATATTAATGAAGAAAATGATGTCAAGATATTAATGAAGAAAATGATGTCAAAATATTAATGAAGAAAATGATGTCAAGATATTAATGTAGAAAATGATGTCAAGATATTAATGAAGAAAATGATGTCAATATATTAATGAAGAAAATGATGTCAAGATATTAATGAAGAAAATGATGTCAAAATATTAATGAAGAAAATGATGTCAAGATATTAATGTAGAAAATGATGTCAAGATATTAATGAAGAAAATGATGTCAATATATTAATGAAGAAAATGATGTCAAGATATTAATGAAGAAAATGATGTCAAAATATTAATGAAGAAAATGATGTCAAAATATTAATGAAGAAAATGATGTCAAGCTATTCATGAAGAAAATGATGACAAGATAATTATGAAAAAACTGATGTCAAGATATTAATGAAGAAAATGATGTCAAGAAACCCCCCCAAAAAACTTGTTTATTCACCTAATAATTTACAGTTAAAAATTACTGAGGAACACCCCAAAAAAACTTTACTGAAAAAATGTCTAAAACAACACCAAAAACCTTATTCTTACACCTAATAATTTACAGTTAAAAAGTAAAATATTGATTTTTTTCTTGAAGAAAAAAAAATTTTGCTGATGAATAATTTGCAAAAAATCTTTTTTCAATCACTTTTTATTATTTTTTTGGTTTATGAAAAGTACCAAATTTTCCGGTTTGTTCATTTTTAAATTTGTGTCTGTTACAACGTTCAGATTAAACCAATGATTGCTGGTCTTGTCTGATCCATGCTTGATGGGAATTTCCGAGAATCCAGGTCAAATTAAGAAAGAGTACCGAATATTTCTTTCTCGAGCTTCGTTTCATGCATGAGACTGAAAGATGATTATATCTAACCGTTTGGACAGAGTATGTGAAGCGTTAGGATTGAGTTATGAAAAACGATTATTGGAAAGACAAAAGAAATGATTTTTTATTAACACAACTATTAACTCAAGCAGTAACCACGCATGGGAGTAATCGAGTGTTATCTACTGGTGTTAATTTACCGTCAGATGATTTTCAACCTGCATTGGGTGTTCCCATATTAAGACATTAACCCTTGGGTCGTTGTCGCCTATCGTCTTAGTGGGTTAACGACATAAATGCTGTTTTACCAGGTACTTCATTCATGTGTTGAAACCTACACCCCCACTGAGAAATGGTACAGTCTGGTGACATTATTGATGAATGGGTGAGCTGACACGTCATTGTTGAAGAAATTCCATTGCTCATTGTGGGCCAACCTGGATTCCAATACCAAATATTTATCCATTGAAAATGTCAGCTACCTCAGTCATCAATAAATAAGTAGACCAATAATGTCACCAGACCGTACCTTTTTTCAGTGGGGGTGTTAGTCATCAATAAATAAGCAGACATTTCGTTACACTGCTAAGACAATAGGCAACATTATTGTTGTTAGACCAACCTAAAGGAAGAACTGAAATGAAGGTTTCAAATGCACAAAGATTACAACTTGGTGTTGTGAATGTGGAGTCAGAGTTTGTTGAAAATAATGCTTCCTGGCATACCGTTTATAATGAATGAGGACATATAGGGCTTAGGGACATTCTATAAGTGAAGAACAGGCAGTTTCCTAGAAGTAAAATGGGAATATTTAATTTTATTTTCGTATCTTAAAGCATTTTCAGGGTAAGTAACAGAATTCAAAACTTTTGGCCGCCAAATTGACAGGACCGACCAAAGGGTTAAACAAAAGAAAAAAAGAAGCTTGCATTCAGCCTACAATCAACATAGCCCATGTGTGGCTCAATCCATACTAGCTAAGAATATCAATAACATATCTCATAGAATATTGGCCCATTTTAACAGTGATCATATTACTCTAGGACTGACCACCAATATCTATAATGGATGTCAATTTTAAAGATTTGTAAAAGTACTCATGTATTTTAATTAGAACCATCTTAATGTATTTTTTGTTTTTAATCACATAATTTTGGGGGACTGTTAAGAGAGGAGAAATATGAAAGCAATCAACATTTTCCTCTTGTAGCACGTTTCATATAGTTTTAGACTCCAACCAACACCTCATCACTTGGACCAATCATGCAACTACCAGGATTTTAAATAACTCGATTGCGAGATGATGACCTATCGCATGGTTAGGAGAATTGTTTATTTTGGCTTTTTGATTGCATATCTTAATTGTCTCTTCTTTCTTCTGTTCTTTCTATATGGAAAGAGGAGAGTTTTACCTAAGCAGGTAGAGAGGAGAAGGAATTTTTGTTAGTTTCATATGATTGTAGGTGAAATATGTCAGGAAATGATCAGCTTTTTTCATGCTACTCTGAGAAATGAGTTCCTTTTAGCAACCGATGAAAATAAGGTGTCCTATATCCAAATAGAATCATTACCAGTTTATCCTCTTTGACTTCAAGATGTGACAATCATTAGGAGTTTAGTTTCATATGATTGCACGGAAAATATGTCAGGAAATGACAGCTTTTTTCATGCTAATCTGAGAATAACCTCAAGATTAGGAAGGGATTAAAAGTTTATTTGCTTACATACTCCCAGATTATTATCACAGGTAACATTTGAAACGTATCAAAATTCAATAACAAACATATCGACAGGGATCTAAAAGATAGATACACAAGTTATTTTACTCATAGTTGAAAGAAAAATAAAAGAATATATAAATAACAAGAGGGATATAATGGTTCCTTACTGAATTTCTATGGTCAATACCAATCAAAATAAATAATGGATCACACTTATAAAAAAAATAAAATAATATCAGTTTTTACACAACTTTCAAAATACCTGGATTAAACAACTTTCCAGAAGAGTCTTACCAGCTGAAATAAATTATTAAAGAAAATATAGATATAATACTCAGATTTTATTTAAATGCTGCATATATAATTTAACTTGCATAACGTGTATGATGCTCATGTGAGAAAATCAGCAGCTGTAGAATAGCTAACTAGTGAAAATATGAGAAGCCGCCATCTTAGTACATATGCAAAGCGTGTGCACACTGATGTCACGGGAAAAAGAAGAGAAAAAGACAGAAATAAGAACACATGATGAGAGACGACAGCAATCAGACGTGTTTTGACTCATATGCAGTGAAAAATGTGTTGCATGGTTGAAAAAAGTGGAAACCCAGGTGGGGAAAATGATACACAAAAGGGGCATTTCTGACAGGCATGTGCAACGTGGGAGTGATACTTTTAAACACAGTATTCCGTATGTTAGTTTCTTAACTTGTTAGGTGAAAGCACAGAATAGTTTTAAAAATACCTTGTTCTCCTCGTATCAACAATGGCATTCTAAATAACGTTAATACTTCAGCACAGTTCGTATTCCATGTCAAATTTTTACTTCTAATATTAGGTGAAAGTATGGAATAGTTTACAAAAATACCTTCCTTTCTCCATATGACTGGCTTTCTAAAGAATAACCTTATTATTTCAGCACGGTCTGTATCCCACATGCCATATTTTCATTTATTAAATTCTTAGGTTTAAGTACAGAATAGTTAAAAACATACGCTCACCATCTTAAGGATGCCTTTCTAAATAATAACGTTATTATTTCAGCACGGTCCGTATCCTGTATGTTTTTTCATTTAATAAATTCTAAAAGGACAGTGCAGATTAGTTTAAAATATACTCTCCTCATATTAAGAATGGCTTTCTAAATAATAACGTCATTATTGCAGTGCACTCCTTATTACGTATGTCATTTTTTATTTATTAAGTTGGTAGGTGAAAGTACATAATAGTTAAAAACATATGCTCCTCATATTAAGAATGGTTATCTAAATAATAATGGTATTATTTCAGCACGGTCCTTAATCCATATTTCAGTTTTTTATTTATTAAATTATAAGAATAGTTAAAGACACACGCTTCCCATATAAGGAATGGCTCTAAATATTAACGTTATTATTTCAAATCATTATGAAAGTATAGAATATTTAAAAGATACTTTCCCCATATTAAAAATGGCTTTCTAATAATGTTATTACTTCAGCACGGTTCGTTTCCATATGCCAGTTTTTTTTAATGAAACTGTAAGGTGGAAGTAGAGATTAGTTAAAACATATCTTCCCCATATTAAGTATGGCTTTCTAAATAATAGCGTTATTATTTAAGCACGGTCTGTAATACGCATGTCAGTGTTTTATTTATTAAATTGTTAGGTGAACGTATAGAATAGTTAAAAACATATGCCTCCCATATAAAAATGACTTTCTAAATAATAGCATTGAGACTCAAGACTTTGTATTTTGTATGAAATTAGATTGAGAAATGGATACTTATTGTTGACATGAAAACAATAATAAAACAAAAATAGAGATAAACATGAAAGGAATCTACCTGGCTTTTTCTAAGCAGTTCAGAGATCTCACCCCCACATTTGTTTTTCAAGGAGGAAATAATGCCTGGTAAAAAAAAACTACTTGGTTACTTGGCTAAGATTAAAGAGTAGTATCTGTTGTGATGCTCTGCTTCACTTCTTTCAGTTGGTGGAGAAGTTCTTCATGACGGAGACAATTATTTAAAATTGTTAGGAGAAAATAAAGGATAGTAAAAAACATACCCTACCCTCCCCATATAAAGAATGCCTTCTAAATAATAACATTATTACTTCAACACAGTTCGTATTCCGTATACATGTTTCTTATTTAATAAATTGTTAGATGAAAGTACAGAATAGTTAAAAAATACCTTCCCTCCACATATTAAGAATGGCTTCCTAAATAATATTATTTCAGCACAGTCCGTATTCCGTGTGTTATTTTCCATCCCCTCTGCCTTACAAATATATTTGAAATAAAATAAATATGAAATCTTAAAAAGAAGAAATATAGGTTTGTCTTTGTACTTACAAATTCAAAACCGTGAGTAAAATGTACATATTATTTCATTTTTTAATACAAAGACATAAAAAAGGAGTTGTCATCAGCTAGAATCAAGTCAAAATATCTAGCGTTCCAGTTTAATATTGTTTTCTGTATTGTGTGCATAAACGCAAATAATGTCGGCTAGTGGTTAATGTACATTTTATAAGTGTAAATTCTGCCAATGTCTACATGTTATTCATGTATGTAAACAAAGATATAACTCACTATAAACCATCCTTGGTGCATGAATATTATTTCCTGAGAATTTCAGTGTTATGTGACCAGTAGTTTAAGGGTTTACCTGTTAGAAATTACACACATATACTATTTTATTTATATAGATAAGTATGTAAGGTTTCACAGCAGCATTTCTTAGATAGGTGGTTGTAGGGATTACATGATATTAATATATGGTATATAAGTCATTTCCGACTGTTCTTCCGGTTAATGTTCCCAGGAATTGCTGCTACATTGAATGCTTAATATTTTTCCCGTATGTGTTTTCATGAGTCAACAAACTTGACAAGAACCACATACTTCACAAGAATGTGCTTTCTCTCCTATATGTGTTTTCCTACAATTCAACAATGTTGACTTCCAAGGAAAATAAGAACAACATATTTAACAAAAATGTGGTTTGTCTGCCATATGTGTTTTCATATGACTCAACAAATTCGATTTATGTGCAAAAGAAGAACCACATATTTCACAAGAATGTGGTTTTTCTCCCGTATGTGTTTTTATATGAGTCAACAAAGTGGATTTCTGTGCAAAAGAAGAACCACATATTTCACAAGAATGTGGTTTTTCTCCCGTATGATTTTTTATATGAGTCAACAAATTTGATTTCTGTGCAAAAGAAGAACCACATATTCCACAAGAATGTGGTTTCTCTCCCGTATGTGTTTTCATATGACGCAACAAAGTTGACTTCCGTGCAAAACCTGAAGCACATACTTCACAATAATGTGGTTTCTCTCCTGTATGTGTTTTCATGTGAGTCAAAAAAGTTGACTTCCATGCAAATGAAGAACCACATACTTCACAAGAATGTGGTTTCTCTCCCGTATGTGTTTTCATATGATCCAACAAAGTTGATTTCTGTGCAAATGAAGAACCACATACTTCACAAGAATGTGGTTTCTCTCCCGTATGTGTTTTCATATGAGCCATAAAGGTTGACTTCCATCCAAATGAAGAACCACATACTTCACAAGAATGAGGTTTCTCTCCCGTATGTGTTTTCATATGACTCAACAAACAAGACTTCCATGCAAAAGAAGAACCACATATTTCACAAGAATGTGGTTTCTCTCCCGTATGTGTTTTCATATGACTCAACAAACGTGACTTCCATGCAAAAGAAGAACCACATACTTCACAAGAATGTGTTTTCTCTCCCGTATGTATTTTCATATGAGTCAAAAAACTTGACTTCCATACAAATGAAGAACCACATACTTCACAGGAATGAGGTTTCTCTCCCGTATGTGTTGTCATATGACTCAACAAATATGACTTCCTTGCAAAAGAAGAACCACATACTTCACAACAATGTGGTTTCTCTCCCGTATGTGTTTTCATATGATTCAACAAAGTTAATTTATGTGCAAAAGAAGAACCACATACTTCACAAGAATGTGGTTTCTCTCCCATATGTGTTTTCATATGATTCAATAAAGTTAACTTCCTTGCAAAAGAAGAACCACATATTTCACAAGAATGTAGTTTATCTCCCATGTTTGATTGCATTCCACAAAAAGTATATTGAGTTGAGTATATGAGAATAAGCACTCTAATAATTCTAAAAATTTATTTGAAGGAATTAAAACTGTTACATCACCAAGGAAGAAAAGGTCTTCTGATCTCTTAATCGATTTCTTTTCAGTGTTGCAAATTCTGAAAATATACAATAAATTTGAAAAAATAAAATTTTTGTGATAAAATTTTATTTTTATTAAAATATATATAGCGTCCTATGTAATTTGAAGTAGCATCCTATGTAATTTGAAATTTTATTTTCAATATCACTAAAGATTGAAACTTTAGCATTCAGGAGTATTTAACTTACAACTAATTTTTACCAAGTACTCTAACCATAGCACTTTTTAAGGATAGATTTTAAACTCTTCTAACTTAATGTTACTAATACTACAATATAAAAGGTTGTGGAAACAAAAAGGTGCATTCCAAAAATGTTATTTAAAAATCTGCAGTTTTATTAAATTAGGCTTTTTACACATGATCAAAATTATAAGACCAAGGGTTTAAATTCTTAGATTTATGATACGTCTAATGTTTTTAGTTCAGTTAGAGATTAGCAACCACTGTGTAAAGGTGTTACCATGCCTAAACCAAGAAAACTCACCGAAGTTGACTGCCCTCGAATTCTAGGATTCCATAAGCAAATTTTGTCACAGCGAGTGATAGCAGTTAAGGTATATCGCAGTGCAACTGTTATTGTCAACTTTCTAAAGAACATTGAGAATTATGGAAAAGCAAAATCCTTTGGTTGGCCCCCAAGATTTCTCCTGCATTGAGTAGGAAAATCAGACAGGTTGTTATGAATGACAGAGGACTTTCTTCTAGTCAAATTAAGTCGGTTACAGATGCTGATTACAGTCCAATCAGACGACCCTTACAACAAAAAGGCATGGTAAATAAAAAGTGTGAACAAATTTCTCTATTGCTTCCACGTCACAAAGTGGAACGCTTAAGATTTGGTTGTGAATACCAAATCTGGGACGTTGAGAAGTGGAAGACAGTCTTGTTTTCTAATGAGACCAATTCAATTTAGATGGTCCTTATGAGTTACAGCGATATTGACATGACAAAAGCATGTCCTTTGAAATTTTTTCCACACATCATAGTGGTAGAGGGTCCATAATGGTATGAGGTGCCTTTTCTTACAGATGGTAAGATGGAACTCCAGATGGTGCAGGGTCGTCAGACAACAGCTGGTTATATTAGCGTGCTACAAAAAGCATCTTTGATGATGGAGGGACATCGTTTGTGTGGGGATGGATGGTTATTCCAAGAGGTTAATGCTGCAGTCCACAATGCAAGACGGACCTTGAGCTTTCTACAAGAAAATGGAGTCCATTTCTTGGGACATCCTTCATGCTCACCAGACTTGAACCCAATTGAAAATGTTTAAGGATGGATGAAAAAAGAGGTTTATCGAAACGGCAAACAATATTCAAGAAAAATGAACTTCATGAAGCCATCGTCAGAAACTGGAGCAGGATCCCTCGCACTTTAATGGAAATCCTTATTTTTAACATGAACCCCAAAATTTTTGAAGTCATCAAAAGCAGTGGAGGTAGAACTCATTATTAAGTTTTATTGTTGAATGTTTTCACACACTTTTCGTACATTTTTTTACAATTTAATAGAATTTTTGTCTCTGGTCTTATAATTTTGATCATGTGTAAAAAGCCTAATTTCATAAAATGTAAATTTAAAAAAAAATCTTTAGAGTGTAGCTTTTTGTTTCCATAACCTTTTAGATTGTAGTATCGGAAGAGTTTATGGAAACTTTTTACTGCTTATTACTATATTATTTATAATTAATTGTTCCCATATCGTGTTAAATATTATACTAGGCTTAGTAATTGATCATCACCCAGAATATATATCGATTCCTTAAGCGAGATTACTCTTTAATGTTCTCCTCCATTTATAATTTTTATTTCATCCCATAAGGGTAGATGGTTTGCCTTTTAAATCATATATTCTGCCATAACTGGTTTTTCAATCCCTCCAATGTTTTTTTTAATCTTACTGTAAGTGAGTGACATGGCTCACATTTGTATAACTTTACACATTTACATGGAATCTCTTTGTCATGATTTTTCCATAAACCATTTGACATGCACTCTTTAATACTAACCTGACGTTTTAAAAATTACAAATTCTTTCATTTTTTCAACCTCATTTTAATATGTATTGTTATTAGTATATTGTCATTAGTATGTATTGATTTTGCTCGGTGTTTTTGGGAAACAGACAGTTCTTTACATTATATAGATTGTGAGGATTAAAGTGTTATACTGGCTACATATTTAAAGTTATATAGAGTGTTATTAGAGTCTTTTAATGATGTAAACCCCATGTGGCATGAGATGACTTGGAAAATAAGAGACAAGGGTTTGATTTGGAGTGGTATTATGATTTTGTTCTTTCGTCAGTAGCACTTTGTGGTTATAATGGAGTAGTAACTATTTTCAAATCTTGTGCAGGGATTGACTTCACTATTGAAAAAAAAGGCAGTAACAATAGAAAATAAGAGGGAAATTTCTTTATAGGAAAATAGTGCTGTTGGGAAATAAATTATTGATACCTTGTGGTATTTCAGGGTGACCGGAGTAGTGGATGAGGAAAAATGTCAGAAGGCCCTAGCAAAAGTTAAATGGAAGATCTGGCTTGATATAAGGAAGGAGTATGAAGAAAATCCCATGGAGGTTTTCCACATGAGACAGTGGATTCTAGTTGAGGCTATGGGTCCAGCCAGTCCCCAAAGATATGGAGACATAAAAGAGGAGTAAGAGACTAGTACATGAAGTAAAGAGAAGTAAATAGGCAGGTAGATAATTAGATATTAGTTATTGTGGCGAGCTGGGCCATATACAGAGATTCTGCAGGAAGCATATCCAAGGAAACAAGGGCGCTCCATTCCTGTGATGCCTTATAAACGGAACAAGGGCATCAATGCACATAGTTGGTAATATGGGCGCATCAAATTCCTTTTCAATAAGAATTCAGGGAAAGAATTATAGAGCTCTGGTGGATAAGGGAGCAGAGGTGTCAGTAATAAATTTTTTAAAGCACTCAGACAGAGACATAACTATGCGAAAAAAACATTAGTTTAAGAACAGCTAATAGGTGCCAATTAATTGTAGAAGGGATCCGTCGATTAAGATTAGGAATAGGAAGTCAGTTTATCCACGAGGACTTCTTTGTTACAGAGAATCTCAGTACAAGTGTCATACTATACCACAACCTAAGAAAAATGGGTTAGGGTGTACTTTGATTTAAAAGCAATGAGAATATTTGATGAGTATATCGCTCTGGAAGATTTTGCCTATATTTCATCAATAGTTCAGTAAGCACAGAAAATTACATTAAAACACCAGCATCTGCATACATACTTGAGAAGGAGCTGCAAAATAACTAAGTGTAGTTTGACTGGTAACATTATCGAGATTACCATGAATGATGGACAAAAGAGAAAAAAATTTGAAGGGAATAAAAATACCTCAAGAATTCAAGTTGGAAGTTGATATGTTGCTGAAGTAGAATAGAGATTTTTCTTGGTCAGAACTAATACCCTGGAGAAGCATATCAATACTGGAAAGCATGAACTCATACTGAGACGCCCATATTGAAAACCACTAAAGAAATAAAAGTTAGTAGACTTACAGAATAGAAAAAATGATGCGGACAGGTGTGATTGAGGCATTGGATAGGCCGTGGAGTTTTCTATTAGTGTTAGTAGAAAAGATTTTGTGTATATTTCCGGGCTTTAAACAAAATCACCAAGAAGTATGCCTGAGCATTACTGGTCATTGACGATATACTAGCCTTGCTCGGGCCATTAAAATATTTCTCAAAAATAGACCTAAAGTCAGGGTAATAGCAGCTTAAATTAAGTAAGGACAATAAAATGAAAGCTGTGTTCACCTGCCACCAGGGTTTATTTCAATTTAACCTGATGCCACTCAGATTTGCAAATGTATCCAGGGTCTTTCCGGAATTAATGTCCATAGTTATACAGGTACAGCAAGATTATACATTACCGTATTTGGATGATATTTTAAGATTCTCAGATACGAACATATAAATAGGGTCCTAGCCAGTTTATGCAATTTATTTAATTTTCTCAGATATGATGGAAAATCACTTAGATCACATAGATAGGGTACAAGCCAGTTTACATAAGCACAACCTCAGGTTAAAAGCGATAATGTGTAAGATTTCCAGGAAAGAAGTACAGTATCTGTGGTTCAAAGTAAGTGAACAGGGTATAGAGTATATAATGTACCTTAACAAAATGAAATCGATAAAATTAATGATTTGTTCAATATCACGTCATATTATCAATGATTTATCAAAAGATTTTGTGAGACAAGTGAGCCGTTAGTTTACTTGATGAGGAAATATGAAAGGTTCCAATGGGACAACACATGCTAGTTTGCCTTTAATGTTTGCCTAAAAACGAAGTTTGCAGATATGGTTATATTGGTGTATTTTGATCCTGAAAAGGACAACCGGCTGTACACAGATGCATCCAATCATATATTTGGGAAATATCTGTTGCAAATTGTCATATGATCAAAGAGAGAGCAAAGAGGCTGAAAAATTAATTTACTAGTTATCACATAAAGTTAATGATAAAATCGAATCATGTATTTGGGAAATATCTGTTGCAAATTGTCATATGATCAAAGGATGAGCAAAGAGGCTGAAAAACCAATTTACTAGTTATCACATAAAGTTAATGATAAAATCGAATCAGTTATTTGGGAAATATCTGTTGCAAATTGTCATATGATCAAAGGAAGAGCAAAGAGGCTGAAAAACCAATTTACTAGTTATCACATAAAGTTAATGATAAAATCGAATCATGTATTTGGGAAATATCTGTTGCAAATTGTCATATGATCAAAGGAAGAGCAAAGAGGCTGAAAAAACAATTTACTAGTCATCACATAAAGTTAATGATAAAATCGAATCATTTGGAGCCAAAAAAGTTTGCGTCATATAAAAGGGTTGAGTGTTCATCAGTATCGTCTGAATGTTCTATGATTTCGAGTGTAGATTTAAGAGGCAGATAGGGAAATTTTTAGATTTAAAGATGCGGATGAAGAATGGTAAATCATCTATAATGCAACAAAAATAATTCATAATGAAAGACGAGATGATGTCGAAACTCAACGACAAACTATTGATAAGGTTATATGTACCGTCGCATCATAGAAAGACTGTTTGTGCAGTACGATGACAATAATGGTCACATGGGCGTGGAAAAGATATTTCACGCCAATAAGTGAAAGTATTTCTGTCCGTGTTCATTTAAGGAGGTGAATGAATACGTAGGCAAATATATTTCATGCCAAACCAGAAACCTGAGAAAGCAACAATCTCAAATGCAGAAGTGTGGTTTGCCTCGTTTTCTTTTTGCAAAACTGATATTGGATATTTCCAGGCCCTACCCTAAAGTTTCAGGTAACTAGTACATAGTGACGTTCATCGATATGTATAATGCTTGGCTGAAGACTTTTGCGATCCCTAATAAGAAGGCAGAAATGGTTGTGCATCTGTTGTTGGATGAGATTTTCCCAAGATTCAAGGTACAACTCCAGTTGTTAACAGACAATGGGTCCATAAATGTTAACAAAGTGATGAAGAAGGCATGGGAGGACCTCAACATACATCATGTTACCACATCATTTTATTTCCCCTAAAGTAACGGAAAATAGAAATATTTCATAGGATGATGTATGACATTTTAGCGAACAATGAACAGTCATGGCATTTATACATAAACCAAATGTTGGCGACTGTCAGATTCCATGTGAGCGAAATAATGAAATTCTCACCATACTACTTGTTCTACAACAGAGACGTGATCCTGCCATTGGATAATATATTAATGCCTTGTAGAATATGCTATGGGGACGAGCAACACGAGATCGCTCTAAAAGAGATGCATCGATCTTTTACTTTAGTAAGGGATAACATTCAGGAAGCTTGGAAAAAACTGGTAGAGAACTCTGATAAGAAAACAAAGTCAATGGATTTTAAGATTGAAGATCTGGTTTATTATGTTAGAAAACATATTATGTGGTTATATAAGATTAAGTAGCATTTGATGGGCTCCATGACAACGTGCATGTGTAACATCTGTGGACAACGTCAATCAAGGAATGGGAAATTCCCAGCATGGAAAGACCGTTATGAAAGAGCATATGAGTTGGATAGCAATTCAGGCATAGTACAGGCTGTTATCTTAATATGGAGGAGTTAACATCAGCAGGAAAGATCGGATCAGGTGTCTGATGTACCAATGATGAAGAGGAGAGTCATAACACAGAGCATAACGTCGAAAATTGCATATATTTTAGACACGAATTATCCCCTATTTTCATCAAATATGATGTTAGGATCCATTTGAAAAGGCCTAAAGTTGGTTCAGTGTTTGGAAGTGGTTAGGGTTAGATGTCAAAGACGATATTAGGATCCGTTCAGAAAGGCCTAAAGTAGGTTCAGTGTTTGGAAGTGGGGAAGAGGAACAAGTGAGATGGAATTGTTTAGGTTGGGTAAGATCTATTTTCTGTTTTTAAAAGAATATTCCTTTCTCGGGTTCGTTCCATACATGATTAAAAAAATTGAAAGTGATTATGAGAAAGACAAAAGAAATTAATTTTTAAGTTGACACAAAAAGAAAGCAATTGGACAAGTTTGGACTCATCCGCAGTGGTCAAAAAATGGAAAGGAAGGTGATGAAAAAGACACATGCATGAAAGGGCATTTCTGAGAAACATGTTCGACAACGAAGTTATATTTTGAAACACAGTAAAGTGCATTGTTGGAAATTACTGGAATAAATTCTTGTGTATCCACTTTAAAAATGCGGAGTTATATTTCAATGTCCTTCCTTTTTTGTTTCTGCGATGGTACCAGAAAATGAGCATGTCTGGGTTTTGAAATGTAATAACACTGTTCGAGTGTAAGAGCCACATTAAATACTTTCATCTCTATAAATGATCAGTGAAATTCGAAACCAAGGTCCCAGTGACTGTGGCAGTTGCTTTATTACTGAGCCATAACCAAACGCAGCATATCAAGTCTAGGTGGAAACCATTATTTCTATAGCAGCAGCACCGACACCTGACGGTTTGAGATTTTGAATTTTTGGTTTATAAGCTGTGCTGATTGCTGCTAGCAGTCAACTTCCTTTCTAGTTTACCAAATAAAAGGCCATTTCTCATTTGGCATAGAAATGGCGACAGTCTGCATTGCACAATTGACCATTTTTTGTTACACTACCAACTCTTCCAAGTACACACACACATGCTAGCCAAGTCAGTTACACACATTGACTCATTCTACAGCCAATCCTTTTCTTCTTTTTTACATTTTTACTAACGAATAAAATTAATAAAATTGTTTTTAAATGTTAGAATGAGACTTTGTCTTTCTATACTACAATCCTTTCAGCAGATAAATATAAATTAGAAAATTATGGTTAAACGAATAATTTCTCGGGTAAATTCGATACAATGCTATGTAAAACGTACAACTTTTAAACTTAAAACTGTTATCAAAACATCACACTCCAAAACTCGATACTCTATTGTAAAAACTTCCAACTCAAAAACACAAATTCATTACATCCACTTATGAAAAATCCATTAATAATCACAGTTAATGTTCCATAACATACAAAATAGTTTGATTTTATGTCATCTCACTTTTCAAAACGGAATTAAAGTTAATGTGTACTATCACAATCCGGTAAGTAAATATGAAATTTCCATTATTGCAAGGAAAAACAAAAACAATTTAATGTTCAACAAAATAAAAAAAAATAATTACACACACATGCTAGCCAAGTCAATTACAATTTTCCCTACACAAATTCAGAACATCCACTTATGAAAGCCTCATTAATAATAACTCTAAACTTTTCATCTATCACATTTAATTGCTTGATTGGTTGAAAGATGGACTCATTCTACAATCCTTTTGTTATTTTCTACATTTTTACTAACGAATAAAATTAATAAAGTTGTTTTTCAATGTTAGAATGAGTCTTTCTATACTACAATCCTTTCAGCAGATAAATATAAATTAGCAATTTATTCTTAAACTAACAATTTCTCGGGTAAATTCGATACAATGCTATCAAAAACTTCCAACTTTAAAACTTGAAACTGTTGTCAAAACATCACACTCCAAAACTCGACACTCTATTGTGAAAACTTCCAACTTAAAAACTCAACACTCTTTCAAGTTAACTTGCACATGACTACGCACATAGCACGCCTTTATCCAACTTGTTCTTCGGTTTGTTTCACAAACGTTTTTATTCACCCATTTCATTTGCATAGAAATAATGAGTCTGTGTTGCACAAGTGGCCGTCTGTTAGAGAATAACAAGGCAGAAGCAGAAAATTATCTGTTGATCTGTCTGTTTATCTAATTATCTCTGTATCTATCTGTCTATATAATTACCTATCAAGCGATGAGTTGACAACAGAGATTTTAAGTCATTTTCGATGCCATGTTTTGTGTTCCAGTCTGTGCAAGCATAGCTGAAGTTGGATTAGAGACGCCGATAAAGACAGATGGGATTAAATGGGTCACCCCTGTGAAGGAGAAGTCTCAAAATGGAAGCATAGAAGAAATCTCCAATCCAAAGATATAAAATCCTACACCGTCTTGGGTCCTGTCTTGAAGCGTTCCTTTAAACAGATTCGAGCTCCTCAAGGACGTATGACAAACCTATCAGAATTAGCAGACAGGTATGACGTCATGTTATGTTATATATGTATATATGTTGGCATGCAAGCACACACCAACACCTAGAAGAATCATGGGCATCTACAATAGACATTAAAGATCTGATGACAATAGTCCGTTACACAAAAAACACAACATACATAGTAACACGTCAACAATAAAACCAACTGATATTTTAACCTTTCTTTTTTTTGTTACACAACTAACACGTTGAAGCACACACACATGCTAGCCAAGTAAGTTATGATTTTCCTTACACAAATTCAGAACATCCACTTATGAAAGTCCCATTAAGTCCAACCTTTTCATCTATCACAGTTAATGTTTCATAAAATACAAAATAGTTTAATTTTATGTCATCATCACTTTTCAAAACGTTAAAAGGTACTATCACAATCCGGTAAGTAAATATGAAATTGGCATTATTGTGATGAAAAACAAAAACAAGTTTTCAACATGTAAAAAATGTAAAGAAAGAAAAATGTTATTGGCACGTATCATTTGGACTATTGTTCTCATCTTAAGTGTTATTTTTCAATGTTTGCAAAATAAATAACACTCAAGATGAGAACAGTAGTCTTAATAATCTAAATAAGACAAAAAATCATTCCTCATCTAAAGAAATTCAGAACCGTAATATTGTAATTTGTTTAAAAATCATGATTATTTTTTAATTTAATCAAAGTTATTTGTAAGGTTTGTTGAATGTATTTTTGAGAAAACTTAAAAATACAAAATAATAAGTTTCTTTAATTATCAGCATTCTTTAAACAAACGAACAGAAAATTTAATAACTGCATTTCCAAATAAATTAACAGGAAAACTCAACAAGAATAGAAACATTTAATTTTTAAAAATGAGAAAACAATAACTGCATTACTTAATTTGTGAAATTTGGCTAAAAAAGTCGATGTTTTCAAAATGGGGGTTTGATTTACTATAGTGTTGTATTAGAAACAGAGTACACCTAAAAATAGTAAATACTGAATTCTTTTTTATATATAATCTGGTAGATTACTGAGTATTAGACTTCGTTGAAAAAAGATTTAAAAAAAAGATGACAATAAAAAATATACACAGTGGAAGGGTACAACTTCCATACGTGCATCGAGCATTTTTTTTTTACCTTAAACATATGAATCAGTGAAAAACATTTAAATTTAAAAAATTGAAAAAAAGAAAAAATTATAATTATATGTTGTTTTAGTCCACGTCAAAAATCTTTCCAATCCTCCAAAAAAATCTTTACAATGACGACTTTTTTAAGGTTTTCAGGAGTTATATACTTTAAAAGTGGCGCAGAGAAATATTTTTCATGATATAACAAAATTATTTTTTTTAAAGT
Source organism: Euprymna scolopes (assembly GCF_053919585.1). Classification (NCBI taxonomy): domain Eukaryota; kingdom Metazoa; phylum Mollusca; class Cephalopoda; order Sepiida; family Sepiolidae; genus Euprymna; species Euprymna scolopes. The sequence continues at coordinate 50,152,190 of NC_136527.1, read as the reverse complement.
GGGGGATCACTTTTCATTATAAATTTAATGTAAAATGAGCATCCACTTTATGGACACCTAGTAAAGCGCAAAGCGGACACTTTGTTTTTGTTTGTTTTTTTCTGATTTCATGTTTCAATAAAGACACAGGGACATTAAAAAACAAAAATCAAGAAAATTTTTTATCAATTCTGTACGTGAAAACGCATACAGAATTAGCTACCACTGATAACATAAAGAATTACGTATTGACCGTTTTTTGTATTTTTAATTCAGTATTGAAAACAAAATCTGATAAATTAGTGATCATTCGATAATAATCCGATGCAAAAAAAGATGAAAATAAAAAAATACACTTTACTTTAAACATATGAATCAGTGAAAAACATTTAAATTTAAAAAATTGAAAAGAGAAAATTTATAAATAAATAGGTTGTTTTAGTCCACATCTAAAAGCTTTGCAATCCTCAAAAAATATTTTACAATGACGACTTTTTAAGGTTTTCAGGAGTTCTGAAAACGAATATATACATTAAAAGTGGCGCAGAGAAATAGTTTTCATGATATAAAAAAATTACTTTTTCAAAAAGTGGGGGATAACTTTTCATTATAAATTTAATGTAAAATGAGCACCTACTTTATGGCCATTTAGTAAGGCGGGCCTTTTTTTTTTTAATTTTTTGTTGTTTTTTTTTCTGATTTCATGTTTTGATAAAGACAAAACGATATTAAAGAACAAAAAAAAAAACAAGAAAAATGTTATCAATCCTGTACGTGAAAACGCATACAGAATTGGTCACCACTGATAACATAAAGAATTACGTATTGAACGTTTTTTTTATGTTTAAGTCAGTATTGAAAACAAAATCTGATAAATTAGTGACCATTCGATAATAATCCGATGAAAAAAACATGAAAATAAAAAAATACACATACGTGCGCCATGTAGTAATACTTACGTTTTTGTTTTATAATCTGCTTTCGATTAACTTTATCTGCTTTTATAAAGGAAACGATTTTTCAAATGTGATTGACTTTACAAGCTCAACTTAACATTCAAGATGACGAACGGAAGAGCAAGTTCGCAGAAAACAAAATTGAAGAGGAAAAATAAAAAAGAAATCATCTCGAAATAGAGCCGATCTATTTGGTGAATATCACGGATAAAATTAGTATTATTTTATTTAACATTTTAATATTTACATGAGAGAGAACAGATTACAAGTTTAATTTTTTTTATTAATTCTCTAATTCGTTGCACGTGCAATTTAATGGCTGACACTGATTTAAAGCCGCCTTTTCGTATTTTTATTTATTTATTTATTTTATATCCCTGATTTTTTTTAATTGTTTGAAACATTTAAGCCTAAAGTTAGTTTGATGTTTGTGCAGTTTACCAAACTCATTAATATATATTATATATACATTATCGTGTTAAATCTCTAATTCGTTGTAGGTGCAATTTAATGGCGGGAACAGATAACTTTACATATTTTTGAAAGCTTATCAATGATAATATGATAAGCCTTATCATATTTTTTAATCGTGTTTTAAAGATTAAAGCTTAAAGTTAATCGATGATATTGACTGGTTACTTAAATTCGGTTCAAGGAAATAATTTATCCCGAATTCTCTTAAGACAGCAAAACATCGAATCGGAAATGTAAATATGAATCGAAACGTTTCGTTTCTCCCCCCCCCCCAATTTTCTCAGTTTTTTATTATCGAAATGAAACGAAACAGCTTTATTTTTATTTTTTTTGTCTCTTTTTTTTTATCGAAATGAAATTTGTTTTTGTTTTCCTTTTATGTTTATTTTATTTCATTTTTATTGTGAAAGAAAAGGGGGGGTTAATGATTGCTCACGAGAGGGAGAGCGTTGTGCATTTACCTTGCTTACTAACAAAAAGAGACTGCCTTTTTAAAGCTTTTTTTCACAGGTCAGGTGACAATTAATCACATGACCTTTTCGTTATTTAAAGGGAGATTCTTCCCAGTCATTGGATTCTTAGGGAAAATTAATTTTTTTTTCACATTATTAGTTTTTTTTTTTTTTTTGGGGGGGGGGGGGAGGGGGGTCTTCTATATAAATAAAGGTTCCACCCTCAAATTTAAAATTACTACTACTAAGGTTTTTCTGGCTGCTGAAAACGAAAACAACGTTTAAAATTTCAGTAAACAAATATTTTTTCAGACATGAAAAAATTATCGTGTGAAAATGAGGGGGATCACCTTTTTATATTAATGTAACGTAAAATAAGCACCCTCTTTACGGCCATCTTTTGCGGGGGGGGGGTAATTTTCTTAAGAGAGTGTTTATTTGGTAATTGTGACCAACCAACCAGCAAAAATGAGCGTTTGTGCTTACAACAACGACCACTAGTTATAACAAAAAAATGTTTTAAAAAAATACATTTTTCTCAGTTTTTATTAATGAAATGAAATGAAACAGCTTTGTTTTTGTCTCTTTCATTTGTTATCGAAATGAAATTTGTTTTTGTTTTCGTTTTATTTTTATTTTATTTTTATTAGTTTTTTTGGGGGGGGGGATTCTATTTAAGTAACGATTCCACCCTCAAATTTAAAATTACTGGAGATTACTTTTCTATATTAATTTAACGTAAAAACTGTTTAAAAAATATACATGAAAAAAAAAGTTGTAATGAAAATGTTTTCCTGGTGGTGTCAGAAACTGACAAATTCAAATTTAGAAATTAAATTTATTGTAAAACATCCCTTGAAATATAAATATTAGTTTTCTGGTACTATTTCAAAGATAATTAATAAAATAAAGTCTTAAGATATTTATTGGATTAAAAAAAAGAAGACATTGTTTTTAGAAAAAAAGCTTAACCCGTCAAGTTCGTAACAGATCCAGCTTTGCTTAATCAAAACAAAAGATAACGCGTCGCTCATAAGTTCTATAACCCTTCCCCCCCCCAAAAAAAAAATCAGGAAGTCCATTTTATTTTATAACTAGGGCTGTGACAAGAGAACCTTTTTATCATTGTTTTGACTCTCGAGTATATATCCGAAACAGTTAATCAACCGAGAACCACATCACTCTATTGTTCGAATTTTTTTGTACCAATAATAGTGCCCCCCCCTGTTTACATTTATTATATTTTATCTGGTTCTTGTATTTGATTTTTTGTATTTCGTATCTGTAATAATTCTTAGTTTCATACATTTTGGGTTTGATGAGCCCAGTAAGGATTTCAGCCTCTTTTTTGGTTGCAGCGGTGTGGAGAGTGGATGCAGGTTCATTGCCCAGCGCAGACAAGGAATTTTGAAGCCTCCTTCAAAGAAGAAAACCCGGCAAGAATACCACGGATATGCGACGAGGCATGCTTCTGAAAACTATCTACGTGACTATGGTCTGCACGTATTTGGAAGGAGTATAATTTTTTAAAAGGTTTCTATTTTGTGTGGTTACGGTTTGCACGTAAATGGAAGGAAATAAATTTCTAAAAGTACTTTAGTTTGGGAAATTTCTGCTTTTATTTGAAAGCATTTGGCAAATTTTGTCCCTATATTTAATGTATTTTGCAATTTTCCCCCCTTATTAAACACATTTAGCAAATTTTTGTCCCTTATTTAAGACACTTTGAATGTTAAGTGTGCCCTTTACTAATCGAGATAGGTTTTAATTCTTTTTCTTTCAAGTTAGGATTAAATTTAACCTCTTGAAATTTCTGCTACCTCCGCTACCTGACACTATCAATTTGTCTCTTAGATTCGTTCGACTATAGTGAATTTCTTCCGTTATTTAAAGGCATTTTCCAAATTTATTTTCCCTTATTTAGAAGCATTTTGTAAGTTTACTGCTTTTATTTGAAGGCATTTTGTAAATTCATGTCCCTTATTTCAGATTACTTTTCAAATTAAGTATATCTTTCCTATGTCGAGACCCGTTTTATTCTCATTCTGCCAATGCGTTACTTAGCTAGGGTTAATACACTGGCCCACTTGTTGACTCTTTCTGTTGCCCCCCCGTACCCCACGCCTGTATTTAGAAACAGTCTGTATAGATATTTCAACTACTAAATTCCCTTCCCACTTAAGTTATAACTTGGCGTGTATCTCAACGTCCCATTAAAAGACACGACGCCTACTATGTCCTTAGTTTACAAAACGTGTAATGTAATTTTTTATGTTTCGAATATTCGACATTAGCTTAACAAAGATTCCTGAATTTATCATAGTACGTCTGTACAGGGACTGCAATGTTATATTTAGTTTATTCTTGAATTTAGCATTTTTATGTACGTCTAATGTCTTTATTTATATCTGTCTAATATATTTTACGTACGCCTAGCACACAGTTTTGCACATATTTTCCTTATAAAAAGAGATTAAGGAATACATATATACTTTCCTTTTACTACTTTTTAAAATTGAAGTTGTAACTTTCGTAACCATCTTTCGAAGTATAATCTACATTTTAATTGCATTAGTGTAAATTCCACGGGTATTGCGATTTATCTTGGGATAAATTATAGCATTTTCTTCCCTAGTCAGCGAATAGGAGATCCTGCTAGACTGAGGTAATTTTATTTTTCGTCCTAATTCAGCGTGTTCGATATTTTTTGGAAGCTGGATTTTCCCCACTTTAAGAAACGACTTTTATCTAACTATACTTTCGTGGGGTGCCTAGTAAATAGAGATGCTGTGTCCGAAACCGGACGATAGTATCACATATATTGTATTATGTGTTGAAGTCTACTTTACCTAAAACGTGTTGCATTCGCATATGTGCGATTACTTTCGTATTTTATTGTAGAAAACGATTTCTTATATGTTGAAGATATTTAAAATTTTAAAAAGCGAGTTCATACCGATTTGTTTTGCGGACTGTGTTATTCAAAGAGTTTGTGAAAAAACAATTCCCCTTTCTTTACCTTGACCCGTATTTGCATTTGGTTATTTGAATTCGTTTGAAGATACACATGTGACATAAGTGGCATGTACCCTCCTCCGACGTAGTATATTTAAACTCTCTTCCCACTTTTTTCCTAGGTTAAATTGAAGTGAGGATATTGCTATAAAAGTGTTAAACGTTATTCATTTTCTAGTCAATTAACTTCCATATAGAAATTTGCATTTTAAATCCACTTAATTTTAATTTTTAGTCATAGTGACCCTTTTAATTTGTAACTGGGGATTGTATCCCTTGATATTTTCACGGTTCAACATGCTTTATTGGTCTTGTTAGTTTTGTGCTATGAAGAAAGAATTTTATGCAAATACCTTTGTAACCTTTGTGTGTGCATTTTTTGTGTAAAATATTTGAACGCCTATTTTTTGTATTTGTTTTGATTTAGTTTATATTTTTGAAAAAAAACAAACAAACAAACAAACGCTGCACGATGTTGGCCACTCGTTTTTCCGGATTCCTTGTAAGGAAACTTAAGTTTTATTTAGGGAAGATTACCGTTGTCTTAGATTTGTTGCGGTTGCAGAAGGAATTACCTAAACCTTATTTTATGACAATGAAAGCCGATGTTGATGAATGGTTAGCATCGGTAGATAATATAACTGAGTTGTTGGGTGATTGTTTCTTGCGTGAGGACGTGAACTGTTCGTTTCTAGAAGCGGATGCTGTTAATGTTGTAGTGTGCTCGTCCCAGGTTCGATTTATTCTCTCAAGGTTGGCAGATGGTGTGGAGTGTGATTCCCTGTGCAACCCTGTGATATTCGAAACCCCAAGGGAGATGCTTGGCGAGTTACCGACTACTAGGCCCAAATGTCCAGACTGGGAAGACGATTTGCTGAGTGCTGGCAAGTTTGGCTTGGAAAATATTGCATCTCAATCTGAAAGCAGTTTTGCACGTTCCACTTCAGAGGATCTGCGTAGTCAGGTGCTGAAGTTTGATTTTTCTGGCAGGCAGTTTGCCAGTAATATTTTAAAGATAAATGTCTTGGGAGTGAGATTCCCAGGTATCATGAATGATACCACTCGTGTCCACGACTTGTTAAGCGTGGGCATGAATATTGTGAAATTCATGGAGGGATTTCCATTGAATGTTGGAATTGTTTTACCCTCTAACCATGTGAGTTCGAAAACTTGCATGTGTAGTTATCTTCACCAACCTTGTCAGAATACTGAGCAACTTAGTCATGACGGTGAGATATTACTCAGGTCATGTAGTTCTGACAATAGCCAGTAGTTAAAGGACAGGAGTCTATCCTGTGTGAAAGTGCAAGTTTTGTGCTAATGTTAGCACTGGGAGAGAAATTCTCCATCAAGGGTATAGGACAGAAAGCACTAAATCCACCTGTGAACGTGTAAAAACCAAGAGAAGAATGTTTTTTAAGAGTTACGTGAACTCAAGTTGGACTGGGGCGTCCAGATTCAGGTTGAGTGTAATTCGATAAAGAATCCCATGAGGGATCCTGTCGAATTTGCTGACTACATGGTGTGTAGTTCAGCTTCTCCGAGTTCCTACGAGAATGTAGGATATGTTGTGCAGACATTACTTGCAGAACCTTCATTCTATGAAGTTGCTCCTTTAGGCATAACATTTCCTGCTTTGGAGTCACATGCAGGTGTCATTGTTTTTAAATGTTTTGTGAAGATCTGCCTTCACATAGCTTACTGCAGTATTGCAAGAGCTATCGAAGTCAAGCTCGATTTGTCCTGGGGTGTTTCTGAGGCATCTTATACTTAGAAGTGAGTTTTCTAATGCTGAGATGTTTGTTTCAGTGCTGAACACAAAAAGATTGGATCTCTCCTTGACAGGGGTCTTCCATAAGTATTACAACTCCAGTTGCCTAGGAGTTTCTGACACCTATACTCAACTTTGTTTGTTTTGCTATATGTATATGGCTATGCAAACGTTTAAAACTGTAATTGCCTTGCAGAATTTGGGTTTCAGTTTTATTTCATTCCACCAAGTTGAATAACTTATCAAAGCATAGGGTTGATTGGATTCGTCCCTCTTGTAGCACAAGTGTTGCTCTCACTGGGCTCTTGTGGTTACGAGGGAGCTGATATATTTTGGTGTTCGCTAGAGATGCTATAGGGATGAGGAGGTTGGATGATAAATTATGTGAACTCCTCAAACCTTTATACTCTTTTATATGCAAATAATTAATTATCTGGCGAAATATTCTCAGTTCAAAGTTCTGTTGCAAACCTGCATTTGATCATTCGTTTTAAATTTATGAATCCGGACAGGTACTTCTCTGTTCAAACCTAAAACATGAAGGTTTTCATGTGAATTTTTATAGAATAAGCCTATTTGAATCTTTTTTTTTTGTTCTGATATTTGTTTCCTGGAGTTCTTCTGACCATACATTGTGTGATATATGTATATATAAAGAAAACATTTTGTATTGTAAATTTTACAGGTGTCATCCAACAGTAGGTTGACTGCCATTTCCTGTTGGGAGAGAATGTTGGAATTTTTTGTACCAATAATGGTGCATCCCCCCCCCGTTTACATTTATTACTTTATCTGGTTCTTATATATGATTTTTTGTATTTCGTATCCTTTATGATTTTTAGTTTCATACATTTTGGGTTTGTACGAAACTCCCTTTAATTTGGAGAAAAGAGAAATGCTAGCTCCGTGATGATGTCACGAGCCCAGCGCCAATTTCGGCCTCTTTTGAAAGTCCGCCGACGTGGAGATTGGACGTTTGTTTCATTGCCCGGCGCTGAAAATAGAATTTTGACGAGCCTCCTTCAAAGAAGAAAACCCGGCAAGAATACCCGGGTATGCGACGAGGCATACTTCTGAAAACTACCTATGTCGCTACGGTTTTGCACATAATTTGAAGGAGGGCAATTATTTTTAGAAAAGACTTTATTTTCTGTGACAAGGAATTTTGGAACCTCCTACAAAGAAGAAAACCTGGCAAGAAAACCCCGGTTATGCGACGCAGCCATACTTCTGAAATCGATCTGTGTGTCTACAGTTTGCATGCAAATGGAGGAGAGAAAATTCTAAAGGAACTTTAAACGAAAAAAGAAAACAAGGAAAAAGGCACGTGCCTGACTGGCTTTCAATTTGTAGGATACACTCCACAAATTTATATCATATGAGAGTGTGATTAAGAAATACTATTTTGGATCTCATTATTGTATTCATTCATGGATACAACATTTTCATTATAAGAACCAGTGTTTTTTTTATTATATGTTACCTTGGCATTTCATAATTTAATGCCCACAAAGGGAAAAATTTGCAACTAATTTTATTGTGAATAAAATCTCTTCTTCGTTTCAAAGCAAGACCTTTATATTTTATTCTTTACCCCCCTTTTTATCCCATGCGGTAATTTTTTTTTTCAGGTTAGTTACTTTAGCATCGAATTTATCTGGAAGCAAGATAAAATTCCGACATAACTTATTGAACCAAATAAAAGTATTAAAATAAATAACTTACCCAGGTAGGTAGAAGAGTAACTTATCGGACCAAATAAAGTATTAGAATACATAACTTATCCAGGTAGGTAGAAGAGTAACTTATCGAACCGAATAAAAGCATAAAAATACATAACTTATCCAGGTAGGTAAAATTGTAACTTATCGAACTGAATAAAAGCATTATAAAACACATAACTTATCCAGGTAGGTAGAAGAGTAACTTATCGAACCGAATAAAAGCATAAAAATACATAACTTATCTAGGTAGGTAAAATTGTAACTTATCGAACTGAATAAAAACATTATAAAACACATAACTTATCCAGGTAGGTAGACGAGTAACTTATTTTGCTTTGTCACTTTATTTGCTGGTTTCTCTTAACAAAACTCCCCAAAACGGTGAATTGTTATTTTAATTATTTTGAATGCACATAATATTTTTTTTTTTTTTTTACAAAATATTTTTCTACTTAATTTTTTTTGTTGCAGTGAAAAGTGAAGATATAAAAGAAAATAATATATAAACATAAATACACGGATATTTTTAAGTGAAAATAAATTTCGAAATCGAATAAATTAAAAGTAGTTTACTTGACAAAACAGTAGTGTTAAGTTAAGTTCCACGTTTAACTTTTAAACAGTCTTTTCAATTAAAAAACATATTTTTTAAGATATAGATAAATTACAATAATTATAAAAGTTGTTTTCTTTCTAACATAGTTGTCTATTTTCCATGCATTATGTCCGTTTAACAGTTATCTCCCTTGTCCGGACATTTTTCTTTAGAGTTTCCTCTGACTCGACACCGGCAAGTTGATCGGTGTTTTATTCCCTAATTGTTCTAGTCCCACATGTCGCTGTCTTTAATCTTCTGTTGTCCTTCGTCGTTTTAAGCAAGTTCCGGTAAGAAACATTATATATTTCCTTCTTAAAGACACTTTAAATACTTTTATTATTTTTTTTTACTATTATTTAATCTTAATTGCGAACTTTGTTTATTTTCTTTACCCATTGTGTTGTTCATTTCCTTATGCATTCAGCCTGTATAATTTCTCGTTTTTTTTTGTTTTTGTTTTTTTAAAATTTTGTTTCTTTCAGTTTATTTTACCAATATTTACTCAATATGCGTGCGTTAATTAAAAGGATTAAAAATATTTAAAAAATCGAACTTATTAGGGGAGATAATAACTTCCGGAAAAATATCCAGTAAATAAAATGGCGTTTAATTGGTCGTTATTTGTATTTGAAACTAAATATTTTATCGTGGATTATTGTATTATTATTTTTTTTTTTCATTTCATTTAACTTAATATGAAAATTGATAATAAACTTTAAAATATCAATTATTGAATGGATTTTATTATTTCCTTTTCTTTAAAAACTCAGTTTTATTTTTATGGATACATGTGTCCAGTGACTCCGATATGATGACTAAAATCACAAATTATTCTTTTAAAATAAGAAATAACGCATGAATTTCTATTTGCTTTTTTATATAAAAATAAAACTTTGTAGATGTTAAAAATTAAAAATATTTTTTATATTTCAGGAACATTAAGATAAGCAGTATTCATTCAATATTTTCACAAGAAAATAATATTAAAAAATATTTAATGTGATTTTAATGATAAAAATTATCACAAAATTTTGCTTACATGGTTTAATGACTTTTTCTCTAAGAAAATATTCACATTCATTTCAAGCCACGTGTGACAGTGTGACACTCTGTTCATAAAAACAGTAATCTTAAACTTCATGCTATTCTCACGAGATCCTCATCCTGCATAATGAACACTCGAGACAAGAAAACAATTACGTTTGAACGATTTGAATTAATATTTGTAACACATAAATAAATGTTATTTAATCTTAATACAGTGATTTCGAGTTGTTTGTCAAGTGTCGTTATTTTCCGGAGTTATTTCTATATTTTTATTTTATGTATGTGAGGATGGGCCTTGGTAGAAACCTTCTATTAATCGGTGATCTTGTTAAATTTACCTTTAACGGTCCTGCAGATACTTTACTACTTTCGACTTCAAGTGATTCCTGCACCTGCAACGTCGGTCTTAAAAATTGATAGATCGCGATTATGAATGGGTGAACACAGAGTCACACATGTAGAAGTTAGTGATTCCGCAGTCAGTTTTTACACTTGGCACAACTTTCATGAGTTCTATAGGGTCAAAATTTAAAAAAAATATTATACATTTTGTAAATTCATCTTTGTTTATTTTTAATCAGTTCATATGCATGTTACGTTTGTACAGTGGTAACGTCACCAGCTTTGAATGTTACAGTTTTGATTTTGGTTTCGATTCTAGCTGATGACACCCAAATACGGTTTTTATTAATTTTGATATCACGGCTCTATAATCATATATACGAAATCTGGACAAATTTAAAATATCATATTTTAGCAGATTTAATGACTGGGAAAAGCCGGGCACTCCCTTCCCAACTAGATATAAAATAAAATAGACTTTCTTACATTTTGGGGCTTCCGTAAGACTTATCTGTGACGTGTTGTCTCTTGTTTTTATTGTGTAAAGCTAGATCTGTTACTAAAATTTCGCTTCGAGGAAAGGAGCTAATACAACTATCTTTTTTTTAATTCAATATCTTAAGACTTTACTAATTATCTTTGAAACCGACATGAAAACAGTTTTAATTATAAACTTTTTTCACGTGTATTTTTTTCTAATATAGAGATTAACTTTAGACTTTAATCTTTCAAAACACAGTGAAGAAATAATCGGAAATACATAAAAATATGACAAGTCGGCTTTCTAAACTATGTTCACCTATCAGTTTCCGCCATTAAATTGCATGTACCGAGAATTAATAAAAATTAAGCTTGTAATCTGTTCTCTCTCATGTAAATATTAAAATATTAAATAAAATAATACGAATTTTATCCGTGATATTCACCAAATAGATCGGCTCTATTTTGAAATAATTTTTTAAAATTTTCCTCTTCATTTTTATTTTCTGCGAACATGCTCTTCCGTTCGCCATCTTGAATGTTAACCTGAGCTTGTAAAGTCAATTACATTTGAAAAATCCTTTCCTTTATAAAAGCAGATAAAGTTAAGCGAAAGCAGATTATAAACCAAAACGTAAAACATGAATATTTTTTGAAAAACGTAAAACATGAAATTAGTATCGATTTTTGCAGATTTGCAGAATACGTTAAAAATGTAAGGGAGATAACTACTTTTACTAAATGAATAATCATAATGAAAATGTAGATTTATCGTTGAAAACGTTTTGATGTCGATTATTTTTTGTTTTTAATATTGATTTAAACATAAAAAACAACTTTTTGTCGTTTACAAAAAAAAACTAATTTTGTAAATTTTATATCTTTTTAACTGTTTCACAAGTTTAAAATAAAAAGTTTTATCTTTTGTTTTTTCATTTTTTTCAGCAGATTATTTCATAGTTTTTCGGATGTGCTAAAATCGAATATATACTTCCAAAGTGACGCAGAAAATTATTTTTCATGATATGAGGAAATTACTTTTTCAAAAAGTGGGAATCAGTTTTTGTCGAAAATTCTCCAACACCAATAGAAAGTAGGCAAGATCCCCAGCTCTGATCAGGAGTCAAGAAACACGAAGCTAGGAGACCAACCGGTGCATCTGTACTCTTATTATCGGTAATAAATAACATCCACTGAAAGTTTCCGTCATCTAAGCAGACACTGCCCCAATCCTTTAAATAGTTAGTAACAGTCATTCATATGCAAACACTTCCATCAGAAGCAGCAGCAGTAGATATAAGCACGAGTCAAACGTCACCGGTTTTTAGTCCGATCATCAACCTCCTCAAGTCAGGTGAGTTTAACTTTTTTTTCTCACATTTTCTATATAAATTTAATGTAAAATAAGAACCCACTTTCTGGCCACATGGTGATAATTTTTTTTATTTGTTTTGTTGGCCTGCCTGAAAGCAGTTTTGGTTAATTTTTATTTATTTTTCACGTTAACAATCATCTTTAATATTACAACTTCTATTGGTTTTCGGGTATGCTGAAAACGAATATCGCATTTAAATTTGCTGCAAACAAGTAAGTGTCTGGATATTAAAAACATGTAATTGTTTGTTATCAGTGGTGGCCAATTAAGTATGCACTTGCAGATACAGAATTAGCCACCACCGATAACATAAGGAATTACATTGATTAATATTTGGAAAACTACTTGTTTGTTGCATATGTGCGCATTTGCATATACAAAAATGGTCACTACTGATAACATAATGAATTACACGTGTTTTTATATAGATTATACTTTATTTTTTTTAAAATATCCTTGTGTCTTTATTAAAAGAGGAAATCAGAAAACAAAATTAAAAATATTTTTCGCCCAAAAACAAAGGCAAAAATTTACCCCTTCCCTAGGTGGCCATAAAGTGGGTGCTCATTTACGTTTAATTCATATTTAAATGTGATTCTTCACTCTTTGAAAAAGTAAATTTTTAATATCATGAAAACTATTTCTCTGCACCATTTTTCTAAATACATATTCTTTTTCAGCACTTTAAAAAAATTTTTTAAAGTCGTCATTGTAAAGGATTGCAGGGGGGGGGATCATAGACATTAAACGAAGCAACAAACCTTAAAAAATCATCATGATTCTTAAATTACAATATTACGTTTCTGAAGTTTTTAGATGAGGAATGATTCTTTATATTATTTAGATTATTAAAACTACTGTTCTCATCTTGAGTGTTATTTATTATGCAAACATTGTAAAAATAACATTTGATGAATATTTACTTACTGGATTGTGATCATACACTTAAACTTTAATTCTGTTTTGAAAAGTGAAGACGACATAAAATTAAACTATTTTGTATTTTGGGGGACATTGACTGTGATAGATGAAAAGATGAAATTATTATTAATGGGGCTTTAATAAGAAATGGCCTTTTATTTGGTAAGCTAGAAAGGGAGTTAACTTCTAGCAGTAATCTGCACAGCTTACACACCAAATATTCAAAGTCACTAGCATTTTGGTTTCGAATCTTACTGATCAGTTATAGAGATGAGAGTATGTAATGAAACTCTTGCAGTCGAACCATGCATTTAAAAAAAAACTCGCACCTGCACATAATCTGATACCATCTTAGGAACAAATTTAGAAGGAAATACATAAAATATGATTATTTTAGGTGAATACAACAAGCATTTAATCCAGTGATTTCCAACAACGCCCTTGACTATGTTAAAATATATCACTTGCACGTTGTACATGTCTGTCAGAAATGCCCTTTTTGCATGTGTCATTTTCCTCAGTGTGTTACTACTTTTTCGACCATGCAGCACATTTTGCCTCACTGCATAGTCAAAACACGTCTGATTGCTGTCTTTTCTCATCATGTGCTTTCCTTTTTTCTGCCTATTTCTCTTCTCCTTCCTGTGACATCAGCATGTGCGCACTTGCTTCATTTGCATATGTGCTAAGATGGCAGCTGCTTATATTTTCACTAGTCAGCTATCCTACATCTGCTGCTGATTTTCTCACAGTAGCACAAAGCACGTTATGTTACAAGAACATGTGTTTTTGGATAGCTGAATTATATATGCAGCATTTAAATAAAATCTGAGTATTATATCTCGAATTTCTTTCATAATTTATTTCAGCTGGTAAGACCCTTCTGGCAATTTGTTTAATCCAGGAATTTTGACAGTTGTTTTAAAAAAATGAGATTATTTTAGTTTTTCAATAAGTGTGATTAATTATTAATTTTTCTTGGTGTTGGATTGTATGTTTCATTGTTAATTCTTCCTGTTATTTATTACTACTGCTGTTACTCTCTCTCTTTGCTATTATTATAGACTTTTATTTTTCTTCTGCTTATGACTGAAGGAAGGCTTGTGTCCATGGAAATTAAGTAAGGAATTGTTATCCCCCTCTTGTTTGTATGAACTTTTATTTTTCTTTCGGCTATGAGTAAAAGAACCTTTATATCTATCTTTTAGATCGTGTGTTTGTTATGAAATTTGAATACGTTTCAAATGTTACCTATGATAATCATCTGGGAGGATGTAAACAAGTAAATTTTCATCCTCGGCCTCATCTTGAGGTCAATGAAGATAAACTGCTAGTGATTGTCACAAGGAGGAGACATGCTTATTAATTCTATTTGGATATAGGGCACCTTATTTTCATTGGTCGCTAAAAGGACATCATTTCTGAGAGTAGCATGAAAAAAAGCTTATCAATAACTGACATATATGAAAGATTTTAACTGAAAAATCCCCTACAATCATATGAAACTAACAAAAATTCCTTCTCTTCTTTACCTACATATGTAAAACGGCTTTGTCTATATGTGAAGAACACGAGAGAGAAAAGACGATTAAGGATATGCAATAAAAAATTGACACACACTGTGGGTTATTGTAGTCAGTTGTAGAGTGATATGATCACTGTTAAAATGGGCCAATATTCTATGAGATATTTTGCTATTGATATTCTTAGCTATTATGGATTGAACAACACATGTGCAATGTTGATTGCTGGCGGAGTGTAAACTTCTTTATCTTTTGCCTTTTTCTCTGGGCTATATATGTGACCTGCTTTTTGCAAGTGGGCTCATCTTCAATAGCTGCATGTGTAAAATAGTTAACCTTTCCACCACTGACAATATCAATACTGACAAACAGACCCCATCGTTCTATGCGTTTATTATGAGCTGTCATGTGTTGCTTTGTGTGCATATTCAACACACGACATCCCTCCCCACTCTATTTTGCAAAAAAAAAAACTATTTACATATATTTTTTTACATTCCCTCTCCGTCTCAACGCTCTCTAGTGTCTCATCATTTAACTCTTCTTTTTGTCAAAATTCAACAAAACAATTATTACAATACAAAACAAATATAATAACGAAACTGTCCAACAATCAGAATCAGTATATATATATATATATATATGAAAAGAATATATATATTCTTTTTAAAACAAAAAAATACAATTATAAAACAAAATAACAAACAACAAATATTGTATAACGTTTAAAATCAGTGTCAAATGTATTCCATAGGTCACTTACCCTTTGAGTATGATATTTGCATATTAGTTTTTATTTTTCCATTTTTGTTTTTATTATTTTGTTTTATTTACATCAACATAACAATATTTTTTTCTTTCGTTTTTGTCTTTATGGGATGAAGTATAAATTATAGATGGAGAAGAACGGTGAAGATCAAGCTGGCTTTAGAATCCAGTGCATAAATATAATATGTAGTAATAAATAGTGATAACATCTAAAAACAAATAAATTCCTAAAATTCCTACTCGTATTGTCTGCTAGAATCTGTGCTGCTATGGTTCGAGTACTTGGTAAAATTCAGTTGTAAGTTACTCCTGAACGTTGAAGTTTCATTCCTCAGTGAGATGGAAAATCGGATTTAAAATTATCTAATGGCACCCTTTGTTTAAAACATGAGAGTAGCATGCTCTTGTGTTGTTTGCGATGACTGGAACAATTTTATATTAGCATTTTATATTAGTATTGTATATTAGTATTTTATATTAGCATTTTATATTAGTATTTTATATTAGTATTTTATATTAGTATTTTATATTAGTATTTTATATTAGTATTTTTTATTAGTATAATATATTAGTATTTTATATTAGTATTTTTGATTAGTATTTTATATTAGCATTTTATATTAGCATTTTATATTAGTATTGTATATTAGTATTTTATATTAGCATTTTATATTAGTATTTTATATTAGTATTTTATATTAGTATTTTATATTAGTATTTTATATTAGTATTTTATATTAGTATTTTATATTAGTATTTTATATTAGTATTTTATATTAGTATTTTATATTAGCATTTTATATTAGCATTTTATATCAGTATTTTATATTAGTATTTTTGATTAGTATTTTATATTAGCATTTTATATTAGCATTTTATATTAGTATTTTATATTAGTATTTTTGATTAGTATTTTATATTAGCATTTTATATTAGCATTTTATATTAGTATTTTATATTAGTATTTTATATTAGCATTTTATATTAACATTTTATATTAGCATTTTATATTAGCATTTTATATTAGTATTTTATATTAGTATTTTATATTAGTATTTTATATTAGTATTTTATATTAGTATTTTATATTAGTATTTTATATTAGTATTTTATATTAGCATTTTATATTAGTATTTTATATTAGTATTTTATATTAGTATTTTATATTAGTATTTTATATTAGTATTTTATATTAGTATTTTATATTAGTATTTTATATTAGTGTTTTATATTAGTGTTTTATATTAGTATTTTATATTAGTATTTTAGATTAGTATTTTATATTAGTATTTTATATTAGTATTTTATATTAGTATTTTATATTAGTATTTTATATTAGCATTTTATATTAGTATTGTCACAGTTTAAAATTAACAATACTAATTTCATTTAACAAAAGCAAACGAGGATGAACAGCCTTCCAAATATCTATGACATCGTTTTCTATTAATTTCGAAAAGTCAAAACAAGAAATGTGGGGATAAGTGTTCATATAAAAATAAGTGTATTGGATTGTTGGTACTCTTGCAGAATTTGATCCGGGTCCTCAGGATTTTCCGTCAATTACCGGATTAAGCCGAGCAAAGTAACAAAAAATTAAATTAAATTAAAATACAATAAATAAAAATAATAAGTACCTATTTTAAATTTACTGAATATATTTATTTATTTCAAGAAAAGTGGCAATTTGTTTATTTACTTTTATTATTGTTTTTGTAGGTACGGGCAAAATGAATGCCGATGCTCAAAATGTATAAAGATTTTAACCCCCCCCCCCTTACTTAAAAATTCACCAAAAATCAGGAAATTAACCAATTTTAATGAAATTTTCATTTTAACTTTTTTTGACACGTGTAATTTTTTTAAATTTAATCTTTCAAACACGATAAAATATATTCGGAAATCTATATATAAAAAAAGAAATACGATAAGGCGGCTTTCTATATATCAGTTTCCGCCAATTAAATTGCACATGCAACGAATTAGAAAATTAATAAATATGAAACTTGTAATCTGTTCTCTCTCATGCAAATATTAAAATGTTAAATAAAATAATACTAATTTTAAGTGTGATATTCACCAAATAAATCGGCTCTATTTCGAAATGATTTATTTTTATTTTTCCTCTTCAATTTTGTTTTCTGCGAACTTGCTCTTCCGTTCGTCATCTTGAATGTTAAGTTGAGCTTGTAAAGTCAATCACATTTGAAAAATCGTTTCCTTTATAAAAGCAGATAAAGTTAATCGAAAGCAGATTATAAAACAAAAACGTAAGTATTACTACATGGCGCACGTATGTGTATTTTTATTTTCATCTTGATTTCATTTTTTGATCAGATTATTATCGAATGGTCACTAATCTATCAGATTTTGTTTTCAATACTGACTTAAACAAAAAAAAGGCCACTACGTAATTCTTTATGTTATCAATGGTGGCCAATTATGAATGCGTTTTCACGTACAGAATTGATAACATTTTTTATTGATTTTTGTTTTTTAATGCCCCTGTGTTTTTATCGAAACATGAAATCTGAAAAAAAAAACAACAACAAAAATCAAAAAAATGGCCGCCTTACTTGGTGGCCATAAAGTGGGTGCTCATTTTACATTAAATTTCTAATGAAAAGTTATCCCCACTTTTTGAAAAAGTAAATTTTTTATATCATGAAAACTATTTCTCTGCGCCACTTTTAAAGTATATATTCGTTTTCAGAACTCCTGAAAACCTTAAAAAGTCGTCATTGTTAAGATTTTTGGGAGGATTGGAAAGATTTTAGACGTGGACCAAAACAACTTATTTTTCTTTTTTCAATTCTTTAAAATTAAATGTTTTTCACTGATTCATATGTTTAAGGTAAAAAAGAAAAAATGCTCGATATGGAAGTAGTACCCTCCCACTGTGTATTTTTTTTATTGTCATTTTATTTATTTATTTATTTTTCAACGAAGTCTAATGCTCAGTAATTTACCAGATTATATATAAAAAGAATTCAATATTTATCATTTTTAAGGTGTACCCTGATTCTAACGCAACACTCTAGTTAATCGAACCCCCATTTAGGACACATCGACTTTTTTTAGCCAAATTTCACGAAAAGCTTTTATTTTTAGCCTTCTTGACATTCAGTTATTGTTTTCTCCTTTTATTTAAAATTAAGTGTTTGTATTCTTGTCGAGTAGTTTCAATATGAAGGATCAATGTATTAGAAACTGTGTATACACGTAAGTATACCAAAGAGTTTTCCTGTTAATAATTTGGAAATGCAGTTATCAAATTTTATGTTCGTTTGTTTAAAGAATGCTCGTAATTAAAGAAACTTTTGTTGTATTTTTAAGTTTTCTCAAAAACACATGAAACAAACATTACAAATAACTTTGACTAAATTAAAAAAATAATCATGATTATTAAACAAATTTCAATATTACGGTTCTGAATTTGTTAGGTGAGGAATGATTTTTGGTATTATGTAGATTATTAAGACTACTGCTCTCATCTTGAGTGTTATTTATTGTGCAAACATTGTAAAAATAACACTTAAGATGAGAACAATAGTCCAAATAATCCAAATGATACAAATACATCACAACATTTTCTTTCTTTCTTTAGGTGTATTTTTTTACATGTTGAAAAATTCTTTTTATTTTTCCTCGCAATAATGGAAATTCCATATTTACTTACGAGATTATGATAGACTTTAACTTTAATTTCGTTTTGAAGACAACATAAAATTAAATTATTTTTTATTTTGTTGAACATTAACTGTGATAGATGAAAACGGTCAGAGTTATTATTAATGGGGTTTCATAAGTGGATGTAATGAATTTGTGTAGGGAAAATCATGACTTACTTGGCTAGCATGTGTGTGTGCTTCAAAGTGTTGGTTGTGTAACAAAAAAGAAAGATCAAAATAGCAGTTGGTTTTAATGTTGACATGTTACTATGTATGTTGTGATTGTTGTGTAACGGCCTATTGTCATCAGATCTTTAATGTCTATTGTAGTGACCTGTGATTCTTCTAGGTGGTGGTGTGTACTTTCATATTAATATATGTACATATATAACATAACATGACGTCATACCTGTTTCTGCTACTTCTGATAGATGTGTCATACGTCCTTGAGGAGCTTGAATCTGTTTAAAGGAACGCTTCAAGACAGGGCCCAAGACAATGTAGGATTTTATATCTTTGGATTGGGGATTTCTTCTATGCTTCCATATTGAGACTTTAGTCATTACATTTTAGTCATTACATTTCAAAAACTCAGGCCCGCATATTGTCTGGTACCATCGCGGGAACAAAAAACAAGGAAAGACATTAAAATACGACTCCGCATTTTTTAAGTGCATACAAAAGCATTTATTCCAGTAATTTCCAACAACACACTTTGTGTTTCTGAATATCACTTTGGTGTCGAACATGTTTCTCAGAAATGCCCTTTCATGCATGTGTCTTTTTCATCACCCTCCTTATATTTTTTTCGAACATGCAGCGCATTTTCTCTGCAGATGAGTCAAAACCTGTCTGATTGCTTTCTTTTTGCATCGTGCTGTCCTTTTTCTGACTGTTCTTCTCTGTTTTAGGACATCAGAAAGAAGAGAAAATTAAGAATATGCAATCAAAAATGCAAACTGAAGTCCTAGAGTGATATGATCACTGTTAAAAGGAGCCAATATTATATGGGATATGTTATTGATATTATTAACCAACTCAATAGCATTCAGATTACCTTGTATGAATGAGCATCAGGTTCTGTCCTTTTTTTGCCCTTTCCTTCTCTTTTCCAGGACATCAACGTTGGGCACACTTTCTTAATTTGCATATTTGCTAAGATGGTTTCTGCTTATATTTTCACTAGTGAGCTATCCAGCTGCTGACTGTCTCACACATATGCCATGCAGGTTGTATTACAAGAACGTGTTTGTGGACAGTTGAATTATATATGCAGCATTTAAATCAAATTTGAATATTATATCTCTTGTTTCTTTCATAATTTATTTCAGCTGGTAAGACTCTTCTGGAAAGTTTTTTAATCCAGGGATTTTTAAAGTTGTTTTAAAAAAAGTGAGATTATTTCAGTTTTTCAATAAGTGAGATTAATTTATTGGATTGTAAGTTTCATTGTTAATTCTTTTTGATATGTATTATTATTGCTGTTACTCCCCCTTTTGCTATTGTTATGGAATTTTATTTTTCTTGTGGTTATGATTGAAGGTAGCTTATGATGAAAAGAACCTTCTTTCTTTAAGATCACTAGCCATTTATTTGTTATGAAATTTCGATGCGTTTCAAATGTTACCTATGGTAATCAGCTGGGAGGATGTAAGCAAGTAAACTTTTTATCACTTTCCTCATTTTGAGGACAAAGAAGATCAACTCTTAGTGAATGTCACTTGTTAGTTCTATTTGGATATAGAGCATCTTACTTTTCATCAGTCACTAAAAAACATCATTTCTCATAGTAACATATTTGCTCACATATGTGAAATATTTCAACTGCAAAATCGTCAAAATGGTTTTCTGTCCAAAAAATTTCCCCTCAAATGATATGAGAAATTCCTTTTCTTCCTCCCCTCTTGTTCATATGAGAAATTCCTTCTCCTCCTCCTCTCTAGTTCATATGAGAAATTCCTTCTCCTCCTCCTCTCTAGTTCATATGAGAAATTCCTTCTCTTCCTCCCCTCTAGTTCATATGAGAAATTCCTTCTCCTCCTCCCCTCTAGTTCTCTTAGGATATAAGCCACCTTATTTCCATCCATCCCTCTTTTTACAGCCAACTTTATTCCTACATAGGTAAAAGAACATAAGAAAGAAGAGACAATTAAGAATATGCAATCAAAAATGCAAACTTAACAGTCCTAGAGTGATATGATCACTGTTAAAAGGAGCCAATTTTCTATGGGATATGTTATTGATATTCTTAACCAACTCAATAGCATTCAGATTATCTTGTATGAATGAGGAAGGCTTGATTGTCGGCTGTTAATATATTCAGAAACATACTTTGCTCCAGTTGACTTTAAATTTATCATGTCGAGGAACTTGATTTATATTAAGCTTAGGTGCATGTTATTTACAGTTTTCTTTGTAATCCTTCCAAACTGATGTCTGCCACTTTATTTATATTTGCAAAACTGATTAAGTTAATCAAGAATGATGAAAGTCATAAAAGATTTATTCAATTTGATATTCATTTTTCATTTACAACAGAAAAAAAATCGTTTTTTGTATAAAAGAAAACTTTTTCTGTTTCTTTACTTCAAATTCAACACTCGAAATCCTTCTCATTTTCCAAAAAATATTCATGTGTATTTTTTTTCGTTCCCCCAGTCTCAACGCTCTCTAGCGTCCCATCAATTTAACAAAACATAAATAATATCTAACATTATATACGTTTAAAATTACATTATCTCTTTGGATACAAGCCACCTTATTTCCCTCCCTCTTTCCACAGCTAAGGTTATGCCTACATAGGTAAAAGAACATAAGAAAGAAGAGAAAATTAAAGATATGCAATCAAAAATGCAAACTTAACAGTCCTAGAGTGATATGATCACTGTTAAAAGGAGCCAATCTTCTATGTGATATGTTATTGATATTCTTAACCAACTCAATAGCATTCAGATTACCTTTTATGAATGAGGAAGGCTTGATTGTCGGCTGTTAATATATTCAGAAACATACTTTGCTCCAGTTGACTTTAAATTTGTCATGTCGAGGAACTTGATTTATATTAAGCTTAGGTGCACGTTATTTACCGTTTTCTCTGTGATCCGTCCAAACTGATGCCTGCCACTTTATTTATAGTTGCAAAACTGATTAAGTTAATCAAGAATGATGAAAGTCATAAAAGATTTATTCAATTTGATATTCAAAATGACTGAGAAGTGTGCTAGGGGGAAACAATCCTTATTATTTTCATTCATTGTTACAACATTTTTCATTTACAACAGAAAAAAATCGTTTCTTTACTACATCAAATTTAACACTCGACATCTTTCTAATTTTCCAAAAAATATTCATGTGTATATTTTTCGTTCCCTCAACGTCCCATCAATTTACAGTTTTTTTCATAATTCAACAAAACAATAATTACAATACAAAAATAAATACAATAATAAAACTGTCCAACAATGAAAATCAGTATAAAATGCATATTATGAGTCTGCAATTCCTTTGTTAATTATATAAATCAACAAAACACTATAACAAAACATAAATAATATCGAACATTATACAACGTTTGAAATTAACTTTCATGGGACACTTTCCCCTACATTATGATATGCGTGTATTTTTTTCTTTTTGCATTTACTTTTTTCTTTACTTTTTTTTCATTTACATGAACATAAGATATTCATTTGCATCAACAGAACCATATTCATATTTGATAAAACAAAAGCTGCAGTCAAATACAAATATCAATCGTATATATAATTTTTTGACTCGTTTCTGTCTTGTAAACTGACGTCATTACAGTTTTATTTATTTTGTTTCAAAGAATAATTTGTTTTTTCTTTTGTCAAATGTCTTAATACGGAAACACCCAATGACTGGTCATTGACCCTTTTCACTTACCTATCTTAATGAATGGTGGAAACACGAATGAGTAGGATTACAAGTTGATTTTTCTTTTATACATAATTATTATTTTATCAACTTGTATGAAAAGAGATTTGTAAAAAATGCCTAAAACCGTTAGAATTATGCAAATACTATCAGTAGTTCAAAAGTTATGATAATTTTGAGTGAGAAAATTTATGCTTTTCCGTGGACATTTTTCTTTATTAAAAATGGACTAAATTATGGACGTAAACATTTCAAGAAATTCGATAATTTCGCCACCATTTATTTAGTTTTCAAGTTATTTGGTACTCTTATGTAAAATTGTGTGCTCTTTCTGTTTATGCAGTCACATTTGATGTATCTCTTTACCATAAGCCATGAATTATAGATTCAGATGTACAAATTTTAATTTTTTTAACTCACGCATGGTATCATACAGTTGTTCTATTCATAAAGAAAACTATTATAGTGGTATTTAAATATAGCGTTATTGAGAGCAGCCATTTTCCTGCCTCATCATCAAAGGAGAGCTTAATCTGGGTATAGCCATTGAAGAGCTTTCATGGCCGGTATTTACTAATCTCCTCAACGAAAAAAATGAGTAGATATGAATTAATGTCTGAAATAAATCGAAGAAAATTTTTCGTATAGATTTTGGATTTCTGTAAAAGATGGAAATTCCCATAGTCGACCAGAACTTATGGATTTTGGGACCAGTCCAATTTTCAATTTTGTAAATCCTCTCTATCTGGCCCAAAATATACCCCTATTTTCTGAGATGCAACCATGAATCGTACTTTACATGAATCCTCGATGTAGCTTTCACAGTAGCAGGATAGCAGGAATCCTGATAAGCAACAACTATATATTCACCAGTTGATAATTTTTGTCATTTTTATTCAGTTGTTTTGCTGAAAATTCAACTATGTAAACAAAGAAATAAAACGGTAATGTTTTACCTCGTTTCCACCTTAACATTTAAAACGGTTACTTTTATATGTTTTGGGGTATGCTGAAAACGAATATAGCATTTAAATTTTCTGCAAATAAGTAGTTTTCCGGATGTTAAGCAATGTCATTTCTTATGCTATTGCTGGTGGCCATCTTGGTACACGCAAATGCACAAACCTACCCCAGAGAAACTATGCACAAACGCATGTACCAAGATAGCCACCAGCAATAACATAAGAAATGGCATTGCTTAATATCCGGAAAGCTAATTATTTGCGGAAAATTCAAGTGCAATATTCGTTTTCTGCATACCCGAAAACCTGAAAAGATAGTCATTTTAAAGAAAAATGCCAAGTTGGAAACCAGGTAAAAATTTACAAAAAATTTATCACAACGAAATTCTTTATCGAACCGCCCGATTATTATTATTATTATTATTATTATTATTAATTATTATTATTATTATTATTATTATTATTATTTAGATATCTTCAGTTAAAAAAAACAGGTGTTTTTTACAGATTCGAAAAAATGTTCTTGGTGGTGAGTTAAAAATAAATTCAAGTTTCACAATATATTTAAGAATGTGTTTCTAAATAATAACATTATTATTTCAGCATGGTAGCACAAGTGCACAAGTACCTTTTTTGTTATATATTTATTTTTTGTTTTGCTTTTACCACAAAAAAACGCACATACTCAGTACTTATTGTTGTTTTTAACGCTTTTAGTACATGTGTACTAAAAGCGTTAAAAACAACAAAATAGTATTGTTTGGAAATCAAATTTGAAAAACCTGATAATCATTTTTTAAATTGATGAACACAGAATAAAAAATTGAAACCTTTTTTGATACGCAAATTGTCCACGAAAATACAGCATATGCTTGTAATGCCAAAATTATATTCATTTAATTTGAATGTCATTATTAAGAAATTTATATTTATAAAAATTAACATAACCAATACAATTTAACTAAATTAACTGTATTTTTTTAATTTTATATTTTCAGAATTTGCAACAATGAAAATAAAGAAGAAGAACCTTACGTCATTGGTGATTTAAATCAGTTTCTTCATATAAATTTAAAGTCGAAATTTATTAGTGTATCTTATCAGACTATCCATTGCATATATATTTTGTGGAATTAGATGCGAGCAAACATGGGCGACAAACCTCATTCTTGTGAAGTATGTGGTTATCCATTTGCATGGAGGTCAAATTTGTTAAGTCATATGAAAACACACACGGGAGAAAAACCACATATTTGTGAAGTATGTGGTTCTTCTTTTGCACGGAAGTCATATTTGGTGAGTCATATGAAAACACATACGGGAGAGAAACCATATTCTTGTGAAGTATGTGGTTCTTCTTTTGCGCAGAAATCAACTTTGTTGATTCATATGAAAACACATACGGGAGAGAAACCACATTCTTGTGATGTATGTGGTTCTTCTTTTGCATTGAAGTCAAATTTAATGACTCATATTAAAAGACATACGGAAGAGAAACCACATTCTTGTGAAGTATGTGGTTCTTCTTTTGCACAGAAGTCAACTTTGTTGCGTCATATGAAAACACATACGGGAGAAAAACCACATTCTTGTGACGCATGTGGTTCCTCTTTTGCACAGAAGTCTACTTTGTTAACTCATATGAGAACACATACGGGAGAGAAACCACATTCTTGTGTAATATGTGGTTCTTCTTTTGCAGGGAAGTCAAGTTTAATGACTCATATGAAAACACATACAGGAGAGAAACCACATTCTTGTGAAGTGTGTGGTTCTTCTTTTGCATTGAAGTCAACTCTGTTGACTCATATGAAAACACATACGGGAGAAAAACCTCATTCTTGTGATGTATGTGGTTCTTCTTTTGCACAGAAGTCATCTTTGTTAACTCATATGAGAACACATACGGGAGAGAAACCATATTCTTGCAAAGTATGTGGCTCCTCTTTTGCACAGAAACCACATTTGTTGTGTCATATGAAAACACATACGGGAGACAAGCCATATTCTTGTGAAATATGTGGTTCTTCCTTTGCACAGAAGTCAAATTTGTATAATCATATGAAAATACATACGGGAGAAAAACCACATTCTTGTAAAGTATGCGGTTCTTCTTTTTCATGGAAGTCAAATTTAATGAATCATATTAAAATACATACAGGAGACAAACCACATTCTTGTGAAGTTTGTGGTTCTTCTTTTGCACGCGAGTCAACTCTGTTGACTCATATGAAAACACATACAGGAGAAAAACCACATTCTTGTGAAGTATGTGGTTCCTCTTTTGCACACAAGTCAAATTTGTTTCATCATATGAAAACACACACAAGAGACAAGGCACATTCATGTGAAATATGTGTTTCTGCCTTTGCACAGAAGTCAAATTTGTTAAGTCATATGAAAATACATACGGAAACCACATAGTGTAATAGAGCCGAGAGGGATGAAATAACATAATACCAAGGACTTATGCACGAAATGAAAAGAAACTTGAATCTTTAGGCGGTATCAATTATACCAGTCATTATAGAAGCAAGCCGGCTAATGAAAAAGAATTTCAAAATCTATGTGGCAAGTATAACTGGTGAACGAGGTGCAGAAGTAATACAAACAATAGCACTTAAAGGGATGGTTAGAATCTTAAAAAGATCTCTCAGTTGGAGTAACTAAACTAATGGGAGAATGTTTGGCATCTGTTAGAATACTTCATCCCCAGGAAAAACAAAGTGATAAGAAAATCAAAACAAAAGAAACAAACAAAATTCTTGAGAAGTACGTGGTTTCTTTGGACAGAAGTCTTATTTATTGCATCATATTCTAACACATATGGGAAATAATATCTGATGATCTTCCAAAATCCATACCTCAAAATTGTATACCAGCATCATGAAGCAAGAGCCAGTAGGACACACTATTTTGCACAAGACCGTCTTACAAATATGACAGAATCAGAAAACAAGTCCGCTACAAAAATACTCGAGAACTTTTTATTACAGAAAATAGAACAAATAAGCCAGACAATAGCATGACAAATATTTTCTGGATTTCTTCACTCAGAACTTTATAAATAAGGAAGGTTTTATAGTCTGGGTTAAAAGAGAATATTATCAGGAAAGTTATTCTTGTTATATGTGTGTGTTGGTATTCTTGTTATATGATGTATGTGTTGGTATGGTGTTTTTACAGGTTTTTTAATTAAAAAAAATAATACACAATAAAACGTCTATTTTATATTGAGTATTTATGTCTAATTATCTATTAAAGGTTTTGCCTGTTGTTGTCATATATGTTTTTTGTGCATGATTTTTTCAATACAAGGAACGTTCAATAAGTAATGACCCTGACCACTCCGTTTGTTTGATCTAGTAGAAATGTTACATATGCAATGATTTATACCTCTATGGGTTATGTGGAAAATTGCAACTTTGAACTAATTGTTGTTCCTGACTTACATGTGTTTTAAATTAGTTAAGTGTTAAATGAAGCCTGTCAAGTATGATGCAGTGATGAGTTGTCTTATTTGAAATCATGCACACCACAGGAAACTTTTAATGAAATTAAAAGAAACAATGTCACGTCATATTATTCTTGTAAAATGTCATTGCGAATTCCAATATGTCATGAAATCTGTAGCAACAGCACCTAGACTTGTTTGCCCTCAATCTGTCCTTGATGAGGCAACTCTCAGCCATAGTGGGGCTACCTTTTGGAAGATCCACGCTTGACTATTCGTCAAATCACCTAAACCAGTATGATTAATGCCGGGTCTGTGGACATTATCTGATTGATTTCTGGGTTGCTCACAACTTTCCAGAAGCAAAAAACATCGATTACCACACTATACCGAAGCAATATTCACTCTAGGTGTGTTAAACCAGTATCCACATTTATAGGAGCTTATTATGCTTCAGTTTTCAGGAAATACATGTAAACGATAAAAATCAAGAGGTGGATTAGATCAGCAAATATCCCCCTGCAAAACAAAAATTGGTCGAGATCAGAAGCGCAAACGTCTATGATATCCTCTGCCATGCACTTTGCATCACCTTGCACCATCCGATGTTCACATTTTGAAGCGTGTTGCAGCATCAGGATATCGATAAACATTCAACAGTTATATACTGATTAGTCATATACAGCATCGACGTAGATAGTAAGTTGTGTAGCAGTTATATTTTGTTATAGTTTTTTGGGATTGTTTAATATTTCTGTAAGCGAATATTCCTACTTAGAATTATTGATCGATTATTATTGGATTAAAATACTTTGTATGTGGTGTACTTCTATTTAGTTACTTACAACTTTTCTCATGTCTAAATCATTTAAACGTTCCCACCCAAGTCAAACATTAATAAATATTACGGTCATCAGTTAACAAGTGTTAATTAAAAAATTAAGAGAATTAGATATGTGTAAATCAATGTGTTCATAGTGTGAATAATATGCACATGTAAGTAATATATGTATGTGAGTACATGTCACTGTGTATGTGTGTTGATTTACCTTGTTCTTTTTAGTTCGTGTATAGCTGTGTGTTGCAATTTGTTTCTGTTCCCCAGACTCGCTAATGTGTAAGAATATGTGCATGAGATGAAGGCATGTGAGTTATGTGAGTGCATGGCACTGTGCATGTGTGTTGATTTACCTTGTTCTTTTTGGTTCGTGTATAGCTTTGTGGTGCAATTATTTCTGTTCCTCAGACTCTCGTTAATGTGTAAGAATATATCCATGAGATGAAGGCATGTATGTGAGTTATTGAAGATTCATTTTCGCCTAATAAAAGTCGAGTAAAGAAAAAATAGAAAGGTCTTGTTTTAAAGTGAAGAAGATATGTTATTTACAAAATTATTCCCTTTGCAGGCATTAAATACAAAATAAAGAACGCCAAAGTAACAAAATATACAAAAAATGCTTGTTTTTATATCGAAAATGCCGTATCAATGAACGAATACAATATTAAAAATTCAAATAAGATTACTTCCTAATAATAATAATTCACATTAAATAATTTAAGGAACGTACTCACTAATTGATGGCAGACATCACATGTGCCTTTTTTGTCAATTTAAAGTCTTTGAAAATTACTCTCCTTCAAAACAAATACAGTTTTCAGAAGTTCGCCTCGTTGCGTCTGAGTTATATTTGTATTTGTATGTTATGCATCAGAGTGCACACCTTTATCTCTTTCTAGACATAACCCTTATGTAGTTGTATATTTGCTGATAGGAGTATGAATTGCATCCTTGTACTTGATTATATCGATGTTCGTCCATGCTTATGAGCACAGTTGTATACTGAGTACGTGTGAATTCATATTCGCCCGGCTGTATAAGTAGTTTCCTTCTCTAATATGCGTGTTTGCGTTATGATATATATATGTATGTAATTGAGTGCACATATGCATTACTATAGCGATGCGTATATATATATATATATATATAGGTATGTATTTATGTAAGCATGGTATGTATCAGTGTTTGTACGTAAGTGTATGCTATCTGTATGCATGTGTGTATGTCTGTATGTGTATATGTACGTATGTATGAATATCTGTTGGTATATATATATATGCTTATATTTACACTTATGTTCAGGTTTGATAGGTTGATACACAATCAATATACAAATAGTCAAAATTAACCATGCATGGGCGACCACATACCAAGCCCCACATTTAAATCAATTATCCCCTTTATAAAAAATATCTTATAAAAAATATATAATTAACCACAGTATATAAAGCACCCACTCAAACATCAATTCCAACTCAACGAACAACTAAACAAACTAAACCATAGATCGCCTCCAAACAGAAATAAATAAAATTTAAACTAGATCAAACTACGACAATAAACGTATTTAACTGACTTATTTTAACTTACCAAGTCACCTTTAAAATATACACTCAAAATTAAAATAAGCCAACCTTAAACTCACTTATTTAAGTAACCCTCCAAACATTCCATATTTTCACACCATGACACGTCTCTATCTCCACCTCATCAGCTCACCAATCCCCACAACCAAAAACAGCACACCCACCGCCTATCACGCACACCCCACATTGAAAATCACAAGAACATCCATTTCCCACTTGAACTTAAAATCCCCCTCTCTCTTTACCCTCTCTACTTCACTCCACTTCCTCTTTCCCTCATCTAAAAAGCTTCCTTCATTTTATAAACAAGATAACGAACTATCTTTTTAATACTCATACCTCAAGCAAGCCGTCCCAGCATACTCTTCCGAATATCATCACCAGGATTATTTTGCCATATTTGGTATTTTGATAACTACACTATTGATTCCGAGGTCTATTGCACACTTAATTCAATGCTCAAATTCTATTACTCATGGGGATAATTACAATGGAATGGTATATCCACCCAATTTCTAATATATTTTGTCAACACCAAGAAATCATTTTGACCACAGAAAATAACACACAATCAACGCAACAACGAATAAGGCTGCCTGGTATATTTTGCGAAATATCAAGAAGAAGCAGTATGCTTTCGCTATATGGGAATATCACTTTCTCCCATAGGCCTAATTTCTGCCCACCCGGATTTATAACCCCGAATGACATTGGACTCCTTCCAATAATGGACTACCCAGGTTGTATCAACTTCTCTTTTCCTATAATTTTCTCCATATAATTATCCACAACCACTCAAAAAACTATTTTCAATAATTGTGCTGAAAAGCAAAATAGTGTCCATTCGTAGCTGAACATTTTGCTAACTGCATTTCATTTCCTCTGATGATATGAGCCATTGTTGAAAATCCATGGATTAAGGAAATTAAAATAACTCCTTCTATATATTCCTTTGTCAAACAATAAATTCTTAAATCGAATATATGTCTCTTTATGTTGTTTTTTCAGAATTTAAAATTGAACCACGAAACTCATATATTGCTCTATTCTTAAATATTGAGCTTTTCCTTTTTGGCTAGGATCTCTTTGAAAGTATTACCTCAAGTAATATCTATCAGGATTTTTCATCTGAATTCTATCAGTGTCTTATATATATATATATATATATATATATATATATATATATATATATTTGCAAACGTTGTTATATCTGTGCAGATATACATATGCATATGCATGCTATGTATATATGTACGTATATATACATTTCTTGGTGTATTTTTATGTATGTGACTGTATACGTTTGTATTTGTATATATATATGTATATATGGGTATGTATATATGTGTTTATATTTTTCATATGTATGTATGTATGTATGTATATGTTGCCTAGTGATTGTGTGCCTATATTATAATATGTTAACTTTTAACCCAAGTAAATCTATATATCTGACCCTAAAATCGAATACTTCAACCTAAAATAGTAACTTAGGAATTTAACTCTCAATGCACTACCCTTATGTATTTTATTTCACGTCTCTCTCTCTCTCTCTCTTCTTCTGCTTCTCCCTTTTTTCTTCTCTACGTCTATCTATTTCCGTCTCTGAGACCGGAAATATATTTCCTATTTCATTTTTTTATTTTTATTATTTTTTTGATTTCTATATTTTCCACTCCATATCTTGATAAACGGCCCAATGACATCAAACTCTGCCCATCTATTTAACGATTGTCTCTTTCTTTCTTTTTTCTTTCTCCTTCAATCACTTACCACTCTCCTCTTTCTTTTTGTCCTCCTCTTTCACTCCCCCTCTTTCTCTTCTTCTGCCTCCGGATTTGTAATTTAACCTTATCCCTTTTCACCTTTGTTATCTGTTTTTTATGAATTTACAGTTGACCGCTTATGTTTTTTTTAATTGATATCTGTATTTTCTACTTTTTATCTCCGTTATAATAAATATTCAATCTTCCAAGTAAATTGATTAATTCGAGCCTGGTAGTGGAAACGTGTGTAATTAAGCAAACAAAAAAAACGGTAATAAAAACATATTTTGCTCTACATTAGTATTAAGCTCTTTTTCAGGTTTATTTACCATTTTCTCATTATATATATATATACATTCTTTCCTCTTTTTTCGTTTTTCCCTACCCTGATTTTTCCCTACCCGCATTTATATCATATTGTTTAGATGTACGACCGTCGAGGACAACCTGGATTTTTCTCTTATCTAAGAAGGATTTAATTATGTTAAGTATTCTACCAGTGATACCGTATGATCTTATTTTCCTGAGGAGACCCTCATGCCATACCCTGTCAAAAGCCTTAGATGTATCTAGAGCTACCGCTCTGCCCTACCCTGCTTTGCCCAGTGAATGGTATATACGTTCAGAGATTACAGTTAGGATGTCTGCTGTGGAACGGGCTTGTCTAAATTCATATTGTTTGTCAGTCAGAAGTTTAGCATCTGTAAGGTGATGGACTAGAGCATGGTTAATTAAGGTCACACATATTTTGGCAAAAAGTGGAAGGAGGCTAATGGGGCGATAATTTGATGGGTCCGTCCTTTCGCCAGAATTCTTGAATACTGGTACAACAGCCCGGAAAGCATTAAGGCATTTGTTGTAGAGTTTGGAGAGAACTGGCTGACCACTTTTTTAATAGCACAACTGGGATAAGATCGGGTCCACATGCTTTTGAAGTGTTTTGAGCAGGGGTGGTTTTCAGCTCGTCTAGCATGGCGTCTTTCCGCATAAGAAAGTCAGGTAGTGGTGGTTGGAAGGGTCCAGTGTTGAGTTTGAGGCAACCCGACTCGCAAGCATTTTAGCCTTGTCGGTTGCTGAGGAGACAACCTAAGTAGAATACACAAGTTAGAATTAATAAATTTACTAATTATTAGATAGAACTTTTCGGTAGAAGATTCATAAATTAATGTAGATTGTTAGTACGAATAGTTGAGTTTAATAACTTTGT
Source organism: Euprymna scolopes (assembly GCF_053919585.1). Taxonomy (NCBI): domain Eukaryota; kingdom Metazoa; phylum Mollusca; class Cephalopoda; order Sepiida; family Sepiolidae; genus Euprymna; species Euprymna scolopes. The sequence goes on along the minus strand of NC_136527.1, from coordinate 50,119,384 downwards.
TTGCTAAAATTTAAAATGGCGTAATGGAAAAATAAAAAAAGTATATACAGCTTCTCTTCCAATTTTCGGATTTTAATCATGTCAAATCACACTTCATTTCCTTTTGACGGATTGATTGTTGCTATTTCTTCTGATGAATTAAGGGCATAATAGATTCACTGATTGATATAATAATTAAGTGATTCATTTTGCACTACGAAACAAATACTGTGAAGAATTGTATAAGTCAACTGAATTAAAGGAATAAATTATAAGTTGGCCAACATCATGAATTTCGGAATATAATTTTTGGTTTTTATTCTCTATATTGCTCTATAATTACATTGAGCTTCTTAAATAAGGATTGGTATAGATTATAAGAAAATATATTTCTACAGAACTATATATATATTCTCTTCTTTCTTCTCCCTATTTTTCTATTTCTTTTTTCTTTTCCTATCTCTTTCTCACCCTTTCCGTCAACCTCCTCTCTCCTCTTTTCTTCCGCTCTTATTCACCATATTACTCCCCCACTCTCCCCTTCTTTCACTATTATACCTTCCACACCTCTATCAGGATTACATCATTGCATCATTCTCGCTTCCACATCACTCCCGCCCTCCCCTCACATCTATTCATTATCCTGCTCTATTCACCTCATTTCTTTTTGATTTAAACAAACTTTTGATTTTAAAAAAGGATTATTATTTATTAGAAACTTTTATTTTCCAAAGTGTTTTTTTATTTAAAATGGGCACATAAAAAACGTGCTTGTAAATAAAAATATTTTAATTACAAACAATATATATATATATATATATATATATATATATATATATATATATATGTTAGAACAAAAATGGGCCAAATAAATTTTATACATTTTATTGCACTAAAAGCTATAATGAACAAAGAACAATTGAACAAGGAAACTTAAACGAGACTAATAACACAGAACAAGACATTTACTTTAATAAATGCTTCAGATGGAACAGCATTCCCTTTTGAGTTCTTTAAAAGATCAATCCTTTTAGACATGCTCTCAACCAAAGTGGAACATTGTGAAAAGGAGACGCTATTCCATTCGCTTTGCACAGCTCCTCACAGTTTGTCATTGTTCGAGAAAGTTCTTGCGGCTAATGCACGAGATATTATGGACCAAATATTCTCGATTGGCTTTGACCTAGCCGAAACATCACATCAATTGAATTATCAGAAATATTTTTGTGACTTTAGCAGTGTGTTTATCATAATGGAAAATAATGTTCTGAGATATTCCCAGTTGTTGGATACTTGGTAACAGTCATGTTTCTAATATTTGAATATATTCCTTTGCATTGATTGACTTCTCACATCTAATAAAGCCCCCTAACTCCTACTGCAGTAAAAGTACCCCACACCATTATCCCTCCTTTCCCGTGTTTAACTGTCATTTTATGCCACTTGTCGAAAATGTTTCTCCAGTCCCTCGATTGCACCATTCGGGAGCATCAGGAGCATCACAAGACAAAATCTTGATTCATCTAACCAGATAACATTCCTGAACCAGTATGTATCTTTCTTGTCATATTACGAGAAAAATCTCTTTCTATCATTGACGCTCTTTTTAGATAAAAATGGCTTCTTTGCACACCTTAAATCCCATTTTTTTTCATTTGTCTAGATATTGTATATCTAGAAAGAGAATCTCCAGCCCCTGTTTTGAATTCTTTGCTATGGTCAGCATAAGTATTCTTTCGATCCTTCAAAACAGTTAATTTAAACATGTGGTCGTCCTTAAAAGTGGATGCTCTAGGGCGACCAGATCCAAATTTCCCTTTTAACAAGCATTCGACTTCGAACCTTTGACCAATCTGCTTCACTGCAGAAAGACATGTTTTCACATTTTCTTTTCTTAAAATATCAAAAATCTGCTTGTAAGTCATTTTGGACTGCCTTAATTCTGAAATTCGGATTTTTATATCTTCGCCAAGATGCGGTCTTACAATTTTTAGGATTAATTTTTCAACTTATTATTATATACTATAATAATAATGATCTGCAAAATAGAAATTTTCAGTTAAAATTAACAAAAATCCATGGGAAAATATTGAAAATCGATTTCTCCCTCCTTTCACTCTTAGCCCATTTTTTTGCTCATGAGTATATATATATATATATATATATATATATATATATATATATATATATATATATATTTAAATAAGGGAGTACTCACCAACAATGTGTATTTTTTAACATTATTTTATTATTCTGTGTCTTGGTTTTTCATTGAGAATTATGTTTGGATCATTGTAATAATGTTTTTAAGTCATTGAAATCGTTTACGCGCGTTTCAGACGGTCTGTGATGCGTCCTTGTCAGAAATTATTTTCAAATGTGTAAAAATGGCGATTTTCGTAGTTAGTTTGAAGTTTTCCAAAGGGTGGAGGCTTGTAAGTGTTTATTATACATTGGTATGCTGAATTTTGATTGCTTTTTTATTTGTTTTTTTCCAGGGAGATTTTGGCCTCGCTATAGTCAGTCGCTATCTCTTTCTGCTAATGTGTTTTTCTTTTCCTTTATGGTGGGGTAGGGTGTGTGTGTGTGTGTGTGTGTGCGTATGTGTGCGTGTGTGTGTTTGCTTTTATTGGTTTGGGAATGTGTATATTGTTTTATAGTATTTTGGGGTTATTTGCTTCCTTAGGAAGGCGGCTGTGGTCCGAGGTCATTACTAATGTGTATGTGTGGGGAGGGGGGACTGGCTCTGCTGAAGTAAGGGTAGGGGTGCTTTTATTCTATTTTGATATTTATTTTTGGATTCTTGGATTTTAGTATTGTGATTTTTCGTTTTAGTCTTATATTATATTTGTTTAGAAAGAGGGGTGTATTTAAAATAGGGGATTTTTTAAGGTTTCTATTTATTTGTCTCCCCATGTGGGTATGGCCAGACCCAGGATCGGTTCCTAGTGTGAGGAAGATTTTGTTCCCCAGAGAGGGGGGCATTTGAGGGAGTGTAGGTATGGGAGGGGGGGTGATAGAAGGGAAGATAGTCGTTTCAGTCATGAGGGAGTTCTCCTCCCCTGACTGAGGAAGGAGCGAGGTGTTGGAACAGATATTATACTATGGTTCTAGGTGTCTCCTAGTGTTGTTGGTTTCGAGGTTAAGTAGGGTTGGTATTGTTCAGTGTGTTGTATTAGAGATAGGGGTGTTATGTCTGTGTGTGGTTGTATGCGTGCACGTGTGTGTGTTTTAATGTGTCGATTCTGATTTATGTGTGGGTATATGTGTATGGGTGTGTATGCGAGTGTACCTTGCATTTCATGTTTTTGTGTGATGGTATTAGGTTCTGTTCAGTTCAGAAGTGAATTTGGTGATGAAGTTTTTTTCATGTGTAAGTAAATAAAAATAATTGTCTGTTTGGAAGATTGGCATTATTTTGAAGCTGTTTCCACTGCATGTGTGTACGTGTTTTGAAACATAGAGGTGTCTGTTATCTGCAATTTTGATGTTGCTCTTATGTAAGGCCACTCTATTGCTGAAATTTTTGGTGGCGCCGATGTAGGATTTGTTGCATGTTGTGCATCTTAGTGCATATACTACATTTCTGGAGGTGCAACTTAGATCCTTTTTTATTTTGAATGTTTGTGCTGGGTTTTTGAATGTGTATGTGTTACCTTCTATTATTATGTCACATACTCCACATCGCGGTTTGTTGCATTTTGTAACTCCTTTTGTAGTATGTGGGACGAGTTTTGAGAAAGTTAGGATGTGTTTTAAGTTTTTTGGTTGGCGTTTGCTTTTTATTATTTTTGTTGTTTTAAGTATGTTGTTTAGTTTGTCGTTCTGATTGAGGAGGATAACGTTTTTGTTATCTGTGTGAATAGTTCTGGGTTGTTTGTGTTGTGTGTAGAGACGTATGCTAGAATTTGTTCTTTGTTGTGTTCTTTTGGGGTTCTTAGTTGGTCTATTGGAATTTTTTCAGCCAGTTCAATACCTTTCTGTATTAGTGGTAGTGGGTATCCTCTTTTCCGCAGTGTTATTTGTAGTTCATTCAGTCTAGTTGAACGGAGCATACCAATGTATAATAAACACTTACAAGCCTCCACCTCTTGGAAAAACTTCAAACTAACTACGAAAATCGCCATTTTTACACATTTGAAAATAATTTCTGACGAGGACGCATCACAGACCGTCTGAAACGCGCGTAAACGATTTCAATGACTTAAAAACATTATTACAATGATCCAAGCATAATTCTCAATGAAAAACCAAGACACGGAATAATAAAATAATGTTAGAAATACACATTGTTGTTGACTACTCCCTTATTTAAATATACATCTTTCTTTCGTTGGAATTTATTAACCCATTTTATATATATATATATATATATATATATATATATATATATATATATATATATATATATATATATATATATATATATATATATATATATATATGTGTGTGTGTGTGTGTGTGTGTGTGTGTGTGTGTGTGTGTGTCGTTGCAATTGATAGTAGATAGACACAATATGTAAAAGTCGAAACATTTTCAAACAAAGATTAAGAAAGAAAAAAATCCTGTAAAATGAGATATTTTATACTCTTTAACACAAAACATGGCGTATTGCTAATTGGATGTAAGAGGCTACGAATCGGGATCATATGTAACATGGGATTGTAGAGAGCTTATCAGTGAGATGCGTGTTCACATTACATTTAAACTTCTGCATGTCGGTACACCCAGGCAATCAGGAAACATGGGAAGGGGGTTAAAAAGTCGAGGGAAAATCTATTCCAGTATAAGGATTATCAGCACGTAAAGGCTTTCAACATCATTCGGAAGTTTATGCGTCGAGAGTTCACAAGTGCTGTTTCATCAGAGCACAGTCAATTAAAGAATTTAGAAAACTGGCGAAGAGATGCAACATTCCAGCGATGTGACAGAGCTGGAGCATGGCCGATAGTGTGGAACCTATTAGATTTGAGACTTTTTTGATCATGTCTAATAGGTAAAGACTAGTGGTAGATTTATCAGCTTAGATGTGACAACAATACTCTGCATGGGCGAAGTGTGGCTTTGTAAAGGTATAGGATATGTGGGAATGTTAGGCCGAAAAGTTTGAAAAATGGGTTGTCAGGTAATATGTTTTTTGTTATGGCAATCGTTTGAAGAAGTTTTCTATAATTATTAAAGGAGAAAAACTTAGTCTTAGTAGCATCACATGGGTTTATCCATTTGCGGTCCCATTCCTCTACAAACTGAACGTAGTTTTCGAATGCCTCTGCTATTACTTTGAATATGTGTACATTCGTTTTTCCCTCATGTTTTTTATAGTGAAATTACAAAACTGATGAAAATATTCTTGAAATTTCATGACTAATTCAGATAAAAAGAATATTTTTCAACCTTCAAAATAATTTTAAAATTTCTAAGGAACTCAATGAGTTACTAAAGAAACTAGTATTACTTTCAATTGAAAAAATATTCTTCACTAATACACAAAAGGTCAAGTTAAAAATGATCTTTTCTTACAACTTAAAACAATAAGAATGAAGTAAAATAAAATATTTATTTCTATATAAGATTCTATTAAGTTTATATATTTTTGTATGTATACATATGTATATATTTTCGTGTTTGTTTTCATTTTACAAAATATCGAAACAATAGGCAAAAACTTTTTTCTGTAGCAGTGTAACAGAGTACGTGTGACAAAATCAGCAGCAGCTGTAAGATAACTAGCTGGTGAATATATATTGCCTTTAATTTTAATAGCTGCCGGTTTTGAAGATCTGCTAAGATTTCAGACCAGGTTATGTGCGTAATTGGAACAGATTATCTCTTTTCGATGAATCAGATTAGGAAACAACATTTTGTGAAGCTGGATTTTTTTTTATAAATTGAAGTTGTGTCTACTATTGCTGGTGTTTTAGACGTGTGTAACAAATCGGATCTTTGTTTTTTCGACAAAACTATTTTATTATTTTATATTGCAGCCGAATTATTACTTTATTTTACATAGGCATGCTTGTGTTTTGAACATATCATAACCTCGACGCCTTCACGTCAACTCTACTGAAACAGTAAAATTCAGTTACGCACGCGTGACTGTATAAAGATTACTTCAGCTGCGCGCACAGTTTTTCTACGCCCACGTAGATTTGTCTTTTCATGCGGACGTCTTAGGAAGCATATTACATTATAAAGATATTGTTTTTTCATCCAATCAGATAAGGAAGATAAAATTTTAAAAATGTTTTTTTTCTGACGGTCTCCGTGGAGTCGGTTGAAATGAATAAAACGTGCATTTTGCGCCAAACCAATGAGGCAACCCCATTTTACACTTTTTATTTTTTTTTATTATTTTGAGTTTGCGGGACTGACACCTATAGTTCCGCAATAAACGTGGAGGCGTTGTTAAGCGTTCAAACAATTATTGTGTCATTTGAAATTTTTTCTTTTTTATCTTTTATTGTTTTAACAAGTTTTTGAATAGAATTAATAAATTTGTTAAAATTTCCTTTTCTTTATCTTTCAATTGTTTTTACAAGTTTTTGAATATAATTAATAAATTTTGCAAAATGGTAGTTTTCCTGCTTTATTTAATGTCGTATGGTCTTTACTTCGGGGCATTGCGTCATGCTTTTTGGGAGTGGATGTCTTTGCGTCTTATCGTCTTAGTTGCTGTCAGTTTGAAGGGAGTGCCGAGAGTGCCACTCAGGCTATGACAACATAATTGTGTGAAATTCGTAAAACGAAATAAAAAAGAAAAGCAGGAAATTAGTCAAACAATGATTTCTTTTTACAAAGAAAAATCTTTACAAAGTTTTTCATTTATTTTTACAAAGAAAAATCTTTACAAAGTTTTTCATTTCTTTTTACAAAGAAAAATCTTTACAAAGTTTTTCATTTCTTTTTACAAAGAAAAATCTTTACAAAGTTTTTCATTTCTTTTTACAAAGAAAAATCTTTACAAAGTTTTTCATTTATTTTTACAAAGAAAAATCTTTACAAAGTTTTTCATTTCTTTTTACAAAGAAAAATCTTTACAAAGTTTTTCATTTATTTTTACAAAGAAAAATCTTTACAAAGTTTTTCATTTATTTTTACAAAGAAAAATCTTTACAAAGTTTTTCATGGATACACAAAATGTTGTCACTTCACTGCAACGTCTTAGCCTGGAAATCCAATAAAAGAACCAATCAAAAAATAGCAATCACGCATTTTATTCATGACCCAAGCTAACCTTCAAATTACCCGCTTTTCTAGCGACCAGCCTGTATAAATTGAATAGGATTATAAAAATAATAATTAGAAAATCGAAACAAGTAATTGTATTAAGAGAAAAACATTTCTAACTAAAAAATTAACAAGGATTAAAGTTATATTTTAATGGAATTTGTCTTTTCATTTCAATTAAATGTCTTTATTCTTTTATATCTCCATGGACACATGTTTTATCATCTCTAAGTCCTACGTGTGGCAAAGCGTACATAGATTAAATACAGATTTCAGTTATTGATACACAGTGCTCAAACAGTTGAGCCAATGACACTGCTTGTGACAGTGAGAGAAAATTAATTAAAGCCTCACCTTTTCCTTTTTCACATGACGGGTTTATGAGACACGTGAGTTGGAAATAGAGTATTAGTAATAATTATAATAAGCGATTAGTGAATGGATGAGCGTGCTATATTTGAGGATTGAGTGAATGTCAAAGTATTTATATGTTTCGTTTCATTAATCCATTATCCCAAGCATTATCTACTTATTTCGGGTCACAAATTTTATATTACTTTTTGCGTGAAGTCTCGCAATAGAACTAAAAAAGCTGTTTGCCGCTGGATTAATTTGACATTTTTGTGTACTTAATTTTTGAAAGCTTTATTATGAATATGAATTGACCTTGAGTTTAACGTATGCCGTAGAATGCATATAAACAAATCATACTTTTGTGGTAGTATTTCAGTGTAGTGTGTCTTCTGTTATTTTTGAAAGCTTAAATGTTTTAACTGTATATTAGTTCTAAACGATGGATCACATTCCAGCATAAAATTATTACCAATGAGTTTTTAGGGCGATTAAATTTATTTGGTGTATGGATGAGCGTGCTATATTTGAGGATTGAAGAAGAAACTTATACTACCTAGGTATACTTTGTAGTAATGATAAATTCCTATCGTCATTTCAAAAACAAGTTAGTTCTTGCAAGAACGTGTCAACTCAAATATTCTTAACCTTCAGCAATTGTTTTAAACTAGAAAAATTACACTAATTGTTATATATTGGGACCGTACCTCCATAAAACTTTTGTTAATTCGTATACATTTTAGCAAGGGTTAGAGTCGTAAATCTCAGGATAACTTGTCGACAAATGAAATAAGCTGTGCTGCAGGTGGCGTGATTTAAAATTTCGTTCCCTGGATAAACACATAAGAAATGCAATTGTCACATAATGTGGCAAAAAATATCTTACATGTTTCAGGATAGAAAAGTGTTTCCAGTCAGTCTGAATAAGGAAGCAAGACAGACAAGATAGCTGACCGTCTGTATCTCTCAGTTTCAATTTAAGAATAATTTGGAAAAACTGATCAAGAAGTAATTACTTAATTAGATATTGATCTTTCCTTCTGTGACGTAATTGCCCTTATTGGGGAGCTTTAGATTCCCCCAGGGGCCTGAGGGGCCGAATAGCTATGCTAGATAGCTTTTGACCGATCCCTGATAGCGGCAGGTGTCCCGGAGATTTAGGGTTGATAAATATAGATATATATTTTAATTCATTATCAAAATAGATATATTTGCATTTTGGTTGGAAAACCTGAGATATTTTGTTATTTGGAAAAACTCAACAGGAAATGTGAGGATGTTAGAAGAACATATTGTACTGCTGAGTGATGGGTGGTGACCTCAAGGTTATGGGATTTTGATATTGATTGCAGTTGAACCGCACACCCGCAGTTGGGGTTTAGCTTGATTTGATTGGCTGAGGAGACTTTTAACCCCAACCACATCGGGTCGATGTGCTCGAAAATTAGTCAGATTGCTTTTTGATTCTGAGGAGAACAGATCGTATAGAGACCGCCGTTCATTGGAGGCGTGACTCCTCTTTATCTTTATCCACGCGTCTGACGCTGTCTGTGAAGAGATTTCAGACTTTGAAAATACTTAATAAGAAATGAATGATATTTGTAAAAATATTTGTACATAAGTTTGTGAAATTTTCTGTAGAATAGAATTTCCCGTGTCTATTTTTCTTCCTGCATGCGGCTTCAATATTCGCTTTCAGCATACAGGATTCAATGTAACACCACTCAGAGAACAACCAAACGATACGAGCCGACAGTTTCAGATAAACAGGGGTCCTAGCCGGAGTCAACGAGGTGGGGTTACACTTCTATGAGCAATTTCTCTTTAAATAAAACCTTTTAAATCAGCATATCTTTATTGTGCTTTACTACACGTGTTGTTTTGTTTGTTAACTTAATCTAGTTACATGAGGGTCAGTCGTAAAAAATCACTGAATTATGACAGCAATTGAAGCACAAAAATCAAATCGACTATAAAACAAAATCTCGATCGCAAGTGAAAAAACATCCATTTATGAAAAACGATTTAGAAAATTTTGGTGAACATTAAAATGTTACATTCAGTTAAATTAACCAAGCCGATATGACTAGTACTTTGGGTAAAACAATCAGATTTCTGTAAATTTCTCAAGCCTGTTGAGCCGAAATACCCAAGATGTGTGCCAAACAACAACCCTCTCTCTGCACTTGGTGGGATGAGGCAAAAGGCGAAAAGGAATAACTCACATACATGCCTTCATCTCAGGCACATATTCTTACACATAAGCGAGAGTCTGGGGAACAGAAACAAATTGCAACACACAGCTATACACGAACTAAAAAGAACAAGGTAAATCAACACACATGCACAATGCCATGCACTAAGATACATGTATTTTTTACATATGCATATTATTCACACTATGAATATATTGACTCACACGTCTCTAAGTTTTGTGATTACTTTGCTTTCTGTATAAAACGTCTTTTAATAAAGAATGCTCACTGTTTGAAAATAACTATTATATTCTTATAAAATTGTGGATATAAGCATGTTATAAAATTTCGTTTTCCTCAAATTTTAATTTAAAACATTCTGTTTGTGTATAAATTAGCACTTGCTAACTGGTGACCGTAATATTTATTAATGTTTAATTTAGTTCCTTTATAATAAATATGTACGTCACAATGTATTCTTCCTCAACTAACTGTTCCAATATTTTGTTAATTTTATTTCACGTTTTCGCTCCTTTTACAAGAGAAAGAGCTTAAAAAATGATTTAACACCAAATTTTATATCGCTGGTGACTTGGCTGGACACGTTTAAATGGCTTAGACATGAGAAACTGAAACAACTGTAACACACAGCTATACATGAACTAAAAACAATATAAATAAACACACATACAGTGTCATGCACTCACATACATACATTACTTACATGTGAATATTATTCACACTATGAACATATGTACTCACACATATCTAAGCTTTGTGATTATTTTGCTTTCTGCATCAAACACGACTTTTAATAAGAAACCTCACTGTTTGAAAATAAATATTGTATCCTTATAAAATTGTAGATATGAACATGTTTTCCTCAAATTTTAAATAAAAAGTTTTGATTATGTTTTAATTTGCAGTTGCTAACTAGTGACCGTAATATTCATTAATTCTTAATTTATTTCCTTTATAATAAAAATGTACATCACAATTTATTTTTCGTTAACTAATCTAGCAATAGTCATTGAACAAACACAATTTTGTTAACTTTAGTTGAAATAACGAAAATCTCTATTTTAAAATTTTCTTAATTTTATTTCGTGCTTTCCCTCATTTAACAAGAGTTTAAAAATGATTTAACACCAAATGTTTTATCGCTGTTGACTTGGGTGGGCACGTTTAAATGATTTAGACATGAGAGAAGTTGTAAATAACTAAGTAGAAGTACTACCCATACAACGTATTTTAATCCAATAATAATAGATCAATAATTCTAAGTAGAAATATTAATTCATATAAATATAAAACAACTAAACATCAATTGAAATGGATGGCTCTCGTCTTCAGGAGGCCTCAAGTTTTGACAAGCTTCTGGGCTTGACCATTACTCCTGATCTTAAATGGAACACGTACATCATATCTGTTGCCAAGGCCACAAATTAATTTTACACAACTTATTATCTAGGTCGAGGCTGTATATGGCTAATCAGTTTATAATTGTTGACTTTTTATCGATATCCTGATGCTGCGACAGTAAATAATAATGCCGCAGTCTAATTTCTAATATAAGTAGAACAAAATAATTGCAACAGTTATTAGTTTGTTTTTCTAGATAAGAACATCACAGAGTTACACATTTCTTGCATCGTTTAATGCATCTCTGGAAATAGTTTTTGTAGAAGATGCAAAAATTTAGAAATCAAGCTGCATAATCTGGAAAACGCTTTCCTTTCAACAAACAATATCCTGGCTTCAAAATGTGAAAATCGGATGGTACAAGGTGATGCAGAGTAATTGCATGACAGATTTCATAGCTTTTGATTGCGAAAATTGTGTTGTGCATCGGTGTGATATTTTGCAGAGGGATATTTGCTGGTCTTGTCCAACCTATTGATTTTTATAGTTTACATATATTCTCTGAAAATTGAAGCATAATAATCTCCTATAAATGTGGATACCGGTTTAACACATCTAGAGTGAATATTGCTTCAATACAGTATGGTAATCGACGCGTTTTTGCTTCTGTAAAATTGTGAGCAACCTAGAAATTCATTAGATAATTTCCACAGACCCTGTACTAATAATGATCGATTTGGTGAATAATCACGCATTGATCTTCACAAAAGGTTGCCTCAACATGGCTGAGAGTTGTCTCATCAATGACAGATGGAGGGAAACCAAGTCCAGGTGCTGCTGCTACAGATTTCATGACATATTGGAATTCACAATAACAACGTGTTACAAGAATAATATTATATGGCATTGTTTCTTGTAATTTCATCAAAAGTTTCCTGTAGTGTGCATGATTTCAAATAAGACAACTGATCACTGCATGACATTTGACAGGCTCCATTTTACACTTAACTAATTTAAAACGCTTGTAAATAAGGAACAACAATTAGTTCAGAGTTGTAATTTACCACATGACAAATAGATATATATGCATATGCAAAATTTCTACTAGGTGTGACAGACGAAAGTGGGCCAAGGTCATTACTCACTGAACGTTCCTTGCATTTAAAAAATCATGCACAATAAACATTTCTAGGCAAAAGAAACAGATGAATTAAAAAAAATGACGAATGTACAGAATAGAGAACGAGTTAAAAAGAAAATGTGCTGCGTATGTAGGCACGTGCAAGTAAACTTGAAATGCGTTGAGTTCTTTCCTGATAATAGTGGCACTATACTCTTTTAAGCCAGTCTATAACACCTTCCTTATTCATAAAGTCCTGGATGAACAAATGATCGTGAGCAGTCATTATAATTCTTTCCTAATAATAGTGGCACTATCCTTTTTAAAGCCAGTCTATAAAAACCTTCCTTATTTATTTATAAAGTCCTGAGTGAATAAGTCCAGAAAATATTTGTCATGCTATTGTTTGGCTCATTTGTCCAATTTTCTGTAATGAAAGTTATGGAGTATTTTTAAAGAATCGTTTTGGTGATTTCTGTAGCAGATGTGTCATATTTGTAAAATGGTCTTGTGCAAAATAGTTGACTGACTATGTGATAGAGGTTGTACTACTGGGTCTTGCTTCATGATGCTGGTATACAATTTTGAGGTATGGAATTTGAAAGATCATCAGATATTGTTTCCCATATGTGTTAGCATATGATGCAATAAATCTGACTTCTGTCCAAAGGAACCAGGTACTTCACAAGAATGTGGTTTGTCTCTTTTGTTTTAAGTTTCTTAACACTTTGTTTTTCCTGGGGATGAGGCATTCTACCGGATGCCAAATATTATCCATTAGTTTAGTTACTCCAATCAAGAGATCTTTTAAAGATTCTAACCGTCCCTTGAAGTGCTATTATTTATATTTATTTTGCACTTGGTTCACCAGGTATACTCGCCAGATAGTTTTTGAAATTCCATCCCATTAGCCCGATTGCTCCTACAATGACTGGTATGATTGATATCTTCTTAAAATTCCATTTTCTTTTCATGTCGTACATAAGTCCTTGGTATTTTGTTATTTTCCCCTCTATGCTCTGTTATGGCGAACATAACTAGGGATGCTTACTTCCTCTAGGGTCGCCACTGTCTCCCTCTTGTCCAATATCACTGTCAGTCTTCCATATGTTTTTTCATATGACGTACCAAACTTGACTTGTGTGCAAAAGAGGAATCACATACGTCACAAGTATTTGGTTTCTCTCCCGTATGTGTTCTCATATGAGTCAATAAATTTGACTTACATGCAAAAGGAGAACCACATACTTCACAAATATATGGTTTCTCTCTTGTATGTGTTTTTCCGTGTCTCAACAAACCTGACTTCCGTGCAAAAGAAGAACCACATACTTCACAAGAATGTGGTTTGTCTCCCGTGTGTGTTTTCATATGATTCAACAAACTTGACTTCCATGCAAAAGAAAAACCGCATACTTCACAAAAATGTGGTTTTTCTCCCGTATGTGTTTTCATATGACTCAACAAACTTGACTTCCATGCAAAAGAAAAACCACATACTTCACAAGAGTGTGGTTTCTCTCCTGTATGTGTTTTCATATGACTCAACAAAGTTGACTTCCGTGCAAAAGAAGAACCACATACTTCACAAGAATGTGACTTGTCTTCCGTATGTCTTTTCATATGGCTCAACAAAGTTGACTTCTCTGCAAAAGAAGAACCACATACTTCACAAGAATGCGGTTTGTCTCCTGTATGTCTGTTAATATGAGTCATTAAATTTGACTTCCATGCAAAAGAAGAACCACATACTTCACAAGAATGTGGTTTTTCTCCCGTATGTATTTTCATATGACTAAATAAATGTGACTTACGGGCAAATGAATAATCACATCTTTCACAAGAATGAGGTTTGTCTCCCATGTTTGCTCGAACCAAATTCCAGAAAAATTATATGTAATGGAACGTATGATAAGATATGCGAATAAATTTCGACTTTTGAAAATTTATATGAAGAAATTGTATTGTTATAAACTTATTTAAGTCACCAATGATGTAAGAACCTTCTTCTTCAGTAATATATTTCTTTTCGGTGTTGAAAATTCTGAAAATAAATAATAAATTTGGAAGAAATACCGTTTAGTTAAATTGAATTTATTATGTTTATTTTTATAAATATAAATTTATTATTAATAAAATACAAAATAAAATAAGTATAGTTTTAATCAATACTGGTTTGTTAAGAAAATGGTTTCTTTTTTCAAATATTTAATTAAAAATTTTACATTCATTCATTGTAGAGATGAGGATTGATTATTCATATTATTTGAATTCTTCAGAATACTGTTCTCATCTTAGGTGTTAGTTTCACAACGTTTCTATGTAACCTCATATCTTATTCGGATGTATTTTCTCAAACTTGGGAATCTTTCTAACGAACAAATATATACAAAATTCTGATGTTTGTTTATTTAACTAGCATATCAACATTCTTTGCGTCTACTAATTATGTTTAAAATTTTTGATACTTCTGGAGTCGATTTTCGCTGGGTATATTCAGGTAATGTTTTGGAATACTTTGTTTTTTGATCGCATTTATATGTTATGGTAAAAGCTTGCACTTTTTAAGAAATTTAGAATGGTTTTAGGGTGTTCTTTGTCGAAGAGTTCTTTTAACTTTGGGGCATTGTAGTAGTGTTGACGGATTTGAGTGTTATTTCCACAACTTTTCTATGTTACCTGCGATCTTATTCAGGTGTATTTTGTCGGAATCTTTCTCTTCAACGCACTAATCTATACAAAATTCTGATGTTTATTTGTCTGTTTGACAAGCATATCGACTATCTTTAGGTAATTTAATGCTGTCTATAAGGTTTTAAATTTTTTTAGACTCTCAGAGTCGATTTTCGCTGGATATATTTTTTGGGGGTATATTCGGGTAATGTTTTGGAATAGTTTATTTGATGGTATTTACATTTTATGGTAAATGTTTGTTCTTTTTAAGACATTTAGAATGGTTTTAGGGTTTTCTTTTTCAAAGAGTTCTCATAAGTTTGTGGCCTTGTAGTAATGTTTTTTTTTAAATCATAGCTGTCAAGTAAAAGGTGTTTCACTGTATAAGGTTTGTGACATGGTATTATTTTCTGGGATTTAGTAGGTTTTAAGTATAGGTATAATTTGGAAGAGTTTGTTGTTTTGGCAATTGTTTCTTTCACCACTTAAAACACATGAGCATGATACAATCATGTACTAAACAAAGGTTCCATTTAAAAGTCCTACATAATTTGAAATTCGATTTTCAATCTCACAGAGAATTGAAACTTCATTCAGGATTAACTTACAACTGATTTTTACTAATATTTATCACTATTTATTACTACATATTACAGCTTTTCAATGTTTTTTTCTAATTTTACTGTTAGTGAACATTTGAATAATTTTCCACATTTACATGGAATCTCTTTGACATGATGTTTTTTCCATAAGCGGCTTTTTTTCTGACAAATCCTTCATGTACGGTGTACAAACTGTTATCCACATAACATGACAGCAGCATTCAGGAACGATTTTTGATATGTATTGTTATTAGTACATATTGCTTTTGCTCAGTGTTGTAGGAAACATATTGTAACTTTCTTTGCATAATATACATTGTGAGAATTGATGTTTTGATACTGGTTACATATTTAAAGATATTATATATTATTATTGTTGTGTTATGAGAGTCTTTTAATCCTATGTGGCATCACATGACTTGGAAAGCAAAAGCAGCAATAGTTTAATTCCTTTGTGTCATAGGTTGAAGGTGCACGACATGACAGCTGGTAGCAAATGCACGGAACGATGGGGTCGGGTTGTCAGAATTAGTATCGTCAGTGGTGAAAGGTTTTAACTTTTTTTTACATGCATAGCTGTCAAAGGTAAGCAAATCTGCAAAATCTGTCAATCAAAATATCACAAAATAATGCACACTCGTTATCTTTCATATGACACAATAAAGGATCAGAAAATAAAAGGTGTGATATTTTTATACAAAATGAAGTGTACAATAAAGAAACAGAAAATAAAAGGTGTGATATTTTTATACAAAATGAAGTGTACAATAAAGAAACAGAAAATAAAAGGTGTGACATTTTTATACAAAATGAAGTGTACAATTTTTGCTATGGCTGACGAAAAATCCACTGCACAACAGCTTCATTTCGTGCCGTCTCTTTTTGTTTGTTTTTTTGACTAGTTATCCTAACAAATAATAATGAACTGTGCACAAATGATAAAGAAAGGTCATGTTAAGTTGTTAGAAAACAATAAGGTAAGATTCGACTCTTTTTACGCTCGTGTTTCTGCTAAAAACACACACAGATGTGTGTGTGTGCGTGTGTGAAAATATTGAATGAACACCACTTATCGTAATATTCCTGAAATATTAAAAGTATTTTTAATTACTAACATCAACCATTCAAGCGTTATCTTTAATTTAAAAAAGACAATAATTTGCGATTTTAGTCATCATATCGGTGTCACTGGACACATGTATCCATAAAAATAAAACTGAGTTTTTCAAGAAAAGGAAATAATAAAATCCATTCAATAATTGATATTTTAAACTTTATTATCAATTTTCATATTAAGTTAAATGAAATGACAAAAAAAAAAAAAATAAATGAACCACGATAAAATATTAAGTTTAAAATACAAATAATAATTTATTAAACGACGTTTTATTTATTGGATATTTTTCCGGAAGTTAATGTATTCTCTTGTAAGTTCGATTTATTTATATTTTTAACGCTTTTAATTAACACACACATATTGAGATACGGTAAAAAAAAAAATGAAACAAAAAATACGATAAAAAACAAAACAAAAAAAACATTGTTGAGAACACAAAGAGAAAATAGGGAGTCGTATGTGTAAGGAAATGAACTACACAGATAGAAGTAAGGGGGTCGGACATGTGGGTAAAGAAAATAAACAAAGTTTGTAGTTAAGATGTAATAAAAAAAAATAACGTTAAAAGTATTAAAAAGTGTCTTTAAGAAGGAGATGCATAATGTTTCTTACCGGAGATGGATTAAAACGGCGAAGGAAACCAGAAGATAAAAGACAAAGACATGTGTGGATAAACAGGCTGCTGATTACAATTAGGAACAAAACACCGGTCAACTTGCCGGTGTCGAGTCAGAGGAAACTCTGCAAAAAAAACTGTCTGGCCAAGGGAAATAACTGTTAAAGGAATTAAAAATATTCGTGTATTATATATATATATATATATATATATATATATATATATATATATATATATATATATATATATATATATATATATATATATATACTAGCAAAAGTACCCGACGTTGACTGGGTTCAAAAACAGAGAATGGACTCTGATTATTTAAGTATGATAGGTTATGAAAAGAAAGGGTTGTAAAGAGATAACTTCGAATTTGGGGATATCCAAACAAAAGCAAAATATGATGAAAGTAAAAATAAAATAGATAAACCCCATAATTTATTATACCATACCTGTTCACGGTGAAACTGAAACACTTATCACAATATTCTGTGGATCTATATTAAAAAACCTTGTTAAACTTTGTGACATATTTCCATTCTATGGACGTCAGGCGGCCAGGCGCAAACGAACTCCCCATAATGTTATTATACCATATTTCTTCAAACTGAATTATAATTATCAAAGTATACTTACGCAGATATATATGAAAAGTCTTTATTAAAGTTTGTGCCTATTTCCATTCTATGGAGGCCAGGCGCGAAAGCAGACCCCATAATTTTATCATACTGTAGCACCCACCCCCCCAATGAACTATACTCTCTGGCGGATCAATGCTTCCCCGTAAGTTCTTCGGCCATAGACTGGCCAATCGACAGGCAGGGCACATTGATCCTACTGTCCCCAAAAAGAGCGCAGGCAGGGGACATCCAACAGTCAGCACAGAGCCGCGAGCGAAGACACACCTTCCTCTCCTCCTCACCCAGCACCGACAGTCCGACGTGGACCTGACTCAATAACTTCGAGCTCCACCACTATTATCCCGTGGAATAAAGACTTGCAAATGTTTAATGTTAAAAGGAGTTTTTCATTTTTATCGAGGGTTCTAAAAGATAAATAATTAGCTGGGGTACAACTACCCCACTAAAAATGGTGACCCGATGGAACGCTCCTCGTTAAAAAAACAAGCAAAAACTTCTTAAACAAAAAAGAATATTTTTTAAAGAGAACGTACAAACTTCCTTCCAAACATTTGCAAAAACAAAAAGAAATTACGGAGAGCACTCAAAACAAACAAAAACTACAGACTGAAAGAAGAAATAATGTTTCATTTATATATATATATATATATATATATATATATATATATATATATATATATATATATATATATATATATATATATATATATATATATATATATATATATATATAATTCTTCAAAGGGATTCGCACAAAAAGAAACAGAATATTTTTTTTTACCAACCAAAGAAAAAAACGGACAATTCTTTGCATGTTAAAAAAATCCCACGTGGCCCCTCCCACACCTCCGAAACGCACATACATGTCAAAAGTATCGGCGTCAAAGTGTCTGCGGCTTACAAAGGAGGAAAACTAAAAAAGCGGCCTGATATTCTCCATAGAGAATATTTTACAAAAAAAAAAAAAAAATGAATTTTGGTTAAAACAGTCATTTCCAGCTAACAAACTTTCTATTGCCCCGATAAAAAAAAGACATTTCAAAAAGAAAACACTTTAAGAACCGTTAATTAACGTTCCCGTAGGATATTCTTTCTTTTAGAATAACTCTATTTAACCTCATAATTTTCGCAAAGAAAAAAGCCTATTTAAAAAAAAAAAAACCCGAAATTATCTTCAAAAAATCAAGTATTTATCACCGAAAACCATTCAACAACACCGGACATTTTGTTCCCTCACGGAAAAATAAAAAAAAAACATCCCCGCTGGACACATTCATACAGTTCAAACACCACGTGTCATATATAGACTTAAAAACGTTTTAAACGGATATTCTTCCCCGGCCAGCAAAAGAAAAAACTAACGTGAGTACTTGCTTCATATAAAAAAACACACACACACATAGTTTTTCTCTTTTACCAGAAATATAAAAAAATAAAGAAAAAGCATAGTCTATCAATTTATTTTATTGTTTTAAAAAAAATATATTTTTCTCCTATTATGTACAGTTCGATACCTTTTCTAAATACCCCCCGCCACACGTACTTCGGCTTAAATGTTCCTTTTCCTATTAGAATAGATTTTTTTCGGTCCTCCCAGAAGGGACCCATAAAGTATATTTCTTCATTTTTTTTAATTTTTAATTTTTTATTTTTAGTACTTCCAATATTTCTCATGTTTCTTTGGCATTATCCTTCAAGTCGGATAACTGAATTTTTTTTGGTCTGTTCCTTTCTTTTGTTAGTTAAACATATAGACCGTAGAATGAGAGAACTGGGAGAAGACTTCCCAGCTGACAGTGCCCTTATAAAGCAGCTCTTCATTTCGAGGCTGCCGTCTCAAGTAAAGGCAATTTTGGCACCTATGGTTGAGAAGCAATCTGTAGATACCATAACAGCATCAGTGGATAGGGTGATGGAATTCTCTAAAGGACCTACCACCGCTGCGATCCCTCAGCCACAGGCTGAAGTTTTTACACACGCTGCTGTGACTGGGAATGCAAGCCGAGACGCCACATCTTTGGCTATACTTGACGCTATTGAGCGTCTCACCAAAGAGGTGAAAAAATTAAACGCAACTAGATCACCATCGTGTAGACGCCGTTACCGAGGTCGCTCGCCATCTCCCCATCGCCGCTGCCAGTCTAACATGCCATGGCTATGCTTTTACCATAGCCGTTTTGGAGCAGAGGCACAGAGGTGCACAATGCTCTGTTCGTTTTCGAACCAGGAAAACTAAGGTCTGGCGACTTGAGCACGGCAAGCTCTCCACCGGGTATGCACAAAAACCGTGCCTATTTTATTATAGACTCGCTATCCCAGGCACATTGCTTGGTTGATACGGGAGCCGCTTGCAGCATATGGCCGCTAAAACTCCTCGGTAAAAAACAACCAGTATCTCCAATCACACTGCAAGCGGTAAATCACTCGGCAATCCCCACATATGGTCAAATTTCTCATTCTCTAGACTTGGAATTACGGAGAGACTTTACGTGGGTCTTCACGGTGGCAGACTTACCGTACCTCATACTAGGCGCGGACTTTCTGCACCACTTTAACCTATTAGTGGACATGTGAAGACGCTGGCTGATAGACGCTAATACGGAACTTTCTGTCTCTGGGGTAAAAACAAACATCCCGCTATCAGCCCGGTATTCTTCATTGCTGCCTCTGATGACCCATACCAGACTTTACTGCAAGCGTACCCGGAATTGACCAATTTAAATTTTGTGGTCAGCAAACCCACTCACTCAACAAAGCACCGTATTGAGACCACAGGTGCACCTGTGTTCTCACGACCACGCCGCCTCCCTGCTGATAAACTTAAGGCAGCAAAGGCAGAATTTAGCCATATGCTGCAGCTGGGAATAATTCGCCCCTCGTCCAGTCCATGGGCTTCCCCTTTGCATATGGTCCCTAAGCGTGATGGGGATTGGCGTCCGACTTGGGACTACCGACAACTGAATGCCATGACAGTACCCGATCGTTACGCAATCCCACAAATTCAAGACTTTGCTTCCTCGCTGCATGGCTGCAAGACCTTCTCTAAGCTAGATCTGGTTAAGGCTTGCCATCAGATCCCGGTGAATCTGGCCGACATACCCAAGACTGTGGTTACAACCCCATTTGGAGCGTTTTAATTTTTAACTATGCCCTTCGGTTTGTGAAACACGGCTAGTACCTTTCAGCGCTTCATGGACGAAGTAGTGCGTGACTTAGACTTTGTCTATAATTATATAGATGACATTCTCGTGGCAAGCGCCTCACCTGAGGAACATGTCACCCACCTCCGCCTACTATTCGAATGGTTTCAGAAATACCAGGTGAGGAGTAACCCTGGTAAATGCGTTTTCGTTGCTAGTTTTCCTGGGCCACATTATCAGCCCAGACGGTATATCTCCGTTACTAGAAAAGGTGAAGGCTCTACAAGACCTTCAACCACCTACTTCACTTCGCCAACTAAGGCACTTTCTTGGTTGGTTGAACTATTACAGACGTATCATCTCATACTGTGCGGATCTTCTAGCTCCTCTTTTCGACCTGTTACGCAACAGAAAGAAGAAAAACGAGGAAATCTCACTTAATGAGATCCAACTAGAAGCGTTCAACGAAGTGAAAACAAAGCTAGCGATGACATCCTTACTTGCACACCCCGTACCTGATGCCCAGTATTCTCTGGTCGTTGATGCGTCAGGCACAGCTGTAGGTGCAACAGCAGCACCAACAACAATTACAACCTCTCGCATACTTTTTGAAACAGCTAAAACCGGCAGAACAACGTTACAGCACGTTTGACCGTGAACTCCTAGCAATGTACCTTGCAGTGAAACACTTCCAACATTCACTCGAGGGCCGTCAATTCGTGATCTACACCGATCACCGTCCGCTTACACATGCACTGCATGCTAAGCTGGACAAATATTCTCCCCGTGAAACTCGCCACTTGGATTTTGTTTCACAATTTACTAGCGATATCCGACATATTTCCGGTGAACAGAATGCTGCGGCAGATGCTTTGTCTCGCCTTCCCATTAATTCTCTGTCTTCACCATCGGATATCGACTTATAGCAAATGCCCCTAGACCAGCCAAGTCTGGACACTTTGGATCCGTCGTCACCTGAATTTGCAACTTGCGAATTCGCATACCTGCCTGTGCCCACTTCAGGCACACAGATCATTTGTGACACTGCAACGGATTCACCTCGACCACTAGTTCCAATGACTCATTGTAGAGTTATTTTTGACATCCTACACAATCTGACACACCCCGGATGCAAAGCCACAGTGAAGCTGATTACAGCTAGATTTTTCTGGCCAAATATGAGGCGTGATATCACTGCCTGGAGACGTTCCTGTATATCCTGCCAAAAGTCAAAGGTGCACAAGCATATCCGTGCACCCCTAGGAACATTCAACACCCCAGGCGCTCAGTTCAGCCATGTTCACAGAGATCTGGTTGGACCATGGCCGGTCAGTCAGGGATTTAATTATCTCCTGACCTGCATAGACTGTTTCACACGGTGGCCTGAGGCCATTCCCCTCACAGACATTTTGGCTGAGTCTGTAGCGCGAGCCCTTATATCAGGCTGGATATCGCGTCACGGAGTTCCCACCACTGTAACCCCAGATCGTGGTGCACAGTTTGAATCCCACATATTCCAGGAACTTTCCAGAATTTTAGGGATCTAACGTATTCGCACGACAAGCTATCACCCAGCTTCAAACGAGATGATAGAGCGCTTCCATCGCCAATTTAAAGCTGCACTACGTGCTTATCCTGACCAACAGAGATGGAACTAATAGTACCTGTTGTTCTCTTAGGCTGTCGTGCTGCCATTAAAGAGGACCTGGGATACTCTCCAGCCGAACTAGTTTATGGTGCACCTCTGTCGTTGCCAGGTCAAATGCTGAGCCCGATAGAGTCTGCACAAATGGATTCAGCTCTGTACGTTGACAGACTGCGAGCTTATTTCAATAAGCTCCCACCTATGCATACTAGGGAACAGACCATAAAATCTTTGGTCCTAAAGGACATTTCGTCTTGGACTCACGTTTTCCTTAGGAAGGACTCTGTGAAAGCCCCTCTTACTCCACCTTATACCGGTCCTTATCGCGTGCTTTCACGTACTAACAAACTTTTCACCATAGACATCAGTGGTAAAAGAGAAACTGTCTCTATTGACAGAATAAAAAAAGCCTTTCTGGACACGAAAACGCAAGAGCCACACATTCCCCCTACATACATGCATCATCAACATACACCTGAAGCAAGTACTCCCAATGCAGACAACTACGTTACTACCATGCGTAGTGGTCATAGAGTGCATTGGCCAAAGAAGTTGTGCAAGACTTTATATATATATATAAAAAAAAATTTTTTCCTCACACAAACTTTTTTTTGCACAAAGACATTTTCTTCTTTTATAAAAAAATAAAATAAAATCCTTTTTCTTCATCCTCAGCATGAAAACCCAGAACATTTTCTCATAAAAAACAACTTTTGTGAACATTTTTTTCTCTCTTAACAACTGCTACATTTCTTCTTTATCGGCTTTCCGCCTAAGCAGGGGTGATGTAGCAACCCCCTAATGAACTATACTCTCTGGCAGATCAATGCTTCCCCGTAAGTTCTTCGGCCATAGACTGGCCAATCGACAGGCAGGGCACATTGATCCTACTGTCCCCAAAAAGAGTGCAGGGGACATCCAACAGTCAGCACAGAGCCGCGAGCGAAGACACACCTTCCTCTCCTCCTCACCCAGCACCGACAGTCCGACTTGAACCTGACTCAATAACTTCGAGCTCCACCACTATTATCCCGTTGAATAAATACTTGCAAATGTTTAATGTTAAAAGGAGTTTGTCGTTTTTATCGAGGGTTCTAAAAGACAAATAATTAGCTGGGGTACAACTATCCCACTAAAATACCATCCCTATACTTATGTACATCTATATCAAAAACACTTGTAAACGTTTTTTTTTTTACATTTTTCAATTTTTTCAATTTTTTTTCCATACTTTGTGGACCAGGCGCGTACGAGGACCCCACAATTTTAATGAACCACCGTTCTGCCAGATAAAACATACCCATTCCTGTGTCTCGATACATCATCTATCATTATATGTAATCAGTTTTTGTTTTGAAATAGTCAACTATATAGGAGCCTATTCGTGATCACACACACACACACACACACACACTCACACAGGCATTCAGCTTTATATTATATAAATATATATAGCTTTATATTTATAGTAAGGCGATTAAGCTACACTGAATATTCCGCGTTTTATGAAATTGAAACGCGGAATATTCAGTGTAGCTTAATCGCCATATATATTTTATAACTTACTAAAAAGCTCTACCTACGTATTAAGGACTTTTGAAGTAAATACTTAAAGTTTACGCATAAATTTATACTTTCGTATATTAATTTATATATATATTTCAAAGTTAGGTAGAATATGAAAACATAGAAAAATTAATTTAATTTTTTTAAAACAACAGTAAACAAATAAAAATATCAAAAAATATTATGGGATGTATATTCTCTTTTAAAAACAATATCTCATTCAAGAATGGCCATAAAATTTGTTTTCAATCGATATTTATTCAATAAGGGACCTATTTTCCTATCTAGCAAAAGCGGGCGAGTTTTCCTAAATTCAATATATATATATATATATATATATATATATATATATATATTGAATTTAGGAAAACTCGCCCGCTTTTGCTAGATAGGAAAATAGGTCCCTTATTGAATAAATATCGATTGAAAACAAATTTTATGGCCATTCTTGAATGAGATATTGTTTTTAAAAGAGAATATACATCCCATAATATTTTTTGATATTTTTATTTGTTTACTGTTGTTTTAAAAAAATTAAATTAATTTTTCTATGTTTTCATATTCTACCTAACTTTGAAAGGTTTTGGTGTTTCAACTTATTTTAAAGAGTTTATTTAGTTAAAAAATGTGGAGTGTTACTTTTGAACAAAAAATGTCCGACATAAGAGGATCACGTCTTAGTGGTCTCGATAATTGCTCAAAAATGATGTGATACGTAGGGTGAACAACATAGGCGAAGATGGGTTAGGAGGGAACGGAACACGTGTGTTTTATTCAGTATAATTACATAGAGAGTAAAACTATGATTAGTTTCGTACTAAGTTTGTTTTGGATGTAGTTGGTGTTAGTTTCGGATCATAACATCCCCCCTGTTTTGTTATGTGTTTGTGTGTGCTTTTTTTTAGTCCTTGAACCTTGTTGGTGTTTTTATGACTCATCCAGATCGAGTATGGGTTGAACTTTCTTGGACTGGGTCTTCCTGTGTGTCTTTTGTATTGTTGCAGTGTTGTTTTTGTCCATTGTGTACATGGATTTGTCCCATGTTCTGCATTATTGTTGTGCTGGGTCGTCAAAGCGGAATCTCTTCATTGTCGTTCATATTGGTACAGCAGGAGGAAAGTGGGCTCTGTTACGGTGGAGTCTGGTCCCGTTTGGAATCTGTAAAATGTAGCTCTTTGGGTTGTCCTTATCCTTCCAAACAATTGTCCCGGGCTACACAAAGCTGGTCGTCTCGGTTTGCTATGGTCATATGTTGACCTGGGTATAGTGGTGGGAGGTCTCTGGTTTGCCTCTTACGGTCGTGGTTTCTCTTCATTTCGTCTGACTTTTCTTCTAGTTGCTGCCGGTGCTCTTCCTTTCTTGGCTCTGCTCAGCTGGGGAGTGTCCTGGGTATAGCTCTTCCGAATAGTAGTTCAGCGGGTGATGGTAGGTTGCTATCTATTGGGGTTGTTCTGATCTGCAGTAGTGCTAGTTGTATGTCACCCTTGCCTTTAAGGCATTTTTTCTTACTGATTTGACATGTCGCACATGTCTCTCAATAAATCCGTTGCTTCTAGCGAAGCGTGGTGAGCTGGTGATATGTTTAATACCCCACGATGTAATGAAGTTCTGGAAGGCTTGCCCGGTGAATTGTGGGCCATTGTCCGTCATGATTTGGTCAGGTCGCCCGAATAGGGATGCGTAGCTCTTGATTCTGTCAGCTACTGCTTTGCTGATAATGGGTGTGGGCATTTCGTCAACCACTGGGTATTTTGAGTACCTGTCGACGGTGAGGAGATATTGCCGTCCATTTATTTCGAACAGGTCCGATGTAATGTATTGCCACGGTTGTGATGGAATATTGTGTGGCTTGATTAGTTCCCGTCTGTTGGCATCCTGGTGTTTCTGGCAGAGTGAGCACGACTGGCACATTTTTTCGACGTCCTTGTTGATGTTAGGCCAGTATATGCTCTCTCTCTCTCTTGTCTGGCGACGGTTTTTTTCTATGCCTTGATGGCCTCGTGGAGTTGGCGCAGGATGTCACTCCTCGTAGATCAGAACCTGCCTTCCTTTGAAGAGTATTCCACCCTCAAGGGATAGTTCTTCACGGAATGACCAGTATATTCTGATGTCAGTTGGGACATGCCGGATAGTTTCTGGCCTTCCCTGGAATACGATCTCTTTCAGGGGGTTTAGAGTTATGTCCCTTGTCTCGCTACTGAAATTGTAGTCTTGTATCTTTAAAAGCATGCGTTATAGACACGGTGGTGCTGAGTATAGCGGCTTTGAACATATAGTGACTAATGGTTTGCATTTTTCGCTCGATGTTGCTGTATCTGGATTGGTATTCGGTCACTACGGTGAACATACTTGCATAAAGGTACATATGATAACGCTGGATACCGTGCACAATTGCGAACATTTTGCGCTCGATGTTGCTGTATCTGGATTGGTATTCAGTCAGCGTTTTAGAACCGAATGTGATTGGCTTGTCGTCCTGTGTCAGTGCTTCCCCCAGACCCTTCTGCGATGCATCCACTTTCAGTGTTACTGGTTTTGTTTGGTCGTAGTAGGATATAATTTGTTTTAGGTCACTATAGCATTTTTGGTGGTCTGGATCCCATATTCAGGATGCTTATGATCTCATGAGACTGCACAGATAGTGTGCTTTCTCAGCGAAGTTATGAAAAGATAGTTCAACATTCCTAAGAAGCGCTGTAATTCGTCCTTGCTTTGCAGCTGTGGCATCTGTTGGATGTCATGTATTTGGTAGGGTTTGGCTTGATGCCGGTGGGTGTGTATATGTTTCCGAAAAATGTGATGCTGCTTTGTCTGATGGCACATTTCTTACTGTTAAACACAAGCCAAGTTTTAGCTGCTCTTTCCATTAGGTTTTGCAGATTTCTGTCATGTTCGTCGTCATCCTCTCCATATACTGCCACATCGTTAGCTGTGCTAGCTACACCTTCCAAACCTTCAAGGATCTGGTCCATCTTTGTTTGGAATATGTCTTGCGAGACACTTGGGCCAAGTAGTAATCGTTTCCAACAGACCCTTCTAAATGGTGTTCTACAGGTTGTCAGTAGCTGGGATTGTTCATCCAGGTGAATCGACCAATATCCTGCTTTGACATCTAGCTTACTGAATACTTTTGCTTTTGCAAATTTCGAGTTTAGTTCTTCAACCATGGGTATTTTGTACGGGCCCCTTTTCAAACTGGAGTTAAGTTTCTGACGGTCGATGCATATCCCGAGAGATCCATCCTTTTTTGTGCTAAAAGCCAGGCTGGAGCATCAGTCTGTGTGCTCCTCTACTTTTCATAGCACATCCTCTTCTATCAACCTCTCAATTTCTTGTTTGATTTGTCTTTGAGATGGATGCTGCATTTACGCGGAGGGTCAATGAATGGATCTGCATCATTTTTTTAACAGGAGTTTAGCCATTCTGCTGAAGTTTCCGATTCTGCCAAACTGTTCTGGATACGCTTCCTTTAGTTGCACAACATCGCGGATAGGTGTATGCAGAAGTTCTGGCGATGCATTTTGTACAGGGTCAACATTTATCGTGATCTGTTCGCTTGTAGGCAGGCCTACAATGGCTGGTCCTGGAACATCTACTACATAGAATACAGCCTTTATTCATTTGAAGTTCTTGTATCAGCATGGAATGTTGACGGTTCCTGCGCAGGTGATTGTGTCACCGCTATAAGATGTGAGTCTTATGTGTGATGATGGTCGTAGTATGTTTAGGGCGGCTTTGTGTGTTCCATACATTTGTCAGAACGTTCTCATTGGGAGTGTGTTCCTTAATGCCTCAGAGTCAATCTTCAACCAGAGTGTATGTGGTCAGTTGGGTATGTGAGGAGGCTTGACGGTTAGGGTTGTGTATGCCTCATTCGTTGGTTCCTTGTCGATGCCTTCCATACATTTGTCACTGATTGTGATCGCATAAAAGTGTTTGTGATAGTTGTCACTATCACTATCAATGTCTATGTTGTCCACATTTTGGTTTCTTCTTCCACGTTCCGGTCTTCTTTTCTGATTATAATGCCGGTGGTGGTGGGGTTGCCTTTTGTGACCTCTACTAGGAGGTTTACCCTCTCCGTGCTGTTTCGTGGACATACAGCATTTGGCCCAGTGACCCTTGTACCCACATGAGGAGCATTCATCGTGATATGCAGGGCACTATCGTGGTTTGTGGCATGTGTCACAGTTCTTGCATTTCCTGCCCCTGTGTATGCTATGGATATTCTTTTTTTCCGACTCGTGGATTTGTTGAAGTTGGTCGTTTCTGGCTGTGAAGGCTTCGAATTTTCTGCCTTCGGTGAGGACATCGGCGATCCTGTGTCCTTTGGGTTTGCTGTATAGTTCATTCCCGAAGGCTTCATTATTAATTAATTATTAGCTCGATGATTCTCTCATGCAGATCTTCTTCGACAGAAAACTATCCAGTAGATATTTGAAATATTGTTGATATCAATAGTATAAATTTTTGTACTCACAAAAGAAAAGCGTTTGGTTGCAAGGGACAGTTATGGCTCACTGACATTCGTTGTCGAAGTTTTTTTTTTTTTTTTTTTTTCGTGTTGGTTTAATTTTGTTTTCTTTTCCGTACGGAGTTTTGTCCAGGCTTTTTTACTGTGTATGGGGTCTATCTTTGTTTATGGTTGTTTTACCGTCTGCCACCATGATGTGATCGGTAGGGTTAAGAACATAGACGAAGACGGGTTAGGAGGGAACGGAACAAATATGTTTTATTCAGGATAAGTACATAGAGAGTAAAGCTATTATTAGTTTCGTACTAAGTCTGTTTGCATGTAGTTGGTGTTAGTTTCGTATCATAACTAAATTAATTATTAAGAATAATTTGAATATTTCAGAAACATTACAATAAGCAGTATTCATTCAATATTTTCACAAAAAATAATATAATTGTAAAAATATTTAATGTCGTTTTAATGATAAAAATCATCACAAAAATTTCAAATATAATATTATAATATTTTTCTTGTATAAATGATGGTGTAATCCTCAAAACAAAAACAAACAACTACAAAAAAGAAGAATTTAAATCCAGGACCATTAAGAAAAATAATTGAAAAATGGTATTATTTTTAATAAGACGTAATTTATTATTTTTTTAAATTATTAATTTAGAGAAATACGGATGCGTTGATTGATTGTACTGACAGGGGGTTGTTTAATTAATTTTTTCGCTTGGTGTATTTTTTAATGAATATTTTAAGACTTTACTTTACTAATTATCTCTGAAATAGTCCCAAAAAACTAATATTAATCTTTCAAGTTAAGTATAAGTTTCTTACGACGCCGTAAAAGCATTTCACGTGGACCCCCCCCCCCCGTATAGATATTAAATATGATTCTTTTTCAATATCTTTTCTTTTTTTCCCCCCGTATAGATATTAAGTACGGTTTTTTCCCCAATATCCTCATTTTTAATGTGTTTAGTAAACTGCACAAGCATCAAATTAAATTAAGGCTTAAATGCTTCAAACACAGTAATAAAAAAAAAACAGGACTCTAAAAAATAATAAAAATTACTAAATACAAATACGAAAAGGCGGCTTTAAAAACTATCAGTTTCCGCCATTAAATTGCACGTGCAACGAATTAGAGAATTAATAAAGATGAAACTTGTAATCTGTTCTCTCTCATGTAAATATTAAAATATTAAATAAAATAATACTAATTTTATCCGTGATATTCACCAAACAGATCGGTTCTATTTCGAAATGATTTCTTTTTTTATTTTTCCTCTTCAATTTTGTTTTCTGCGAACTTGCTCTTCCGTTCGTCATCTTGAATATTAACTCGAGCTTGTAAAGTCAATCACATTTGAAAAATCGTTTCCCTTATAAAACCAGATAAAGTTAATCGAAAGCAGATTATAAAACAAAAACGTAAGTATTACTACATGAATTTAGTATCGATTTTTGCGCATTCGCAGAATACGATAAAAATGTAAGGGAGATAACTACATTTACTAAATGAATAATCCTAATGAAAATGTAGATTTATTGTTGAAAATTTTTCGCTGTCGAATGTTTTTTGTTTTCAATATTGACTTAAATAACTTCTTTATCGTTTACTAAAGTAAAAAAATAATTTTATAAATATTAAATGTTTTTTGTTTACTAAAAAAACAATCTTAAATGTTTTTCATTGTTTAATGGTTTTTTGTTTTGTCACTTTTTTCTACTTTCTCAGTGGATTATTATTATTATTATTATTATTATTATTATTATTATTAATAATTTATTATTATATTTTCATTACTTAAACATAAAAAAACAACGATAAAAAAAAAAATCCAAAAATATTTACAATGAAAATTTTTATAGTTTTTCGGATGTGCTGCAAAATGAATGTATCCTTCAAACGTGACGCAGCGAATTAGATCACCTTTTTATATAAATTTAATGTGAAATGAGCGGTACCAGTGCGCGCTTATTGATCCATGCTGAAATAATGTTATTTTTAGAAAGCCATTCTTAACGTTGGGAGAGGAGGGTGTTTTGTAACTATTCTGTACTTTACCCTTATAGTTTAATAAAAACAGATATCAAAAAACTTTAATTAAACTTGAAAATGCTATTGAAAAAATAGCGCAGATCAATAACTTTGACACAAACAAGTCCTTTTCCGAATATTATACAATGTAAAGAATTAGCTCCACTGATGACACGTATCTGTATACAGATTTTTCTCTTTTTTCTGTTCTTTAATGTCCTCCGGGCTTTATTGAAAGATAAAATTAGAAACAAATAAGTTTTATCTCCACTCACTAAGTTGCCATAAATTTAGCATAATTTTATGTTAAATTTATTATGAAAAGTGATACCCCACTTTTTAAGAGAGTTCATTTTTAATATCATGAAAACTATTTCTCTACACCACTGTTAAAGCATATATTCGTTTTCTGCATCCTCAAAAACTTATAAAAGTTTTTTTTTGGTGGGAGGATGTGTAAAATTCTAGACATTGACAAAATAACTTCTTTATAGTTAACAATGAAAAAAAAGTATGAATTTTAAATGATTTTCACTAAAGTAAAAAACAAAATGCTCGACACATGCATGGAAATTGTATGCTTCTGTGTACTTGTCACTAATCTACTAGATTATCAAAAAAAATCAAAATATTAACAATGTTTAAGTTGTGCTCTGTTTCTAATACAAAAATTCTAGTAAATCGATCCCCCATTTTGGAAATATCAGCTTTTCAGTAAATTTTGCGAATTTGGCCATTTTTTAAAAGCCTTTTTGATATTTAGTTGTTGTTTTCTCATTTCTTTAATTAAATGTTTGTATTCTCATCTAGTGGTTTCAATATGGGGGATCGATGTATTAGAAACAGTGTACAAAGATAAGTATACCAAAGAGTTTTCCTGTTAATTTATTTGGAATTGCAGTTATCAATTTTTCTGTTCGTTTGTTTAAAGAATGCTGATAATTAAAGAAACGTATGTTGTATTTTTAAGTTTTCTAAAAAAGTACATTCAACAAATCTTACAAATAACTTTGACTAAATTAAAAAATAATCATGATTTTTAAACAAATTACAATATTATAGTTCTGAATTTCTTTAGATGAGGAATGATTTTTTTTGTATTATTTAGATTATTAAGACTACTGTTCTCATCTTGAGTGTTATTTATTGTGCAAACATTGTAAAAATAACACTTAAGATGAGAACAATAGTCCAAATGATCAAAATGATATGAGCAAATCACAATATGTTTTTCTTTACGTATATTTTTTACATGACAAAAACTTTTTAGTTTTTCTTGCAATAATGAGGATTCCATAATTACTTAGTTGATTGTGATATGACCCTTTAGCTTTAATTCTGTTTTGAAAAGTGAAGATGACATAAAATTAAATTATTTTGTATTTTGGGGACATTAACTGTGATAGATGAAAAGGAAGTTATAAATGGGGCTTTCATAAATAGATGCTCTGAATTTGTATATGGAAAATCGTAACTTACTTGGTTAGCATGTGTGTGTGTGCTTCAAAGGATTGGTCATGTAACAAAAAAAAAGAAAGGAAAGAAAGAAAACCTAAAATGGTTCACGGTCACTTGTGCAATGCAGACTGTTTCTATTTTTGAAAAAAAAAACGTACTAAAAAGCATCATTTCTCAGAGTTGCATGAGAAGATGTGCACAATTATGACTAAGCAAGGTGCTAGGGGGAACAGTAAAACCTTAATTGTCATTTTCATACATTGCTACCAAGTGAAACATATGTTGCGCAGTACATTTTTCATCAGCCAGAAAAACACTTGTACACTTTGTTTTTGTATGAAAATAAAAAAAAACTTATTTTCTGTTTCTTTACTGCCTGGATTAAACCATGCATGTGACGGCAATTGACAGCACTTTAAGCTTCTGTTTTTTTTCTTTTTCCTCTGGGCTATATATGAAACCTGCTTTTAGCAGGTCGCTCAACTTTGAAAGTTGTGTATGGCAAATAATTGAAAATATCAATTCTGACGACCTGACCCCATTGATCATAAATAATGTTTTTTTTTATTTTGTTAAATCTCTTAACAGTGGGAACACCTGATTCATGTTAGAAACCATGTGACAATTAAAAATTAACATCGGTAGATGACACTCAATAACTACTATGCGTGCATACTGCTCAAGCTAATAATAAAATTTATAAGTTTTTTTTACTCATTCTTAACGCTTTCATACTCTGTCCAAATGGTTAGCCGCAATCATGTTCCAAAGTATCTTGCATGTAACGAACTATGAAAAGGAATATTCTTTTAAAAACAAAATATAGACCTTACCCAAACTAAACTATTCCCTCACTTGTTCCTCTTCCCCACTTACAAACTCAAAACCTACGTTAGAACTTTCTGAACAAATCCTAATTTTGGTTTTGAATCTGACAGCCGCCATTTGTTTTATGTATATATACCAGGACTGTTCATTGTTTCCAAATTTTCATTAAAACGTTCTACTTTGGCATTAGTTTGGGGGTGATAAAATGATGTGCTCACATGATGTATGTTGAGGTCCTACAATGCCTTCTTCGTCAATTTGTTAACATTTTTGGACCAATTGTCTGTTAAGAACTGGGGTGGTGCCCCGAATCTGGGGAAAATTTCATCCAACAACAGATGAACCACTGTTTTAGCCTTCTTGTAAGTGACCACAAAATGCTCCGACCAACCACCATACATGGTTACGTAAAACTGTAATGTAGGGACCGGAAATATCTAATAGCAGTTTTGTAAAAGGAAAAAAGCAGATCATACTCCTGAATTCAAGGTTGTTGCTTGCTTATATTTCTAGTTTGGCATGGAATAAATTTGCCTACATATACGTAAATAATCATGGGCAGAAATATTTTTTGCTTATATAATGTAAATTATGTATATATATATATATATATATATATATATATATATATAATCGAAATAAGACATTGTTCAGAAATCAGATGAAAGATCTCTGATAGATATTACTTGAAGTAATACTTTCAGGGAGATCCTAGCCAAAAAGGAGAAGCTCAATATTTAAGCATAGAGCAATAGGCTCATATGAGCCTTTATTGAAAATCCATGGATTAAGGAAATCAACATACCCCCTTCTATATATTCCTTTTGTCAAACAATAAATTCTTAATTCGAATATATGTGTCTATATGTTGTTTTTTCAGAATTGAAATATAACCACTAAAGTTATATATATATATATATATATATATATATATATATATATATATATATATATATATATTGTAACCATATGCTGTAGGGGGCTGTGATCGGTATAGATAATGAATTTTGCACAATGCAAATGTTGATTAAACTTATTAAGGGCATAGTGTATTGCATATGTTTCTTTTTCTATAGTCGAACTTGTCTGCGTATCATTGTTTACAGGATAGGAAGTAAATTGTTTTTTCAACCTGTTTAGCCTTCTTCTGAGCATGGACCATTTGTGTAATACATGCCCTAATCACA
This sequence comes from Euprymna scolopes, assembly GCF_053919585.1. Taxonomy (NCBI): domain Eukaryota; kingdom Metazoa; phylum Mollusca; class Cephalopoda; order Sepiida; family Sepiolidae; genus Euprymna; species Euprymna scolopes. Next base: position 50,085,162 of record NC_136527.1, on the reverse strand, counting down.
TGATCAGAGACATTCGTGTACAGTCAGTAGTACTTTTCAGGATCGGGATATGACATTATAACCTGCAAACTTGTTTTTTAGGCAAACATCAAAGGCAGACTTTCATGTGTTGACTCATTGGAACCTCACCATATTTCCTTGTCAGGCGAACTAACAGCTTGGCAATCTCAGAAGATTTTTTATAAATCACAGATTATATGACGTCATATTGATGAGAGCTCTCACTTGTCTCACACTAGTTGGAGAAGAAATTAATTTTATCGATTTGACTTGTCCAGGTCTAGTTGGATATCCCGTTCTCTTACTTTAAACCCCTGATACTGTACTTCTATAAAACTCACATTTTATAGTTTTCAACCTGAGGTTGTGCTTCTCTAAACTGGCTAGTACCTTATCTATGTGATCTAAGTGACTTTCAAATGCATAATCTTCCGGTCCTATAAAACTATGGACATTAATACCTGAAAGTCCCTGGACTTCATGAGTCCAAATGGCATCAGGTTAAAGTGAAATATAACCCGGTGGCAACTAACACTATCAGAAAACTCCGTGGTCTATTCCATCTCTCAATTATACCTGCGCACATCATTGCCCAGTCTACCAACTTTCTTTGCTTTAGCAGTGTTCGATACAGGTATCTCCATACATCAACAAATGAGATTAAAATCAGCTTAAAATGTCTATCTTTTAGGTTACAAAGCATCTCTAATCGTAATTGTACTTGTTCCAGATTATACAACGTAACATTTAGTCCATATGCCTCGACTTTCTCTTAGTGATTATCGGGAGCTCATTAATCTCCACCTTTCTGGTTTAGCCAATCAGGAAATCAGCCGCAGGTTCAAATATGATGAGAAAATGGTACAAGTGCTGTGCAAAAACACCAAAACACTGACAATAGTCGTGATTCCCCTGAATCTGGTCATCCTAGAGTTACTTTTTACAGGGATAACAATGTTATGACGATCCGCAGCCTGAGAAACAGACTTGAAACTGCTCCCCAAATCCAAAAACAGTGTAATCTTGTTTGAAATGCTCTCTTTCTAAAGTTAAGAGAAGAGTGAAGGAATATAAATTGTATGACTGTTGTAAGGCTCAAGCCAATGATTACTGTAAGGAAAGCGCCGCCTGAACTTTATTAAATGCAATGAAGATCATGATTCTTAATATTCGTCGACAGTGATTTTTAACAACAAAAGCTCAATAGGCTAGGCAGTGCTTGGACGTAATACGTCTGTCAAAGAAAGAATGAAAAATCTAATCCATTATATATAAATGTATATATATATATATATATATATATATATATATATATATATATATATATATATATATAGGAAATTTAGTTAGTCCGGTTTTTTCACCACTGGTAAATATATATATATATATATATATATATATATATATATATATATATATATAATGTATTAATAATGCAATTATAAATAGCGATAACATCTAGAATAAATATTTCCTAAAATTCGTATTAGGATTGTTAGCTAGGGCCTGTCATGCGCTGGTAAGAGTACTTGGTAAAATTCAGTTGAACGTTTAAGTTTCAATCCTCAGTTAGATTAGAAATAGAATAGTCTAATGTAAAAGGTTCCATACAGAATTCTGTAAAGATGTCTGAGTTTAACAGAAAGGTTCCCAAGTTCTACAAAATACACCTGAACAGAATGGAAGTAACATATAAACGTTGTGAAAATAACACCCAAGATGGGAACAGTATTCTGAAAAAATCTGAATAATATGAATAAACAATCCTCATCTCTAAAATGAAAACCGTGATTATTTTAGTTAAATATTGGAAAATAGAAAAAGATTAATTTTGTTAACCATTATTGCATTACTAATATTGTTTACTCATTTTATTTTGAATTTCATCCATAATCATTTTTTGTATGTTTTTAATAAAAATCAAGTAAAATAAATTAAATTTTACCACACAAAATGTATTATTTAAAATTCATTTCATATTTTATTTCCAGAATTTCCAACAATGAAAAGAAATCCATTAATGGATGAATAGAACCTTTCTTTATGAATTAAATGAATTAAATAATTAGAAATTTTTTCATATAAACTTTCCAAAGCTGATATTAATTGACTTGCCTGTCATTATACACTCCATTGAATATAATTTTTGTGGAATCAGTGGAAAGAAACGATGTCAGACAAACCACATTTTTGTGAAATATGTGGTTCTTCTTTCGAATATAAGTCAAATTTGTTGAGTCATATGACAACACATACAGGAGACAAACCACATTCTTGTGAAGTGTGTGGTTCTCCTTTTGCACAGAAGTCATACTTGTGGAGTCATATGAAAACACATACAGGAGACAAACCATATTCTTGTGAAGTATGTGGTTTTTCTTTTGCTCAAAAGTCAACTTTGTTGAGTCATATAAGAACACATACGGGAGAGAAACCATATTCATGCAAAGTATGTGGTTCTGCTTTTTCACAGAAGTCAGCTTTGTTGCGTCATTTACAAACACATACAGGAGAAAAACCACATATTTGTGAACTGTGTGGTTCTTCTTTTGCCAGGAAGTCAGATTTGTTGCGTCATATGAAAAAACATACAGGAGACAAACCACATTCTTGTGAAGTGTGTGGTTCTTCTTTTGCAGAGAAGTCAACTTTGCTGAATCATATGAAAACACATACGGGAGAAAAACCATATTCTTGTGAAGTATGTGGTTCTTCATTTGCTTGGAAGTCACATTTGTTGAGTCATATGAAAAAACATACAGGAGACAAACCACATTCTTGTGAAGTGTGTGGTTCTTCTTTTGCAGAGAAGTCAACTTTGCTGAATCATATAAAAACACATACGGGAGAAAAACCACATTCTTGTGAAGTATGCGGTTCTTCTTTTGCACGGAAGTCACATTTGTTGAGTCATATGAAAACACATACAGGAGAAAAAGAACATTCTTGTGAAGTATGTGATTCGTCTTTTGCAGAGAAGTCAACCTTGTTGAATCATATGAAAACACATACGGGGGAAAAACCACATTCTTGTGAAGTATGTGGTGCTTCTTTTGCATGGAAGTCGAATTTGTTGAGTCATATGAATACCCATACGGGAGACAAACCACATTTTTGTAAAGTATGTTGCTCTTCTTTTGCACAAAAGTCAAGTTTGTGGAGTCATATTAAAACACATACGGGTGACAAACCATATTCTTGTGAAATGTGTGATTCTTCTTTTGCACAGAAATCAACTTTGTTGAGTCATATCAAAACACATACAGGAGAAAAACCATATTCTTGTGAAGTATGTCGTTCTTCTTTTACACAAAAGTCAACTTTGTATCGTCATATGAAAACACATACGAGAGATAAACCACATTCTAGTTAAGTATGTGGTTCTTTTGCATTGTTGTGAACTTTGTTGAGTCATATGAAAATATGTACCTGAGACAAACCAAATTCTTGTGAAGTATGTTTTTCTTTTGCATGGAAGCCAAATTTATTGTGTCATATGAAAACACATTCAAGAGACAAACCTCATTTGTATTCAGTGTATGTTGTTCATGTTTTCGACATCATATGCAAACACTTAAGCAAATAATAATCTGAAGATTATCGAAAATCTATACCTAAAAATTGTATACCAGCATCTCAAAACGAGCACACAGAACAACTAATATCGTGAAAGCAATCATTTTGCACAAGACTGTCTTACACACGTGACAGAATCAGAAGGTAAGACTTCTAGAGAAATGACCCAAAAGAGTAATACAGGCCACATAATACAAGATCGTGTCAGAAAATAATTCGAAATTTAACATATTTTTAATCATTATTTTCAGATTGTATTGTCCATTCTTTTAACTGACATAATGCATATATCCAGTTATTTCTAAGATCAATGAATACTCGGTTGCATTTCTAGAATTGTAATCTGTAATCGCTTTTAACGTTTGAATGCTGAGTTCAAATCTTACCTTTTCCTTTCAATCAAATATTATTTTCAACTTTGTTGAGTCATATGAAAATACGTACAGGAGACAAACCAAATTCTTGTGAAGTATGTTTTTCTTTTGCATGGAAGCCAAATTTATTGCGTCATATGAAATATTAATTTGTATTCAGTGTATGTTGTTTATGTTTTCGACATCATATGTAAACACTTAGAGGAATAATAATCTGAAGATTATCGAAAATCTATACCTAAAAATTGTATACCAGCATCTCAAAACAGGAGCTAGCAGAACAACCATTATCATGAAACCAACCAATCATTTTGCACAAGACTGTCTTACACACGTGACAGAATCAGAAAGCAACTCTGTTACAGAAATAACCATATTGATAATAATAATAATGATAATAATAATGATAATAATAAATAACCAAAAATTAGGAAAATAATAAATAAAATATTGATTTTTTTGTATGAGCAAGTGCACATATTTTTGCTGCATTTAGTTTATTTATTTTCGTAAAAAACATCATCATCGTCGTTGTCGTCGTCATCATCATCATCATCATCATCATCATCATTCTAACTGTTCTTATTACTATGATTTTTGTTTCACTACAATAAAAAGAAAAGTAAGATAGTCAACCTGACGGATAGTATCGTCGGATCCTGCGCAAAGCAACTTAAAGATAGAATGCAGTTAACTCCCCATGAGTTTGATCTTTTAAATGATTTATTTACAGTGTAAAAATATCACAAATTGAAGATAAAAGATCAATAAATAAAATAAGCTAATTTAAATAAATAAAAAATACATTTATTTGAAAATTTACCTGTAAAGTCCAAAGTTTAAAAAATTTTTTTAAAAAACCACGTTGGTTTTTTTTAAGTGAAACCTTATAATCTTCTTATACTGCACAGAAACTTCCGTCTAATTACGACAATTATTTCTATTATGACCCCCTTTTGCTCAGTCTCATAACAAATTGTTTTTTCGCCATAAAAATTGATCAAATTAAGTGACATTTTTTGGAGAACTTTATTTCATAACGGATATGTACAATATAACCTTTCTTTGATATTTTCATTTTTTTAATGTATTGATTAAGCTGCACAAATACCGATATTATTCTGTAAAAATATTTGTTCAAATAAAATCATATATAGTTTTTTCCCCAACATCTTCGTTTTTTGTTGTCTTTGGTAAACTGCACAAGCATCTCCATTAAATTTAGGCTTTAATCTTTCAAACACAAAAAAAAATTATCAGAAATCTATATAAAATACGATAGGCCAGCTTTCAAAACCTCCGCAATTAAATTGCACGTGCAACGAATTAGAAAATTAATAAAGATAAAGCGTGTACAATATACTACCTCCGGTCAGAAATAGTTGGTGCACAAAAATGTTTAGTTTGGTCGGAAATATTTGGGGCATACAAGTTTCAAGTTTTATAAGGCAGTACTTTTGAAACGAAATACAGGTTAACCAAATAATTATGCTTAATTAAATTGATAATTGATTTTACGTACATTCTTACAATGTATGATTAAATAAATATACAAAAAAATAATGCAAAAAGCTAAAACACCTATTTATTCAATTGTGTTAATTTACTTTTCAATTCTTCTGTTATCAAAATGGAAGTGGAAACTTTTCCTTTTCCTTCTAGCTGTGCTTTTGACATATGCTGACGCCTGTAATTGTTGCCACCATCAGCCAAAATTATTTGTTCCATTGTCTCCTGCAATGTCAGAAAAATGTTGTTCAACTTTGATTTTTCTAATTCTTGAAGGCTGGTCTCAACTGCTTCAATTAATTCACTAATATTCTTTGGAGCTTTTTGGTGTTAAATGGATTGGATAGTATTGAAGTAACCTAGGTCAAGCACATTCAGATCCGGACTGTTTGCAGGCTGGTTAACCAGTTCAATGTTCAGCCCTAATCTCTCTGATTCTTGTTTGAACACCATGTCAGTTGGATGTACGTGTGGCTTAGCATTGTCTTGTTGAATTATGATTTGTTGTGCAATGGATCCACTTGGCCATTTGTTCCGTGTGGAAACAAGGACCTTTTCAACAAGGAATTCATGAATCTGAATTTTCGTGATTGTATCCATGACTTTAGTAACCATTGTTTCAGCAGGCCTGTTTCTGCTGTTACATTTAGCCGCCTCTTGTTTGACAAATGGCCAAATTCCAATCTTCTCGTCAAAGTAACATTTGCGATGTGGCTCCCAACGGAGTCGGACCATGGCAGCAAGAAACATTACCTTTGGATGAAACGCTTGCTTTTAGTGGTTTTTAAAGGGTCATGTTCGTCTTTGCCTAAATAAAATGTCCTTGCATTTTGCGTCATGTAAAACAATTTCTCATCAATATGTATGACATCAAACATTTCTCCAAAAGTTCCTCGATTTAAATCCAACTGCGAATGGCAAAAATCAATGCGACATTTCATGTTTTCTATCGTGAGAAGCGATTTTACAGCATTTGAATGTGCCCGAATTTTGCCATCTTTCATCCTTGCAATCAACATTGTCTTAGGTATTCCACATGCTTGAGCAGTAGACCTCAAAGTGGTTCTTTTTCTCAAGGGAATGGTATTTATTTTTGCCAACTGTGAACTATAGTCCTTTTTTCCAGCCACAGAGAAAATTACGGCTCAAAAAAATCCATTGGCACCGATATATCGGACAAACTTTCTAGTGTTCATGACCAAATTCTGCTTACAGTATTTCTTCCTATACCGAATTTTGTGGCAACATCTTTGATTGCACCTCGTTCTAGGCTGCGCCCTTAGACCTTTGTAGCAACGCTTGCAGAACTGCTGTTCCTCTTGAATTTGTCAATTCTCTCGTATCACGTCTTTTTTTACCTTCCACATTGGCATCAACTACATTTTCCATATTTATATAGCCACTGCGGGTATTTTTAAAAATAGATTATACAACAATCAACAAAGTAATGTGCATAAATTAAACTCTATGTCTTACCGTGGGTGCTCAGCGAGTGAGTTCAGGCGAAGAAAGGGAAGAACAAACATGGCGGTCAGCATTTTGATTTCGTACCGTTCTCGCATAATCTCGTGTGTGTGTGTGAAGATGGAAACGATTTTCATTTTTCAGTGCTGGGAGATTACTCCTGATCAGACAGGAGAGAAGGCAACGAGAGTAGAGACAGAGGACTGTAGCGATAATCTTACTTGAACATTCCGTTTGTGTATTTGAGGTGACCCCCCCCATTATACTTCAAGCTATTTCGGCGATGGCCAACACAGGCTTAAGCAACATGATTAAGCCTTTTAATGGCGACGGTGATGTGGTGGCGTGGCTTAAAAAGTGGACCTTGTAGCAAGGATTCAGAGGCTGGATGATGTGGCCGCAGTAATTCTGTTTCTAGAGGGGACGCACTGGCCCTCTATTTGGAGCTCAGCAAGCGGTAACAGGGTGATGCAGACGCCATCAAGGGTCGACTGATCGAAGCTTTTGCAGAGGGGCCTTTCGAGGCCTCTAATAAGTTGAAAGAGAAGAGATGGACTGGTGAATCTGTTGAAGGAGATTGGATGAGTTGTTGGGCATCAGGGGACACGCCACGAGTCACGTAGTCAAGATGACTTCCGTTACCGGGTTCCCGGAAGAGACATCGAAAAGGTTGCAGCAGGTCCCGGGAGTGGAGACGCTGGATGTGAGTGAGATGCTTAAAACTGCAAAAATCTTGGTGAGCATCCAGCCCATGGAGCCTGGAGGAACAACAGCAATGGTACAGCAGGATGTGGGCAGGAACCCGGGGATGGTATGCTTCGAATGTGGGGGACCACACATGAGAAGAGACTGCAGGAAGTTCTTGCAACAGACAGTGTGTTACAAATAAATCGGAGAGGCCATTTAGCGGTAAAATGCACAAGTTCGGGAAACTGGCGAAGGGATGGCCAAAGACGGGACGGGAAGTTATGTCCCTGATTGACACTGGCTGCACCACTACCATGGTGCACACTACCCTGGTCGGAAGATGGAAAGGGAAGGTGAAGTAGTGGCATTCGATGGGTCACGAGTGAAGTGTCGAGGGAGGAAGACCGTCACTATTGATATTGCTGAACGTCGGATGAGGGTCCATGCAATTGTCACTGATCGCCTGGTGCCTGGTGTCCAAGCCATCATTGGAATGGATGTTATATGCCGTCTTGGAGGTGCTAGCATCACATGTAACAGCGTGAGGTTTGGACTAGCTGAGTGCACGGTGACGGAGCAAGCCCCCAGGGGGATCAACAAGATAGGAGAGGAAAGAAAATTGTCGATCAAAGATCAGGACTTCCGAGCCGAATTCGACGGAGAGCGGTGGACGGTGGAAATCGACCGATGGATTGAGGAGGGGATACTGATGCCTTGGATGGATGACGTGGAGTCGGGCATTTTGCCGTTAATGGCCGTTCTGCAAACAACTAAAGGGAAAGTAAGACCGATCCTGGATTTCCGAGAGCTGAACGGCCATGTTAAGTGCCATACGGGAGGCGACACCGTAGATGTGTGCAGTGAGACCATTAGGGAATGGAGGCAGATGAATGGCGCATCTACGTTGGTCAATCTAAAATCTGCCTATTTGCAACTCCATGTTGCCAAGAAGCTCTGGAAATATCAGTTAGTCAAGTACAAAGGCAAAACCTACTGCCTTACGCGAGTGGGTTCGGGTTAAATTCGGCACCCAAGATTATGTCAACTATCCTCAGGAAGATTCTGGAAAGGGAGATGGGGTAGTGAGCTCATACATAGACGACATTCTGGTGAATGAGAGTGTGGCAACTGCCAAGGAGGTGGTGGCTCATTTGAAGAGGTTCGGGTTGATCGCCAAAGATCCGTAAAAATTAGACGGAGGGGCTGCTTTGGGCCTAAGACTGAAACGAGGTGTGTCAGGCGGCCTAGAGTTTCGCAGGGGAAACGAGATCCCACAACTGAAGCAGGAGCTCAACAGACGTGAACTTTTTTCCATATGCGGAAAGTTGATCGGACATTACCCTGTTGCTAGCTGGCTTAGACCAGCATGCAGCTACATAAAGAGACACGCCGAAGGACGAGGATGGAATGATAAGGTGGGAGAAAGAACGGTCGCCATGATGGAAGAGCTCCTGAAAGAAGCTGAATGGTAAGACCCAGTCCGGGGAACCTGGAACATACCGCGAACATTGGATGGAGTTGTGTTGTGCGATGCGAGCAGCATTGCAACAGGGGTCGTTTTGGAAATTGGAGGAGTAGTTGCAGAAGATGCAGCCTGGTTGAGGAAAAAGAATGACGTCAGCCATATCAATGTGGCGGAATTAGACGCGACAGTAAAAGGAGTCAATCTGGCCTTGAAATGGGGGCTACGTGACATCTGCATCAAAACAGACTCTTCCACGGTGTTTGCTTGGCTAAAGTCTCTCATTTCAAGCCAAAAAAGGATAAAAACGAAAGGGGCTGCGGAGATGTTAGTGAAGCACAGGCTTCGGATGCTGGCTGAGCTGATGCAAGAGTTTTGTTTGAATCTTTGCGTAGACATGGTGGCTTCTGAAAAGAATCGAGCAGATGCTCTCACGAAAGTGTAGAAGAGTTGGCTGTTGCCAAAGAAAGATGTTGTTGCTGCATCGGATGTAGATGATGTTGACGTGCGAGAGCTGCACAATTTGCACCATATGGGGGTAGAGAGGACTTGGTACTTAGTGAAAAAAGTCGACCCGAGGATCACCAAGGAGCAAGTGAGGCAAGTGGTCAGGACATGTGACAGATATCAGTCGATTGATCCTGCTCAAAGCACGCATGAAGCTGGTCAATTGGAGGTGAGTGGAACCTGGGAGAGACTGGCATGCGATGTCACCCATTACAGGGATGGACTACCTGACCATGATTGACTGTGGGCCCGGGCGACTTGCCCTATGGAAGAAACTACGTGGAGGAACAGGCAATGAAATAGCGGCAATTCTTGATGAGGTGTTTTTAGAGCGAGGCCCCGTGGAAGAGTTGTTAACTGACAACGGGACTACATTCAAGTCAGTAGCAGTGACAGAAGTACTGAAGAAATGGAAGATCCAACAATTTTTCAGAGCTGCCTACAGACCCAGTGGCAACGGGATAGTAGAGAGAAACCACCGCACCATAAATGTTACAGAGAGAGAGAGAGAGAGAGAGAGAGAGAGAGAGAGAGGTGAGTAAACGTGGAGGTAGACACGTTTACCAGAACCGAAGGTCAGCTGACCAGATTACGTATGAATGACGTGATAAGCAGATCGGGGAGATTTGATTTGGGCTTTGAAGAAGACGGACGTTTTTCCGTGGTCTCCCCCTCTTAACTGGGGAGGGGGGAGACGAACGCTGACATGTGTGAAGAAGAACCCACACAAGCAGATTTCACTTCCACCTTCTGCAGGACCTCTGGGGAAAGTGAAATAAAAACTATAAAACCCATTCATCGTCTTGGAGTGATAAATCTTCGTCAAACAGGTATCAAGTCTCCCTCCAGGATGAGAAATTCCCAGATGGTCTAACATCGAAGAAGCAGAGGTAGGTTCAGAAATTACATGTCACACACACGATTCCCTTTATGATAATCAAACACACAACCATTTATATTAGAGACAATCATACGCACACGGAATCCTTTTTGATGTTATAAACGTAAAAAGTAAATGGTGCCCCTAAATGAAGAACACTATGTAATAAACGTTCAATTTGGTGCCCCTCAATGATAACCCTAGTGAGACCTCGATGATAACCAATATATAACATAAAGGCAGTTGTGGAAAGAGGAGGCACTTCACCTGAGCAAGCCGTCTTCTGGTATAACATGTCGCCTAAACTGGGACAAGTACCAGAGACAGTCCCGCAACTGCCAACGTTTGCATATTCCTGGCGACATCCCAGGGTGGAGCTGGCAAGTCGAGAAGTAGAGGCCATAGGGACAATTAAACTCGGGGATGAGGTATTTGTGAAGCCACCGGGGGCGCACTGCACCACACAATGGAGTAGAGGTCGCATGACTGGGAGGAACACTAGTAACAACATTGTGGTGGAAGGAGTCCCGAGGCACATTTTCGACGTCAGACCAGTGGAGGGCGAAGCAGTGGAGGGGAGTGTGCAGCCACAGGAGGAGGATGAGACGCCTCAGAGGCCAAGTAGCGAGAGGCGACCGCCACAGTGGATGAGAGACTACAAAATGTGATCTTGAGATCAGGGAGGCATGTGGTTAGAAGCAAGAAAGCCAAGTTTTACCGTGGGTGCTCAGCGAGTGAGTTCAGGCGAAGAAAAAGAAGAACAAACATGGCGGCCAGCATTTTTATTTCGTCTGTTTTCGCGTAATCTCGTGTGTGTGTGTGTGAAGATGGAAACTATAAAACGATGTTCATTTCTCAGTGCTGGGAGATTACTCCCGATCAGGCAGGAGAGAAGGCAACGAGAGTAGAGACAGAGGACTGTAGCGATAATCTTACTTGAACATTGTGTTTGTGTATTTGAGGTGACCCCCCCCTAATTATACTTCACTCTAAATGACTTTTAGAACGAAAACTGTTCTTTTTCAATTAAGCACGCTCTAAAGTACTACCAGTTACCGCCTAAAACGTTGAAATGGTGCGTGACAATTTTTGTTCTGCATGCACCAACTATTTCCGACCGGAGGTAGTTCTTTTTCAATATCTTCATTTTTAATGTGTTTGTTAAACTGCACAAGCATCAGATTAACTTTAGGCTTAAATGTTTCAAACACAATAAAAAATAATCAGGAATCTAAAATAAATAATCAATAAATAAAAAATAAATAAAAATACGAAAAGTCGGCTTTAAAAACTATCATTTTCCGCCATTAAATTGTACGTACAACGAATTAGAGAATTAATAAAGATGAAACTTGTAATCTGTTCTCTCTCATGTAAATATTAAAATGTTAAATAAAATAATACTAATTTTATCCGTGATATTCACCAAATAGATCGGCTCTATTTCGAAATTATTTTTTTTTATTTTTCCTCTTCAATTTTATTTTCTGCGAACTTGCTCTTCCGTTCGTCATCTTGAATGTTAACTTGAGCTTGTAAAGTCAATCACATTTGAAAAATCGTTTCCTTTATAAAAGCAGGTAAAGTTAATCGAAAGCAGATTATAAAACAAAAACGTAAGTATTACTACACGAATTTATTATCGATTTTTGTGCATTTGCAGAATACGTTAAAAATGTAAGGGAGATAACTATATTTACTAAGCGAATAATCCTAATGAAAATGTTGATTTATTGTTGAAAAAATTCCGCTGGTGATTGTTTTTTTTGTTTTCAATATTGACTTAAACATTAAAAAAACTTCTTTATCATTTAGCAAAGAAAAATAATAATCTTATAAATTTTCATTATTTCAGAAGTTTAAAGTGGTTTGTATTACTGTACACATAGATTCGAAAAAGTTGTCAAAAAAACATATATATAACAAATAACTGTTATCAAAGGCAAGGATAAGTTACTTCTCTATCTAACTGGATAAATTTTTAGTGTTTTTATTTAATGTAACGTGTTTATTCGGCTCGAAAAATATGCAGTGTTTACCGACGTATTTAAAAAATGCGAATGGCGGCCTGCTCGCTGTTGAACACTGTAAGTTTGGGAAAACGAGTTTAAACAAAAAAATTATACAAAATACTATTAGAAACTCACTCAATATAGGTTAGCGTGACATAGGCGGACATATATTAGTTGAGTTTCTAACAGTATTTTGTATAATTTGTTTGTTTGAACTCATTTTCCCAAACTTACCGTGTTCAACAGCGAGCGTGCCGGCATTTTTCTTTCTAAAATATATCCATAAACATTGTATGATTTTCGAACCGATTATACGTTTTCCGTAAAAACACTAAAAAATTTTCCGGACAGGTAGAAGAGTAATTTATCTTGCCTTTGATAACATTTATTTGTTGTATATATATATATATATATATATATATATATATATATATATATATATATATATATATATATATATATATATATATATACATTTTTTTTACATCATTTTTTTTTTCGAATCAATGCACATAGTAACACAAACCTTTGATAACAATCAAGGCGCATAGTAACACAAACCCGTTTAAAGTTTTAAAAAATGCTCGGTGCACGTATCCTTTGTGTATTTCTTTAATTTTTGTCTTTTTTTCATCGGATTATTATCGAATGGTCACTAATCTATCAGATTTTGTTTTCAATACTGACTTTAACATAAAAAAACAACTTCCAACTCCAAAAATCCCTTTATAATGATGACGAGGGTGCTGAAAACGAATATATACTTCAAAGTGGCGCAGAGAATAAGTTTTCATTATATGAGAAAACTACTTTTTCAAAAAATGGGGATCATTTTTCTGTATAAATGTAATGTAAACTGAGCACCCACTTTCTGGCCACATGTCGATAATTTGTATGGGGGGTGTCTGAAAGCCGTTTGATAAATTGTTACTTACTTCCCACCTTAACAATCACCTTAAACATGCCAACTTCTACCGGTTTAAAGGTATGCTGAAAACAAATATCGCATTTTAATTTGCCGCAAAAAAAAGTAATTTTCCAGATATTAAGCAATGTAATTCTTTGCTATCAGTAGGGCTTAAATGAGCACCCACTTTCTGACCACATAGTGATTTTTTTTGGGGGGAGGGGGCTTTCCACCATAATATTCACCTTTAACATGACGACTTTTATAGGTTTCCGCATATGCTGAAAATGAATATCACATTTAGATAAAAAATAACACTTAAGATGAGAACAATAGTCCAAATAATCCAAATGATATGAACAAATAACAATATGTTTTTCTTTACATGTATTTTTTAATGCTGTCGGTTGCATACAGTGAATTATTTATATAATACTGTCGGTTACATACAGTGAACTATTTATTTAATGCTGTCGGTTACATACAGTGAACTATTTATATAATACTGTCGGTTGCATACAGTGAACTATTTATATATTACTGTCGGTTGCATACAGTGAACTATTTATATAATACTATCGGTTACCTACAGTGAACTATTTATATTATACTGTCGGTTGCATACAGTGAACTATTTATATAATACTATCGGTTACATACAGTGAACTATTTCTTTAATGCTGTTGGTTACATACAGTGAACTATTTATTTAATGTTGTCGGTTACATACAGTGAACTATTATTTAATGCTGTCAGTCCAATATTTGCCCTTTGTGTGTCATCACCTCAATTCCTACGCAACATTGTTTACTCAAGTCATCTTATAATCTGACGGCGAGTGTTTTCCATGTGGATTACTATTGTCATTCGGCTTCCTCTCTAAAAAGCACTTTATCAACACACTCAATGGTGCCATTTGGCAAACATTCAGATGAATTCAGCCTTCGGCGTTTATAAGTTCTGCAAACGGTAACAAGCATGCTCAATGACTGGGGATCCGTGAGAGTTCTCCTGATCAAGTTCATAGTATGAGGATTACAAGTCATGCAAAATTACAAGTTGTAAAGTGGAACGTGTACCTTGAAAGAATTACAACAAATACTACATTGCTGCTTTTTCAAATGAGAAAATAATGTGGAGAGTTAAAAAAATTAAACCCAATTATATCCACACACACACACTATATTTACCATTAGACTTAATTCACATAAGTGACAGAGTAGAAGTTAAAATAATTATAATTAATCAACAAATAAAAAACCACGTTTCGTTTATTTTCACTCTTTGCCCCCACGCTGCCAGTAAAAAAAAATTGTATGATTACACATCAACACTTAGAACGCATTGAAATATTTGAGAATCAAGGATGATCAATGACATTTTCTAGTCAGGAAGTGGGTGATCATTTTACCTTTTATTCATTTTGTTTTAATAAAAGTATTATTCATCACATTTGTTTTTCATGTATACATAACTTTCATAAATACCCAGGTGACAAATACACATCGTATTATTTGAAACACAACTATTATTTAAAAAAATAATTTTCCTCCAAAAAAGTCCATTATTATTAACTACCAACTGATGGTATATTGTTTTTAATAGCAAAATAAAATAAATCTATTTAGAAGCCCTAGAAAGCAAACATTTAGGCATGTGCACATGCGTTGAAATGTGATTTGTTTAAGTTAAATATTTGAAAATAATATTATTATTAAAAGAATTGCGGAAAAAGACAAACCTGTTGTCATACAGCTTTTATTTACTTAAATGTAAAGAGTATTTTAATTGTAACGATAAAAAACTATATATTTAATTCAAAGAAAGCTATTTAACCAAACATTTTATTTTATAAGTTTTTTCCTCCAAAATAAATAACTTATTTAACAAACATTTTATTCTACAAGTTTTTTCCTCCAAAATAAATAACTTATTTAACCAAACATTTTATTCTACAAGTTTTTTCCTCCAAAATGAATAACTTATTTAACCAAACATTTTATTCTACAAGTTTTTTCCTCCAAAATGAATAACTTATTTAACAAACATTTTATTCTACAAGTTTTTTCCTCCAAAATAAATAACTTATTTAACAAACATTTTATTCTACAAGTTTTTTCCTCCAAAATAAATAACTTATTTAACCAAACATTTTATTCTACAAGTTTTTTCCTCCAAAATAAATAACTTATTTAACCAAAATTTTATTCTACAAGTTTTTTCCTCCAAAATAAATAACTTATTTAACCAAACATTTTATTCTACAAGTTTTTTCCTCCAAAATAAATAACTTATTTAACCAAACATTTTATTCTACAAGTTTTTTCCTCCAAAATAAAGAACTTATTTAACCAAACATTTTATTATACAAGTTTCTTCAGTCAAAATAAATAATTTATTTAACCAAACATTTTATTCTACAAGTTTTTTCCTCCAAAATAAATAACTTTTCTTCCTTTAGTACTAAACAGATAATCCTCACCAAAGAAGAATAAGTACAAACGAGAAAATAATGTGGAAAGTTAAAAACATTATGCCCACACACACGCTATATTTACCATTAGATTTAATCCACATAAGTACTAAACAGAGAATCCTCACCAAAGAAGAATCGAGAATTTCCCTTGAAGCGTGTTGCGAACAATTAACTTATCATATCTCAAATGAAGATAAATTTGAATGTTATTTGAAGGACCTCAACAGCTGGAGCAGTGTAGCAAGTGGCACCCCTCATAGAGGCTGATGAAAAAATTCTATGCAAAGAAAAAGGCCATTAACCTAAACGTGCTACTTGGCTTTATAAACGTTCACACCCCAGTTATTAGTAGTGCCTTCATTAAAAAAGAGGCACATAGTATTGCAAGTCTAGAACGAACATCATGACGTTCAATTTCAAATGTGATGCCACTGAAACAAGGGAAACTTGAGAAAGGTGCTACTCATTTATGGAGGATAATCTGATTACAAAAGCTTCAGCAATCAAACATCACGGAGTAAAACTAGAAAACGCCTCACTCCTACTTTACAGAATATCACGTGATGATTTGGCTTGATGCAATCCAACGAGACATATCCTCCGTTTTTAAGCAAAGATTTGCATCACCTTAAGGGATTCTACAGTGTATTCTATTAGGATGAAGATCAGTGATGCAATACCATCCCTGTTACAAGAAATAGGTGATAAAGAGGGCAACATATCATACTCTAGTTCCAGCTATAGAAGGAAAAGATCAGTGAAACCAGGAAATCAATAGAACAGGAGCAGAAACTTATTATTTCCAAAGCTGCCCGTTCATGCCAGCCTCAGAAAGAAAATTCATTTAGTCCAAAATTGGAGATATCAAAATCATATCAGAAAGTGAGGAAGATGACGAAGAGTTGGAGTGTTGTAGATCCGATAGTAGGAGAGTTCAAATCAAAAGTCCCCAACTCAACAGAGTAGACATCATATCGTCACCATGTATGGAGGTAGAAGTAGACAAAGAAGATGCGGACGTTACACTAGACACAGAAAGAGTGAAACAAGAAATCTCTTACCTACAATCCACATGACAGATGGTGCCTATCCAATGGAAATGGCAGGTGAGGTTCACTTTAATGTTTCAAGAAAATGTCCTATCACAAAACAAACACACTCCTTTCGTTTTGATGGGCTTGTGGTAAAGGATTTAAATTATGTAATTTTGGGCAGAAATGATATTTAATTTTGTGGCATTAAATATGTAGGTGTTTGTACACCCTTTCATGGAGTATATGGCTGTACCAGAGC
Source organism: Euprymna scolopes (assembly GCF_053919585.1). Lineage (NCBI taxonomy): Eukaryota > Metazoa > Mollusca > Cephalopoda > Sepiida > Sepiolidae > Euprymna > Euprymna scolopes. The sequence continues at coordinate 50,068,015 of NC_136527.1, read as the reverse complement.
AGTGATGGGTTTCCCAGACTCTGAATCCACTTTAGAACAATTAATGTCCAGAGTCTTAGGTGATTTGATGATTAAAGGATCCGTGGTAAAATTGGCCGATGACCTATGTGTCGCCGCCAACACACCTATGCAGCTTAACAGTGTATGGGAAGCAGTAATTACGTGAGAATAATTTAAGATTATCCCCATCCAAAACAATTTGCTGTCCGAAATCGACAGACGTGGAGGAGGCATTCTTAAAAGCAAAAGAACACCTTAAGCAAGCTAAAATCGTAGAAGACCTACAAATAATCACGGATGCAGCTATGACTTCTGCCGGCTTAGCAGCATCTCTTTTCATCTTGAGAGGAGACAAGCCCACTTTGCAAATTTATTCAGTGCTCGTAAAACATCTAACCAAGCAGGTTGGCTAGCCTATGAGTTGGAGGCTCTGGGGACTGATTATATAATTCAATCAGAACATTTTACTGAAGTGTTTACAGATAGCCGCCTCTGCATACAAGTGTATGAGAAACTCCAATGTGGTGCATTTTCCGTGAGCTCTAGAGTCACGACACTCGTAATGTTGTCTCTTCATATTCTGTTAAAGTATGCCATATACCAGGGAAAAATAATATATCAGATTACGCTAGCCAAAATCCTATCCATTGTGGAGAGAAATGTCAAATTTGTAAATTCATCAGCGCCCTAGAGGCATCAGTAGTTCGAGAACTCACTGTAAAAGACATATATATACCGAAGAAGAAGAAAGGTTCAACGATTGTTAAGAAGAATTTACATATTTACATATTAATCATAATAATATATATTAATCATAATAAAATTAATGATAATAATACACATTAATCATAATAATACATATTAATCATAATAATACATATTAATCATAATAATAATATTAATGATAATAATACAAATTAATCATAATAATACATATTAATCATAATAATACACATTAATCATAATAATACATATTAATCATAATAATACACATTAATCATAATAATACAAATTAATCATAATAATATATATTAATGATAATAATACACATTAATGATAATAATACATATTAATCATAATAATATATATTAATCATAATAATACATATTAATCATAATAATACACATTAATAATAATAATAATACACATTAATCATAATAATACATATTAATAATAATAATATATATTAATCATAATAATACACTTTAATCATAATAATACACTTTAATCATAATAATACACATTAATAATAATAATACACATTAATTCTAATAATACATATTAATGATAATAATACACATTAATCATAATAATACATATTAATCATAATAATATATATTAATCATAATAGTACACATTAATCATAATAATACACATTAATAATAATAATACACATTAATCATAATAATACATATAAATCATAATAATATATAAAAATCATAATAATACACATTAATCATAATAAGAGACATTTATCATAATAAGAGACACTAATCATAATAATATATATTAATCATAATATATATTAATCATAATATATATTAATCATAATAATATATATTAAACATAATAATACACATTAATCATAATACACGTTAATCATAATAATACATATTAATCATAATAATACACATTAATCATAATAATATATATTAATCATAATAATACATATTAATCATAATAATACACATTAATCATAATAATACACATTAATCATAATAATACATATTAATCATAATAATACACATTAATCATAATAATACATATTAATCATAATAATATATATTAATCATAATAATACACATTAATCATAATAATATATATTAATCATAATAATACATATTTATCATAATAATATATATAAATCATAATAATACATATTAATCATAATAATACACATTAATCATAATAATACACATTAATCATAATAATACATATTAATCATAATAATACACATTAATCATAATAATACACATTAATCATAATAATACATATTAATCATAATAATACACATTAATCATAATAATACATATTAATCATAATAATACACATTAATCATAATAATACATATTAATCATAATAATATATATTAATCATAATAATACACATTAATCATAATAATACACATTAATCATAATAATCACCGTTAATCATAATAATACACATTAATCATAATAATCCACGTTAATCATAATAATACACATTAATCATAATAATACACATTAATCATAATAATAAACATTAATCATAATAATACATATTAATCATAATAATACATATTAATCATAATAATACATATTAATCATAATAATACATATTAATCATAATATATATTAATCATAATAATACACATTAATCATAATAATCCACGTTAATCATAATAATCCACGTTAATCATAATAATACACATTAATCATAATAATACATATTAATCATAATAATACACATTAATCATAATAATACATATTAATCATAATAATACATATTAATCATAATAATACATATTAATCATAATAATACACATTAATAATAATAATACATATTAATCATAATAATACATATTAATCATTATAATACACATTAATCATAGTAATACATATTAATCATAATAATACACATTAATCATAATAATACATATTAATCATAATACACATTAATCATAATAAGAGACACTAATCATAATAATATATATTAATCATAATATATATTAATCATAATATATATTAATCATAATATATATTAATCATAATAATATATATTAATCATAATAATACACCACATTAATCATACTACACGTTAATCATAATAATCCACGTTAATCATAATAATCGACGTTAATCATAATAATACACATTAATCATAATAATACACATTAATCATAATAATACATATTAATCATAATAATACACATTAATCATAATAATACATATTAATCATAATAATACACATTAATCATAATAATACATATTAATCATAATAATATATATTAATCATAATAATACATATTAATCATAATAATACACATTAATCATAATAATACACATTAACCATAATAATACACATAATCATAATAATACATATTAATCATAATAATACATATTAATCATAATAATACACATTAATCATAATAATACACATTAATCATAATAATACACATTAATCATAATAATACATATTAATCATAATAATACATATTAATCATAATAATAAACATTAATCATAATAATACACAATTATCATAATAATACATATTAATCATAATAATACACATTAATCATAATAATACATATTAATCATAATAATACACATTAATCATAATAATACACATTAATCATAATAATACATATTAATCATAATAATACACATTAATCATAATAATACATATTAATCATAATACACATTAATCATAATAATACACATTTATCATAATAATACATATTAATCATAATAATACACATTAATCATAATAATACATATTAATCATAATACACATTAATCATAATAATACACATTAATCATAATAATACATATTAATCATAATAATACACATTAATCATAATAATACATATTAATCATAATAATACACATTAATCATAATAATAATATTAATCATAATACACATTCATCATAATAATACATATTAATCATAATAATACACATTAATCATAATAATACATATTAATCATAATAATACACATTAATCATAATAATACACATTAATCATAATAATACATATTAATCATAATAATACATATTAATCATAATAATACACATTAATCATAATAATACAAATTAATCATAATAATACATATTAATCATAATAATACATATTAATCATAATAATACACATTAATCATAATAATACACATTAATCATAATAATACACATTAATCATAATAATACACATTAATCATAATAATACATATTAATCATAATAATACATATTAATCATAATAATACACATTAATCATAATAATACATATAAATCATAATAATATATATTAATCATAATAATACACATTAATCATAATAATACACATTAATCATAATAATCACCGTTAATCATAATAATACACATTAATCATAATAATCCACGTTAATCATAATAATACACATTAATCATAATAATACATATTAATCATAATAATACATATTAATCATAATATATATTAATCATAATAATACACATTAATCATAATAATCCACGTTAATCATAATAATACATATTAATCATAATAATACACATTAATCATAATAATACACATTAATCATAATAATACATATTAATCATAATAATACACATTAATCATAATAATACATATTAATCATAATAATACACATTAATCATAATAATAATATTAATCATAATACACATTCATCATAATAATACATATTAATCATAATAATACACATTAATCATAATAATAAACATTAATCATAATAATACATATTAATCATAATAATACATATTAATCATAATAATACATATTAATCATAATAATACATATTAATCATAATATATATTAATCATAATAATACACATTAATCATAATAATCCACGTTAATCATAATAATCCACGTTAATCATAATAATACACATTAATCATAATAATACATATTAATCATAATAATACACATTAATCATAATAATACATATTAATCATAATAATACATATTAATCATAATAATACATATTAATCATAATAATACACATTAATAATAATAATACATATTAATCATAATAATACGTATTAATCATTATAATACACATTAATCATAGTAATACATATTAATCATAATAATACACATTAATCATAATAATACATATTAATCATAATACACATTAATCATAATAAGAGACACTAATCATAATAATATATATTAATCATAATATATATTAATCATAATATATATTAATCATAATATATATTAATCATAATAATATATATTAATCATAATAATACACCACATTAATCATACTACACGTTAATCATAATAATCCACGTTAATCATAATAATCGACGTTAATCATAATAATACACATTAATCATAATAATACACATTAATCATAATAATACATATTAATCATAATAATACACATTAATCATAATAATACATATTAATCATAATAATACACATTAATCATAATAATACATATTAATCATAATAATATATATTAATCATAATAATACATATTAATCATAATAATACACATTAATCATAATAATACACATTAACCATAATAATACACATAATCATAATAATACATATTAATCATAATAATACATATTAATCATAATAATACACATTAATCATAATAATACACATTAATCATAATAATACACATTAATCATAATAATACATATTAATCATAATAATACATATTAATCATAATAATAAACATTAATCATAATAATACACAATTATCATAATAATACATATTAATCATAATAATACACATTAATGATAATAATACATATTAATCATAATAATACACATTAATCATAATAATACACATTAATCATAATAATACATATTAATCATAATAATACACATTAATCATAATAATACATATTAATCAGATTACACATTAATCATAATAATACACATTTATCATAATAATACATATTAATCATAATAATACACATTAATCATAATAATACATATTAATCATAATACACATTAATCATAATAATACACATTAATCATAATAATACATATTAATCATAATAATACACATTAATCATAATAATACATATTAATCATAATAATACACATTAATCATAATAATAATATTAATCATAATACACATTCATCATAATAATACATATTAATAATAATACACATTAATCATAATAATACATATTAATCATAATAATACACATTAATCATAATAATACACATTAATCATAATAATACATATTAATCATAATAATACACATTAATCATAATAATACATATTAATCATAATACACATTAATCATAATAATACACATTAATCATAATAATACATATTAATCATAATAATACACATTAATCATAATAATACACATTAATCATAATAATACATATTAATCATCATAATACATATTAATCATAATAATACATATTAATCATAATAATACACATTAATCATAATAATACACATTAATCATAATAATACATATTAATCATAATAATACATATTAATCATAATAATACACATTAATCATAATAATACAAATTAATCATAATAATACACATTAATCATAATAATACATATTAATCATAATAATACATATTAATCATAATAATACACATTAATCATAATAATACAAATTAATCATAATAATACATATTAATCATAATAATACATATTAATCATAATAATACACATTAATCATAATAATACACATTAATCATAATAATACACATTAATCATAATAATACATATTAATCATAATAATACATATTAATCATAATAATACACATTAATCATAATAATACATATTAATCATAATAATACACATTAATCATAATAATACACATTAATCATAATAATACACATTAATCATAATAATACATATTAATCATAATAATACATATTAATCATAATAATATACATTAATCAAAATAATACACATTTTTTTTTATTTTTATTTTTTTTTTATTACATTTTCACCCCAAACAAGGCAAATTGCCACTTTGGTGTAGGGGGCTACTATCAGGGGCAACAACTACTGGGGTACTATGTAGGGATTTGGGCAGCAAGGTGTCGATTCACGTTACACTTGAACTTCTGCACGTCAGTACTGTTGGGGAAGCAGGGACCTGGAATGGAATTCCAGAGTCTTGCGGTTCTGGGGAAGAAACTATTGGAGTAAAAAGATCTTTTACATCTAGGGATCTCTACAGTGTGGGGGTGGGATCTAGTAGCCTGTCGGGTTTGTCGAGGGTGCTCGCGTCGTGGGGGCACAAGTGATTGCAGTTCGTCAGAGCATTCACCACTAAAATACTTGTAGAAAAGGCAGAGGGGTGCAACATTTCGTCGATGGGACAGAGGCTGAAGCTTAGATGCCAGTTCAGGGCCTATCAGGTTTGCGACTCTCTTTTGAACCTTGTCAAGGAGCAAGAGACTAGTAGCAGATGCACCAGCCCAGATGTGGCAGCAATACTCCATACATGGGCGAGTGGTGGCCTTATAGAGGTACAGGATACTTTCGGGTGTTAGTAGTTTTCTAGCACGGTAGAGAGAGCCTACCTTTCTTGCAGCGGCCCTGGCAATGCCTTCAATGTAATTGTTCCAACTCATGTTTCCTGTGAACGTTAGGCCAAGGAGTTTTAAAGATGGACTCTCAGATAAAGAGTCGTTGGCCATTGCTATGGGTGGTAGAGAGGGTTTCTTGTAATTATTGAATGAAACTAGTTTAGTCTTGGCAGCATTGAACGCGACCAACCACTTTTGTCCCCATTCCACTACAGATTGGAGGTCTTCCTCTAGTGTTTCTGCCATTTCTTTAGAAATGTGTTCATTCGTCTTCCTGTCGTGTCTGCCATAGAGTGTAGTGTCATCAGCATATATACCCATCTCAGAGGTAATTTTGTCGGGGAGGTCATTTATGAATATCAGGAACAATAGAGGTCCAAGGATAGAACCCTGGGGCACTCCCGCATTTATATCATATTGTTTAGATGTGCGACCGTCGAGGACTACCTGGATTTTTCTCTTATCTAAGAAGGATTTAATTATGTTAAGTATTCTACCAGTGATACCGTATGATCTGATTTTACTGAGGAGACCCTCATGCCATACCCTGTCAAAAGCCTTAGATATATCTAGAGCTACCGCTCTGCCTTCCCCCGCTTTGTCCAGTGAGTGGTATATACGTTCAGAGATCACAGTGAGGATGTCTGCTGTGGAACGGGCTTGTCTAAATCCATATTGTTTGTCAGTCAGTAGTTTAGCATCTGTAAGATGATGGACTAGAGCATGGTTAATTATGGTCTCAAATATTTTGGCAACAAGTGTGAGGAGGCTAATGGGGCGATAATTTGATGGGTCTGTCCTTTCGCCAGAATTCTTGAATACTGGTACAACAGAAGCAGTTTTCCAACAGCCCGGAAAGCAAGCTTCATTAAGACATTTGTTGTAGAGTTTGGAGAGAACTGGAGCTACTTCGGCTGAGCACTTTTTTAATAGCACAGCTGGGATAAGATCGGGTCCACATGCTTTTGAGGTGTCAAGGTTTTTTATGATAGCATGCACCTGAGCAGGGGTGGTTAATCATAATAATACACATTAATCATAATAATACATATTAATCATAATAATACACATTAATCATAATAATACAAATTAATCATAATAATACATATTAATCATAATAATACATATTAATCATAATAATACACATTAATCATAATAATACACATTAATCATAATAATACACATTAATCATAATAATACACATTAATCATAATAATACATATTAATCATAATAATACATATTAATCATAATAATACACAGTAATCATAATAATACATATTAATCATAATAATATATATTAATCATAATAATATACATTAATCATAATAATACACATTAATCATAATAATCACCGTTAATCATAATAATACACATTAATCATAATAATCCACGTTAATCATAATAATACACATTAATCATAATAATACACATTAATCATAATAATAAACATTAATCATAATAATACATATTAATCATAATAATACATATTAATCATAATAATACATATTAATCATAATAATACATATTAATCATAATATATATTAATCATAATAATACACATTAATCATAATAATCCACGTTAATCATAATAATCCACGTTAATCATAATAATACACATTAATCATAATAATACATATTAATCATAATAATACACATTAATCATAATAATACATATTAATCATAATAATACATATTAATCATAATAATACATATTAATCATAATAATACACATTAATAATAATAATACATATTAATCATAATAATACATATTAATCATTATAATACACATTAATCATAGTAATACATATTAATCATAATAATACACATTAATCATAATAATACATATTAATCATAATACACATTAATCATAATAAGAGACACTAATCATAATAATATATATTAATCATAATATATATTAATCATAATATATATTAATCATAATATATATTAATCATAATAATATATATTAATCATAATAATACACCACATTAATCATACTACACGTTAATCATAATAATCCACGTTAATCATAATAATCGACGTTAATCATAATAATACACATTAATCATAATAATACACATTAATCATAATAATACATATTAATCATAATAATACATATTAATCATAATAATACATATTAATCATAATAATACACATTAATCATAATAATACACATTAACCATAATAATACACATAATCATAATAATACATATTAATCATAATAATACATATTAATCATAATAATACACATTAATCATAATAATACACATTAATCATAATAATACACATTAATCATAATAATACATATTAATCATAATAATACATATTAATCATAATAATAAACATTAATCATAATAATACACAATTATCATAATAATACATATTAATCATAATAATACACATTAATCATAATAATACATATTAATCATAATAATACACATTAATCATAATAATACACATTAATCATAATAATACATATTAATCATAATAATACACATTAATCATAATAATACATATTAATCATAATACACATTAATCATAATAATACACATTTATCATAATAATACATATTAATCATAATAATACACATTAATCATAATAATACATATTAATCATAATACACATTAATCATAATAATACACATTTATCATAATAATACACATTAATCATAATAATACACATTAATCATAATAATACATATTAATCATAATAATACATATTAATCATAATAATACACATTAATCATAATAATACATATTAATCATAATAATACACATTAATCATAATAATACACATTAATCATAATAATACACATTAATCATAATAATACATATTAATCATAATAATACATATTAATCATAATAATATACATTAATCAAAATAATACACATTTTTTTTTATTTTTATTTTTTTTTTATTACATTTTCACCCCAAACAAGGCAAATTGCCACTTTGGTGTAGGGGGCTACTATCAGGGGCAACAACTACTGGGGTACTATGTAGGGATTTGGGCAGCAAGGTGTCGATTCACGTTACACTTGAACTTCTGCACGTCAGTACTGTTGGGGAAGCAGGGACCTGGAATGGAATTCCAGAGTCTTGCGGTTCTGGGGAAGAAACTATTGGAGTAAAAAGATCTTTTACATCTAGGGATCTCTACAGTGTGGGGGTGGGATCTAGTAGCCTGTCGGGTTTGTCGAGGGTGCTCGCGTCGTGGGGGCACAAGTGATTGCAGTTCGTCAGAGCATTCACCACTAAAATACTTGTAGAAAAGGCAGAGGGGTGCAACATTTCGTCGATGGGACAGAGGCTGAAGCTTAGATGCCAGTTCAGGGCCTATCAGGTTTGCGACTCTCTTTTGAACCTTGTCAAGGAGCAAGAGACTAGTAGCAGATGCACCAGCCCAGATGTGGCAGCAATACTCCATACATGGGCGAGTGGTGGCCTTATAGAGGTACAGGATACTTTCGGGTGTTAGTAGTTTTCTAGCACGGTAGAGAGAGCCTACCTTTCTTGCAGCGGCCCTGGCAATGCCTTCAATGTAATTGTTCCAACTCATGTTTCCTGTGAACGTTAGGCCAAGGAGTTTTAAAGATGGACTCTCAGATAAAGAGTCGTTGGCCATTGCTATGGGTGGTAGAGAGGGTTTCTTGTAATTATTGAATGAAACTAGTTTAGTCTTGGCAGCATTGAACGCGACCAACCACTTTTGTCCCCATTCCACTACAGATTGGAGGTCTTCCTCTAGTGTTTCTGCCATTTCTTTAGAAATGTGTTCATTCGTCTTCCTGTCGTGTCTGCCATAGAGTGTAGTGTCATCAGCATATATACCCATTTCAGAGGTAATTTTGTCGGGGAGGTCATTTATGAATATCAGGAACAATAGAGGTCCAAGGATAGAACCCTGGGGCACTCCCGCATTTATATCATATTGTTTAGATGTGCGACCGTCGAGGACTACCTGGATTTTTCTCTTATCTAAGAAGGATTTAATTATGTTAAGTATTCTACCAGTGATACCGTATGATCTGATTTTACTGAGGAGACCCTCATGCCATACCCTGTCAAAAGCCTTAGATATATCTAGAGCTACCGCTCTGCCTTCCCCCGCTTTGTCCAGTGAGTGGTATATACGTTCAGAGATCACAGTGAGGATGTCTGCTGTGGAACGGGCTTGTCTAAATCCATATTGTTTGTCAGTCAGTAGTTTAGCATCTGTAAGATGATGGACTAGAGCATGGTTAATTATGGTCTCAAATATTTTGGCAACAAGTGTGAGGAGGCTAATGGGGCGATAATTTGATGGGTCTGTCCTTTCGCCAGAATTCTTGAATACTGGTACAACAGAAGCAGTTTTCCAACAGCCCGGAAAGCAAGCTTCATTAAGACATTTGTTGTAGAGTTTGGAGAGAACTGGAGCTACTTCGGCTGAGCACTTTTTTAATAGCACAGCTGGGATAAGATCGGGTCCACATGCTTTTGAGGTGTCAAGGTTTTTTATGATAGCATGCACCTGAGCAGGGGTGGTTAATCATAATAATACACATTAATCATAATAATACATATTAATCATAATAATACACATTAATCATAATAATACATATTAATCATAATAATACACATTAATCATAATAATACATATTAATCATAATAATACACATTAATCATAATGATACATATTAATCATAATAATACACATTAATCATAATAATACATATTAATCATAATTATACATATTAATCATAATAATACATATTAATAATAATAATACACATCAATCATAATAATACACATTATTCATAATAATACACAGAAGGAAGCTTTGCACCCTGCTTGATAAGAAATTGAAATTCTCAAGGAGAATTAGACAGACTTTTAGTTGCGCTACATTTACAACTTCACCATGCCAGTAAACACTAGTTCAAGCAGATCTTTAATATGAGATTATACATAGTTGCCAGATTTCCATGTAACTAAAGCAGATAGCAAGCCAATTCAAGAAACAATCATCAACATCACCAGATAAAATTAGGATCTGGTGTGCAAGCGATGTTGTAAAACGTGAAGGACAACTAGTATTATTGGTTTGGGAAAATGTGTCTGCCTTGACACATGCAACATTTTTCTTATCACAACCATATCTAAGTTCCATCCCCTCATTGGGCGACGAAGTAAAGATCAGGGTCAATGATAGTTTACTGGAATAGAGATTGGAGAGATAAAGAAATGTAATAAAAATCCAATTAGGGATCACTCGCTGTCAGAATTTCATACGGAATTGTGCAAATTAAAACACACTGGTGGCAAGATAACAGATACTGAGTTGGCCTTGATAGAAGAAAAAACCTGATTGAAGTGAAAAACCAAAGTAGGTTAAAAATACATGAATTCTCAACTAAATATAAGGGTCAATGCAGAACTACCGAGATAAAGATCGATGTCAAAGTTGGGGAGATCGTCTATTTATATCAAGATAGGTTTAAAACTAACGCCCGCAGTAGATATATGGTGATGGATGTTAGAGATTAGTATTGTACTGTACAAAATATTATGGATAGACAGTTTACGGGGAAAACCTATAAAGTGAAGAAATGTGATATTTTGAAAGTTGAACAACACCATAATCATCGCAGCACTAATCAAAACGAAGGGAACAGAAGTGAAAATCAGACTCTTCTAAATATAGAGACACACAAAACATGCAAGATGACAGTATAGACTGTATGGACCCAATGGAAGAATGTCCGCAGGGAATAGTTCCTGATGAAATTATTGATCTGCTTTGGTCTTCACAGATCCGAAGACGTCCAAGATTCTTAGAAGAGAACTATGTGATGTATAGTGACCCTGATTAAGGAATTCTATTTCTCGTCGAGCAAATCAATCGGTCATATCAAATAAAAGTCTCAAACAATGAAAACTAATTCAAAATTTCAGAATCATACCCACAAAACATAGGGGGAAGAAATGGAAAAAAAAAGAACTTCGCCACTGTTTAGTAACCACCCAGTGCAGGAATATGTTAGCCAGTTGAGATGCTTTTCGGTTAGATACAGTGAACTACCAATATAATGCTGTCTCGTGTCATCACGCCGATACCTACCTATGGACATTTTTTACTTATCATATAACCATTTGACACCTTGATGGATCACTATTGTCATTCTGCTGTCGGTAAAATGCACGTTCACAGCACAGATACACTAGCATACATGGAGTATCACTCTAATATTTAAGTAAATGTTCAAAGTTTACTAAATGTTTGTCCTTTAAAATGTTTTGTTTAATCATCATTTACTCACGTTCAATACATTTGCATTTAAATCGTATTCCAATCTTTTCTTAGATTGACACAAAAGCATGGTTAGTTGTTGAACGATTCACACAATTACGACTTCATAATTAAACAAATAGAAACATGTTTTTATAATTTCTATGTTTCTGTTTTTTAGCACAATATATTACTGTGGAATAAGACAATGTTTCTATAATGGGAATTTCTCTGTTTTTCTGGCAGTTACAGTTGTCATCTTACTAATGTCATTCAATATTTTATTGTTGTGCTTTTTTATAATCATTTTAATGTTATCAGTGCAGCTGTAGTTTAATTTCAAAGTGTTATTTATCAAATCATGCATCCTATAATCTCGTTGTTTTTCTTTATTATTATTTTAGGTTTTGCGATTTATTAAATTTGTTAGGTGTAGTCAAAGTTTGATTAATGCATTAAGATATAAATATACTTTTTTGAAAATAACAACACGGTGGTATAAACATATATATATATTTATTTATATTTATGTATTTTAGTTTTTGTTTAAACTTTTATTGTTTCCTGAATAAAAGTTAACTTTTTAAGTTTATGTTCTTAATGTATTTTTTTATTTCCTTTTTGATCTGACATAAGCTATTTGCATAATTATTTTATCAATAAAAAAAACTAAAGTTTAATAATTCATGCATAAAATATAACCTTATATGAAGAATTTACATAGTCTTAATAATATTTTGAAACTCCATGTCTTAATGGTTTTTAATTTTATTTACAGATAATTTGGTTGGCAGGTGAAGAATTTGTTTTGAATATTTCGATTTATGTCGATTTCTAACTGAAAGAAAATTAACAACATCAACAATTGAAATCTGTGGTTGGAAAAGGGAAATAATATAATTTGAAACTGTTCTTAAACGCATGCATTAAAATAAATCATTATCTGTAAAAGTTCATGAAAGTGAGAATGCATATAAACGTTGATAAGAAATGATTTGTAATGAAACGTATGTCTTGTTTTTACAAAAGTCATATTCACCCGTCTTGATATACCACACACACACACACACACACACATATATATATATATATATATATATATATATATATATATATATATATATATAAGTATCTGATTTGACGCAACTCATTTTTCTTATGAAATTTTTCAAGAAGCTGATTTAAAAACAAGTTGACACACACAGAAGAGAAATATATGCGTGTGAAATATATTGTTAATCATTTTCTCGAATAGAGAATTTAAAAAAAATCATAGCCAAACACACACTGGAGAGAAAACATTGTTGTAAAATGTGCGATAAATCATTTTCAGATAGTAGTCAGTTAAATCAACATATTCAAACAAGCACTGGAGAAAAGCAATTTTCTTGTGAAATATGTAATCGATTATTTTCAACAATATATAATTTAAAACGTCATACACAAACACACAGTGGGGGGAAGCCATACACTTGTGAAGTATGTGCGAAATCGTTCACACAGAAATCAGTCTTGACAACGCATATGAGAAAACACACTGGAGAGAAGCCATATTCTTGTGAAATGTGTGAGGATTCTTTTATGAGAAAATCAGAGTTGAACAGACATTTAAGAATGCATACTGGAGAGAATCCATACATTTGTGAAGTATGTGATAAATCATTTTCAGAACGTAGCTCTTTAAAAATACATATTCGAATACACACTGGCGAAACCCCCTTTTCTTGTGAGGTGTGTCAGAAGTCTTTTACACAGAGCAATGCTTTGCAAAATCATTTGAGAATCCACACTGGAGAAAAACCATATTCTTGTCAAATATGTTCGGCTTCATTTACACAGAAGGACCACCTAAAAAGACATATGCGAATACACAGTGGAGAAAAACCATATTCATGTGAAATATGCTGTAAGTCATTTTCGGAAAAAGGACATTTAAAAAGACATGTGAGTACACACTGGAAGCATGTAATCCCTACAGCCACCTTCGTAGAAAATGCTGCTGCCAAACCTAGTTGAAGTGAGTGTTCCTAATGATAGAGGTCTGAACAGAGCTGGAAAGGAGAAACAGACCAAATATGTATGATAATAAAAAAAACTGAAATCTTTGGGAGATATCAATCATACCAGTTATTATAACTGCCAAGGAACACTTAAAACTCATATGCGAATACACAATGGAGAAAAACCATATTCATGAGAAAAATATACAGTAAATCATTTTCGGATAAATGACATTTAAAAAGACATATGAGAGTACACAGTGGAAGCTAGAGAAGTTGGACATGTTCATGAGAAAAATATGCAGTAAATCATTTTCGGATAAATGACATTTAAAAAGACATATGAGAGTACACAGTGGAAGCTAGAGAAGTTGGACATGTTCATGTGAAAAATATGCAGTAAATCATTTTCGGATAAATGACATTTAAAAAGACATATGAGAGTACACAGTGGAAGCTAGAGAAGTTGGACATGTTCATGTGAAAAATATGCAGTAAATCATTTTCGGATAAATGACATTTAAAAAGACATATGAGAGTACACAGTGGAAGCTAGTGAAGTTGGACATGTTCATGAGAAAACTTGAATGCCTACTAGATATTATGTTCGAGTGTCGAAGTTTTCTCAGGACAATCTAGCATGGTTTTACATTTTTCTAACAAAATCACGACTAAATATTCAACATCAAATAGTATTTGAAACATAAATAAGATCCCCTCGCTATGGCGAACCCAGACTAGATTTTACAATAATATTCATAATAAAGTATTTGAAAACTAATGTGCGAATATACCTTGTGAAAAAAGTACAAGAAACATACAAACAATTCCACTTAAGCAATCGTCTATATATATATGACATAGATAATTGTTTTAAGGAAATATCACTCCCTGTAATTAAAAAGAATATTTTTATTAAATCGGTTTCAATGGTTTTAATATTTAATCCTGTCAATATTTAACAATTTAAATTTATATTTAGAAGAAATGAGTTTTTATTATCATACTCAAAAATAATAGAACACTTTTCATGATTATCATTTTTTTAAAAAATGTTAACAGAATCACCAGAACATAAAATAGTTTGATCACATGATATGGATTTTATTACTGGCTTAAAAATTAATGTCAGAAAAAAATTCACAAATGTTTGCATATAAAAATGGACCAGATTTATGTTTGAAAGTAAATCTACATTAACTGAATCTGACATATCCTTGTGTACTTGAATTGATACAAAGGAATGCTTCGTTTGTTTATGCATGTGTTATATGTTTCCATGGTTGTATTTACAAGAAAAAATTATTGGGAAAATAATTGAAGTAGAAATAAAAACAAGTGAAATAATGAGATTGTTCATTGAGTTTAATTTCAAACGAATCCATTAAATTTATTTCGAAAAATACAACACATTTTATTTTAACTGTTAGATTTTGTTATTAATGCTCTGTGGAAACACCGAGGTCATTGATATAAATAAAGGAATAAATGCAACTGTTTTAGTTAAAATAAAAAGATGTATGGAAACATGTTTGAAAGGCGATTTTATGCATTTTGAAAATTAAATAACAGTAATAATAAACTCTTTACCTGAAGTCAGTGTTTAGATACTGCCAGTCATTCTATGATAGATATATGTATATAAAATATGTATATATATACGGTGAAATAAATAAATATGTATATACTAATATATATATATATTTATACTATTATACATATATATACTAATATTTATATACGCAATAAAGTAAATATACATATATATACACAATAAAATAAAACATGAATAACATATATACACAATAGAATAAACATTAAAATAAACACACATACACACACATATATATATACAATAAAATAAACCCATATACATTCAATAAAATATGTAATAAAAGATACATAAATACACAATAATGTATACATATATATACACACACAATAAAATAGACGTATATATACACACAATAAAATAAACATATATTCACAATAAAATAAAACATATACACTATGAAATAAACATATACACAATATATATACTATAATACACACATGTATACACAAAATAAAATTAACATATACACAATAAAGTATACATATATATACACAAAATAAAACATAAACACAATAAAATAAACATATATATACGCAAAATAAAATAAACATATATACACAAAGTAAACATATATACACAATAAAGTAAACATGCATATATATACACAATAAAATAAAACATATACACAATAAAATAAACGTATACACAATGAAATAAAACATATACACAATACATTATACACATTAAAATAAAACATATACACAATAAAATAAAACATACACACAAAAAATAAACATATACACAATAAAAAAACATATACACACAATAAAATAAACATACACAATAAAATACACACAATAAAATAAAACATATATACACAATAAAATAAAACATACACACAATGAAATAAAACATATATACACACAATGAAATAAAACATATACATACACAATCAAATAAACACATTAACATTTATCTAATTTATTTGCAACCAATTGTTCGTCATCAAAAAATAATGAAATGTTTTTAATGCAATTCGCACATTATCTAGTTTTATACTAGATAATGTGCGTATTAGACAGAAAATAATAGGCGAGAGTTTAGTCGAGTTTTAAACAACCGTAATAAAATTTATAGCAATAGAAAAAACAATTTTCACATAATTTTAATGATTTCAAAATACATTGTGATGTCATAATAAAAGCTCTCTCTCTCTCTCTCCCCCCCCTTTCTTTCTCTCTTTGGCTTTTTTCCTTTGCTATTCGTAATCTTCTACTTTCATATTCACTTTTTCTTTTGTTGTGAAATGTGATTCTTTTGTTTTAATCATTTCTGGACCAGAAGTGATTTCGTCATCATATAATAAATAAAACATTTTTATATAGAATTGTAGTTTAGTTCGCATGCAAAATTCTCATAATTCCTAGCGATTATTAGAGGCATGAATCAGACAAAAATTAGTTGAGGGAATTAGTAAGTTGTCTTTTTAAAAAGGAGATATATTGAGGCACATCTCTTTAATATTTGCGATGTTGTTGCAAGGCCGGCCGTCTGGGAGCAATCGACTCAACAACTAACAAGATAGACACGGGCAAAATAAACGGCAAAAAGGCAAAGAAGAAAGACACAGGTTATTTAGTTAAAAACGAGGGTAAAGGAAACGTGAAATAGGGTATGGTATCGTATGATGTGGATGCTGGCTGTCTGGAAAGTTTCACGCCACAAGAGGCTAAAGACGGGAGGTCTGGAACAGGTATTCTAGACGTAGCGTGGTTTTACTGAGTCTAAAACGATCAGGTGGACGTCGGGGCGATCTGGAATGGTCGGTAGACACTGAATGTGGGGTCAGTGTTAAGGAGCGGGCGAAAGATCGACACTTAGAACGTAGGATCAGTGTTTAGGAGCTGACAAAAGATCGACACTGAACACATAGGGTTAGTGTTAGGGAACGGACGAACGGTTGATGCTGAGAATATGGGGTCAGTGTTAAGGAATGGATGAACGGTCGACACTGAGAACGTAGGGCCAGTGTTAAGGAATGGACAAACGGTCGACATTGAGAACGTATGGGCAGTGTTAAAGAACGGACGGTGGTTAGGGAGCCAGGTTCAGGCGAGGTTGTATACCGGAGAAGCAAGGTGAAGGTGAGGTTGCACGCCGAAGGAGCAAGGTGCAGGCGAGGTTGCGACTGGAGGAGCAAAATACAGACGAGGTTGCAGACTGGAAAAGCAAGGGCAGGCGAGGTTGCCGGAAAACTGCTGGAAGCCACTGAAGACTGGAAGTTGCAGGAGTGAGCAGGATTCGCTGGAGTGAAGTGAAGTTTGCTGTTGGTGGGTCTCAGGAGGCAAGCACTAGTGAATCTCATTAGTGGTAGAAAAACTTATTAGCCCTGATAAGAGCTGGTTGCTTAGCCCTGAAAAGGGATGTTTGAAATGCTGCTGCTGGGAATCCCTCGGCTCCTCCTGCTCCCAGGCCGATCTGATTTGACTCAGCCGAGGCGGGTTGTATTCATTTAGGCAGTGTGATGTTAGAGGTGTCAGTCCCAGAAGACAAATAAACGAATCTAATTCATTTCAGAACGACATTTTTGCAATCATAAGTAGCTTGGAAGTTCGCCGATTCTATTTGAATTAATTTCGTCTAAAAGTAAAAAGTCAGTTGTTTGAATTATTAACATTTAGCTTAATACATTTTTTAATTTCAACGTGTGTAAAGAAGTCAAGGATGGAAAGAAAGGGAAAGCGAACGTGTTCACTGAAACCAGATGTTGTTTATATGTTTAGTGTGCGTTAGCTTTTGCCTTCTTTGTTTAAAGAAAGGAAAACGAAGAAAATGAAGAAAGAAAATAAAAAAATGGAGACAGTGATTTTGAAACCGCGACAAGGCCCGCTCCTTGAGTAATTGATCATTATCAATTAATAATAGATATACGTCTTATATTTACTTGGAGGGTAACCTTTCTTCCTCAATGGATGTGTCTAGTTGAGAGGATGGACAATTCTGGAGTTGGATATACTCCTTCACGTGCTGGCTCTGATTGTATGGTTTATAGGACGGGTGTAGTGTCTGGGTGGGTTAAGAAAGGTTCTGTTCCTCGTAGTGTTTTTTTTTCCAGAAATCTTAGCTTAGCCCTGTCGATGGTAATAGTGTCTGTTCGATTTCCTCGGTCGATGATGAGATGCTTCTGTGGGCGCTTTAAAACTTTAAAGGGACTCTGCTATGTTGTTGTCAGTGGTCACTTTAGTGCATCATTTCCGATGAAAATGAACTCACAATCCTGAAGTTGATGTGGGACGTAGACTGTTGATGACGGTTGCCTGGGTGGTGTGTACTTCAGTTGGGCCATTTTATGACGTAGTTCCTGTGTGAAAGGACTCGGAGATGTGAGACTGGGAATAGTGTCCTCAAAATATTGGCCGGGTAGTGAGAGTTCCATACTAAAGAGTTTTTCTGCTGGAGTACAACCTTTGTCTTCCTTGAGTAAGTTGCGGATTAACAAAAGGATCAGAGGCAGTTCATCTACCCAGTTGCTGTTGTGGGGTGTTTTATAGTCAACGAAGCTTTTAGTGTCCGGTGAAATCATTCCACGAGGCCATTATTGGCATAAGGGTGATAATCCGTCTTCTTTATGTTTTACGCCAAGAAGTTGAGTAAATTCCCGGAAGAGTAAAAGGTTGGAACTGTGCACCGCGGTCCGTGGTGATGATGTCGGGCACACCTAATATTGCTATCTACTCTTGAAGGATAGTCTTTTCTACTATTTTAGCCCATGTATTTCTGATGGGCACTGCTACTGGCCACCTGGAGAAACGGTCAACCATGGTGAGAAGGTAATGATGATTCTGAAATATAGGGAGAGGTCCGACTATATCGATATGAATGTGGCTGAAACATGCGTCTGGGTTGCTGAATGTGCCTGGTGGGGATTTCGTGTGTCTGTGTACCTTGCATTTCTGGCACACGAAGCACGTTGATACCCAATCACGAATGTCAGTATTCATGTTGGGCCACACAAAATGATCAGTGATGAGTTTGACCGCAGCACGTTCGGTGGGATGTGACAATCCATGTAGGTGTTTAAAGATTTGCCCTCTGAATGCTGGAGGTATGTAGGTCTGGGATGGTCCAGTTTTGTATCGCAGTATAATGTTTTGTTACTAAAAGGGGCTGGAAACTCTTTCAGTTGCAGGGATATGTTATACAATACTCCTGGGAGGGTTGGATCGGATTCTTGGGCCTCTGCTCTTAGGTTTTGACTGAGTGGGATTTCTTCTAAGGTGTTGATGTTGGATCTGGACAAGACATCCGCAACGGTGTTGTTACACCCTTTGACATAATGGATATCAGAGGTGAACTGTGAGATGTAGTCCAGGCTGAATACTTGTCGGAGTTGTTTAAAAAAGAGGTTGTCAGTGGTTTGTGATCATTCAAGATCCACCCTTCCAGTAGGTTTCAAAAGTACCTGATGGCGAGATATATTGCCAGAAGCTCTTTCGCGAAGGTACTGTATCTTAACTGAGCTGGTGATAGCTTTGCAGAGAAGAATGCGATGGGTTTGTGTTGATCGCCACACACTTGCTCTACCACAGCTCGCACTCCAGTATCTGAAGCATCTGTTGTGACGTATATCTGCGTCCGTGTGTCGTCCTTTAGAAGCACTAACTTGGTAAAGTTAGCAAAAGCAGTTTTTGCTGCTTTGAATGGTTTTTCTTGGTCATCCTTCAGGGTGATGGCTTTGTTTTTCCTCTGGAGATTTGTCAGGGAGGTGAGGAGGCTTGAGCATCCGGGGATGAATCGTCGGTAAAAGTTCATCATTCCTAAGAAATGGCGCAGCTGCTTTACAGATCTAGGCGTTGGAAAATCTTGGATGGTTTCTATCTTAACAGCAAGTGGGGTGATCCTGTGAGTATCTGTGTGGTGTCCAAGAAAATCTATTTGCATTTGTCTGGGTTGGTCAGATGGCAAAATACTTCTAGGTGTTCTTCGTGGGTATCAGCATCTTTGCTGGCCACCAGGATGTCGTCAATATAGGCGTAGACATATGTCAAACCACGCAAAACTTTGTCCATCAACCTCTGGAATGTCTGAGCCACATTATGAAGTCCAAAGGGCATTTTTAAAACTTTAAACAGTCCAAAAGGGGTTGTGACTGTTGTCTTTGGAATGTCCTCTCGAGTGCCTGTGACTTGGTAGTATGCCTTAGGCAAGTCTATTTTCGAAAAGATATGGGTCTCCTGAAAGCCCGAGGCAAGATCGTGAATATGTGGGAGAGAATACCGGTCAGCAACAGTGGACACGTTGAATTTCCAGTAGTCCATGCAGACTGAATTCCCCTTTGGATTTTGATACCAAGTGAAGTGATGAGGTATATGAACTGTCTGAGGGACGGATGCTGTTGTCCGCCAACATCTCAAATGCCTTCTTAACATATGCCAACTTGTGTGCAGGGAGTCGTCACGGCCGTGAGTATGCAGGTTGTCCAACAGTCTTGATGTGGTGTTGTGTCGGATGTTCACCAGTGTCGGTATGCTTAATAGGCTGGCTAATGTCCTTGTACTGACCCAGAATGTCTGCATAGCGTGGGTCGTGCTGTGTTGCCACGCTAATCCTAGTTGTGTTCAGATGTGATGGAGTCCCTGTAATCTTGAGAGACAGGGTCCTCGTCTTCATGTGAACAGCCAAGAAATCGGCACCAAGCAAACGTGTTCTGACGTTTGCTACCATGAACGTCCACTTAAGGTCACACCTGAAGTCGATACTGCTGAAATCACGGCTTTCTAATCTCTATAATAATATATACGACATCTGGAAAAATTAAAATATTATATTTAAGCACATTTAACGACCAGGCAAAGCGCCCCCCCCTCCACTAGTTTCTGACATTTGGGCTTTTGTAGAACTTATGCACGACGCATTATCTTTTGTTTTGATTGTGCAAAGCTAGATCTGTTATTAAACTTCTGTTTTTTTAACTTCTAAATTTAGCTGAACTTTTCAGTTTCTGATGCCGCCGTAAAAAAACATTTTTATAACTTTTTTCACGTGTAATTTTCCCCCGCATAGAGATTACCTGGTAATCTTTAGTGGTTACTTTTTCATGTGCGAGGACGCCCACGGATAAAATATAACATAAAACAAGTCGTTGTGTTTACTCGGCAACCATCTTTATTTAATACTCTTCTTACACAGGTCACCTCCAAGCCGCGTTACTCCAAATGGTGTAACACCTGTTGCTGTTCATGAAACATCTTCCCTTTTCTCAAAGAAAGGAGAAAACAAACAATAAAAAAACGTCTGAACGGAATTAAAATAAAATATATATAAAAAGTGACCTAGGCATTCATTGGGCAGACTACCCTCCTGCCTAACAGGGATTATTCTGCCCTTCCCTACTTTATTTCGCGTAGTCTCTGAATCTCACAAGATCTCTCACTACTCTTTCCGACCGTGTTGTCCGTAGGCTTGCCTTTGTTTGTTCGGGGCTTGATATCATTGGGGGTGGTGTCGGGTTAACTCCCTCTCCCAATACACCTTCATACTCAGGTTGGCCTGTGCCATCTCTCTCTTCTATGCCGTTACCTTCATTCCTGACTATTTCGCTCTGCACTCCGCATGGCTGGTGAATCCACGATGTAAGTGGGGGTGCTTCTGCAGTTTTTTTCAAGCCGACCCTATTCCGTCAATATAACTCCCCATTCACTTTTACATTGTATGACCGCTCATCCAGTCTCTCCCATACAATTGCCTTCT
Source organism: Euprymna scolopes (assembly GCF_053919585.1). Taxonomy (NCBI): domain Eukaryota; kingdom Metazoa; phylum Mollusca; class Cephalopoda; order Sepiida; family Sepiolidae; genus Euprymna; species Euprymna scolopes. The sequence goes on along the minus strand of NC_136527.1, from coordinate 50,044,192 downwards.
TCCACTCTCTGTGACTCTTTATGTGGGGTTTCACCCGTACATCTCCAGGGTGTAACGGTTGAAGTGGTTTCACTTTCTGGTTAAAAAACTGTTCTTGTCTCCTGCTGTCTCGTTTGACACACTTTTTGAGGTTTTTGGCCAATTCTGGTCTGAGTAACTCCTCTCTAGTTGGGAGAAGCGTTTTTGTTCTTGACATCAGCTTCTGAGCTGGTGATAAGAGACCATTAGATGGTGTATTCCTATGATCCAACATTGCTAGGTATTGATCAGCCTTATCCTCCATCGCTTTCCGGAAAAGGTTCTTTGCCATTTTTACTGCAGATTCCACTTTCCCATTCGCCTTGCTATTGTATGGACTGACAGGTGTATGTATAAAACACCACTTTTTAGCAAAGGTGGAAAATTCCTGGCTGCTAAACTGAGGCCCATTATCAGTTACCACCTGATCTAGTATTCCATGTCGTGCAAAATGATGTTTCAGTTTGGTTACTACTGTCTTAGCTTCTGTATTTTGAAGATTATCAATTTCCCAGAAGTTGCTCATGTAATCCACAGTACAAAGGTAGTCTCTATCTGTAAACTTAAACAGGTCCAGGGTCTGTCAGGAACTTCATGAGCCATTAATGGTTCGGCTGGATTGACTACTTGGTATTTTCTGCATTTGGAGCATTTTGAAAGATAGTCTCTGATCTCACTGTTCATGTTTGGCCAATACAAATATTCTCTTGCCCTTCTGCAACATCCTTCTATTCCTAGGTGTGTAGAATGCAGCTTCTCCTTCAATATAGCCCGCTGGGTAATTGGAACCACTACACGATTACCCCTGAAAATTAATTCATCTTGTACAGTCATTTCATTTCGTATACCAAAAAACGGTCTCACCTCTGGGTCAAGATGTATTTTTTCGTCTGGCCATACCTCCACAATTACTTGCTGCAACTGCTGCATGCTTCGGCCTTCTTTTGTGGCTGAGCGCAGTTCAAGCAGCCTCCTCTCTGTTACAGGAATGTATTCAGCTTCCTTGACATCATCTTCATTGTCCATATCTTCGCTGTTCACTCCGTGGATATATGCTCTTGATAGCGTGTCTGCAAGGAACATCTTCCTACCTGGATGGTACAGAACGGTAACATCGTAAGCCTGTAATCGCATCAGCATGTTTTGCAGTCGTTTGGGGCATTTTCCCAACTCTTTTTTCATGATAACTTCTAATGGCCTATTATCGGTCAGTACCGTTATCTGTCGACCAAACGTATATTGATGAAACCGTTCGATAGCATAGACTACTGCTAGCAGTTCTTTATCAATTTGCGCATATCGGGTTTCTGTGTCAGTCAGCGCACGGCTGATATAGGCTAGAGGTTGACCTTCCTGCAGTAGTGCAGCCCCCATACCCTTCTCACTTGCATCACATTGAATGAGCAAAGGTTTTTTGGGTTCATAGTATCTCAATACTGGTGCCTCACTCACTAACCTTTTAATTTTTTCAAAAGCTCTTTCGTGAATTTGGGACCACGTCCATGGCACATCTGCCTTCACTAAATTCTGAATTGGGGCCATCACGTCGGAAATATGTGGCAGAAACTTTGCCAAATAGTTCACAAATCCAGCCAATCTTTGCACGCCTTTAACATCTGTTGGGCATGGCATTTCTTTTATAGCTGTTACCTTCCCAGGGCCAGGAAGTAACCCATCACTGGTTATCGTGTGACCTAGGAAAGATATAGATTTTCCAGCATTCAATCGAATCCCACGATCACGGCATCTCTGCAACAGTTTTCTCAGTTTTTTTGTCATGATCAGCTGTGGCTTCCTCCATTGTTTTACCTTTCTCAATCACCAGAAGATCATCTGCTTTGTTGACCACACCTTCTAAATCCCATACATTGTTAAAGAGGGCCTTTTGAAATATATTTGGAGCTGGAGTAATCCCAAATGGAAAAACCTTCCCCCGAAACCGACCAAATGGCGTGGTAAATGTAGTCAAACGACTACTGACTTCATCCAATTTCAAATGCCAAAATCCATCTCGTAAATCAAGGATGGAAAATACTTTGCTGTCAGCCAGTTCTGGCAGCAAATAATCCAATGTGGGTAGTTGGAAATGTTCCCTTTTCAAAGCTTTATTTAGTGGTCTTTGGTCTATGCAAATCCTTAGATTTCTATTTTTCTTCATCACCAATGCCAATGCACTTACCCATGGAGTTGGCTCACTTACTGGTTCAATAACTTTCTTTTTAACGAGTTTCTCCAATTCAACTTTTAATTTGTCTTTCAGTGCGACTGGCACTCTTCGTGCTGCAGCTACATTTGGTGTTACTGCTGTATCCGCCTCCAAATGTACCGCTCCAGGTAACTGACCCAATTCCTCCTTAAATACATCTCTGAACTCGTTTATAATGCTGTCAGAGTTCTGGCTGCTGGATTCATTCACTTGGGAAATTTTGGCTATCATTTTGAACTGGTCCTGGTTGATTGTGATGAGTGCCATCTTCTGAATTGCATTTGCTCCCAGTAAAGGATTTTACAATGATAAACTTAACTGCATATTTTTGTCCAGTTTTGGGGTTTATCATTTTGACTCGACACTCTCCCAATGGCTTCACTTCTGTACCATTCCACATGACCAGTGTCTTATTTGAAGGCTCCAGTCTTTTCCCCATTAAATGCTTCTCATTCAGTATGTTTACTGATGCTCCACTGTCAAGCTGAAAAATAATTGGCTTTCCTTTCACCATCATTTGCGCTTTTATTACCTCATGATTAACATCGTTAACTTTTTCTTTTATTGTTACACTGTCTACCTGCCCTAGTCTGAAGAACTACTACTGTCATCTTGATCCTCGTTTTGTTGCGTTTTGACAGTCTGCACCTTCTTTTTCCTTGCTAGTCTGCATTTCGCATAAAAATGATTTTTTCCATTACAGTTGTAGCATGTCTTGCCAAATGCAGGACATACTTCCTTGTTCGGTCCATGTTGCAGTGTACACGCTCTGCATTCTCTCACAGTTTTTCCCCCTGGCTTTTTCTTGTGTCTGAACTCCACTCGGTTCACTCTCTCAGGCCTTAGGATACTGGCTTGTAACGTAGCATTTTCAGGCAGGTTACAAATGTCTATACATCTTTGTAAATCCAGCTGTATTACTTTAAGTAACTCAGCTTGTGTCTGAGGGTTACGTATTCCCAGCACTACTTGATCTCTGAGTACTGAGGAAACGCAATTGTCACAAAAATTGCACGTTTTTACTAACGTCCGAAGTGCCGTAATAATGGCGTCATAATTTTCACACCGAAAAATTAAACGTTACTTATCTGGGTTTTTTTCTTTTTCTGCTACCTTTCCACCGTTTCGTTTTTTCTTCTCTTTATTGTACGTCCCACCGCCATCACCATGTTTCATGTGTGAGGATGCCCACGGATAAAATATAACATAAAACCAGCTGTTGTGTTTACTCGGCAATCATCTTTATCTAATACTCCTTCTTACACCGATCACCTCCAAGGGTCGTTACTCCAAACGGTGTAACACCTGTTGCTGTTCATGCAACAGTTACTTACCGGCCTCTGCGACTAAAAATAGTTTGTCTCAAAGTTGTATTAAGAAGCAGAAGTTGATTTAAACGCGAAAATATGAAATCGTATTCTAATGAAATGGAACAAAATTTCTTCCGTTTTTTTTTAATATATTTTTTTAATTATTTTATATTATAGTTTCAAAAGTGTGGAATCAATTTTCTTTATTAATTTAACATAAACTGAGAACCCACCTCATGGCAACCTTTTTTTTTTGGGGGGGGGGGGGGTTAAAATTGTTTTCAAGAGGTTTTCGGTTGTGCTAAAAACGAATATTGCATTTAAATTTTTTGTAAATGAGTAGTTTTCCAGATTCGGAGGTAATTCTTTGTTATAAGTGGTCGACATTGTTGCACGCGAAATTGAATTTAAAAAAATTTTTATTTGGATTTTTAGAAACGCCACGGGGAGATAACTCAGTTTAAACTGCTGACACTCCCCCCTCCATCTTTAACACTAGCTTTTCTTCCTAAAAATCAAACCGTTTGCTCGGTATCATAACAAATTTTTTTCTGCTGTAAAAAAAAAAAAAAATTACTTGATGAAATTAAGTGAATTTTTTTTTCGGAGAACTTCATTCCATAACGGATATGTACAATTTAAACTTTTTCAATATTTTTATTTTTAATGAATTGATTAAACTACAAGTACCCGAACATCTATTATACATTTAATAAATGAGGAGACAACTCAATTCGAACTATCGATGCCTTTTAATGGATAAAATCAAATTTTCACACTACTGAAAAGATACTTTTCCGCATGTTTCATGTAATGTAACACGGCGGCCATAAGCGATTTTTGTACAGAATAAAAGTGTTGCAGTTTCAAAATCACCGCCTCTATTTCTATCTTCTTTCTTTCTTCACCCCCGCTCCTTCCCTTACCGGCTAAACGTGAGTAAAACCTTTGACTAAACACGAGTAAAATGTTCGACTAAACAGAAGTAAAACCTTTGACTAAACACGAGTAAAATGTTCGACTAAACAGAAGTAAAACGTTCGGCTAAACACGAGTGAAACGCATGAACATATATCAACAAAACACCAACAAAACAGGCAATTGACTTTTTACCCTTTAGACGAAATTAATTTCAATGGAATCAACAAACTCACAATCTACTTTTGATTGCAGAAATTTCGTTCTAGAATTAATTAGAGTCGTTTGTTTGTTTCATAACATAATGCTGGTTAAGTGAATACAGCTCACTCCTGCAGCTTTCCAGCTCTTGGTGCCTCCAGTTCCCTCCTGCAGCTTTTTCCTGCATCGCGCTCCTCCGGCCTGCAACCTCGCACGCACCTAGCTCCCTACTGACCGTCCGCTCCTTAACACTGACCCCTCCATTCTCTCATGTCATCCGTTCCTTAATGTAGTGAAAATTGTAGTGTGACTGCAATCATGGAGGTGGGCTGCATGTGCAAACTCGAAAACCAACCGATGGGACACGAGAAGGCAACACATCATCAGGTTCGATCGCGTATTAATTTGCATAAATGAGATAATATAATCCAGGAGTTAAGATGTTTGAGAGAGTCGAGCCGTTGAGTTCTCGAGAATCGGACTGAATGTGTTTAGAGCGGAGAATATCGCTGAGAATCCAGTGCAGGTTTTTTTTTTCTATTAGAAGCTATTTCGGCTTTAAATATGGAGCCAATGCGGCCAAGATGAAATGGGAAATTTTAAATGATTCGCGTTGAACCTGGAAAATTAAAATGCGATTTGGACGACTTGTATGCATTGAATTCGCTTTTTAACGAGGAATTTAAAATGAAGTCCTGTTGTGTTAAAAAGAAAAAAGGTGTCCTTTTTAAACAACTTTCATTTTTAGTGAAAGTACAATTCGAATCGGATTTTATTGCGTTTGAAAAATGTCATTCCTGTTAAAAGAACTTAAAATGTGATTTGGATGACTTGTATGTATTTAAAAGTTATTTTTATATACGGAATTTAACATGAAATCGTGTCATGCTGAAAAAGAGAAAAAGGTGTCGTTTTTTAAATAATAGTTATTTTGGTGAGAGTACAATTCAAGTCGATTTTGTTTTTGAAGAAAAAGTAGTCGTTGTTAAAAGAACTTACAATGCGATTCAGTCGACTTGTATGTAAAGTCGTTTTAAAATGAGAAATTTAAAAATTAATCTCTCTGTCTGGATGTGGGCTAGCTGCTTCTAGCGGAGTATGGGGTGCTAGCTGTGTCTATCGGAGTATGGGGCACTAGCTGTATCTAACAGAGTATGGAGCGCTAGCTGTGTCTAACAGAGTATGGGGCGCTAGCTGTGTCTAACAGAGTATGGGGTGCTAGCTGTGTCTATCGAAGTATGGGGTGCTAGCTGTGTCTATCGAAGTATGGGGCGCTAGCTGTGTCTAACAGATTATGGGGCGCTTGCTGTGTATCTAGTGGAGTGTTGAGTGCTAGCTGTGTCTAGCAAAGATGGGTACTACTTCCCTACCCGATTTATGATCATGAGATAGGGGTGGGGGCGTGTAGTGAAAATTGTAGTATGCCTGCAGTCACGAAGGTGGGCTGCATGTGCAAACTCAAAACCCGATCGATGGGACACGAGAAGGCAACAAATAATCAGGTTCGATCACGTATTAATTTGCATAAATGATATACTATAAGGCCGAGAGTTAAGATGTTTGAGCGAGTCAAACCGTTGAGTTCTTGAGAACCTGGACTGAACGTGGTTAGAACAGAGAATGTCACTGAGAATCCAGTCCAGGTTTTTTTTTCTATTAGACTTACCACTGATCCTCCGTTCTCAGTGTCATCCATTCCTTAACACTGACCCCTCCGTTTTCAGTGTCCACCGTCTGTTCCGGATCGCCTTGATGTCCAGCCGATCGTTCAAGACTCAGTGAGCAACTCTGAACCACGCTACATCTAGAGTACCTGTTCCAGATCTCCAGATCTTAGCCTCCAGTGACTTGCGACCTTCCTGGCGACCAGCATCCAGGTCATTCGATTTTTTGTTTCCTTTACAAATAAAAGGTGAACACTCGTCTTTAATCAAACCACCTCTGTCTGTCATCCTTCTTTACTTTATATATATTAAAATATAAAACTTATCCAGGTAGGTAGAAGAGTAACTTAACGAACCGAAAAAAAACATTAAAATACATAACTCATCCAGGTAGGTAGAAGAGTAACTTATCGAATTGAATACAAACATTAAAATACATAACTCATCCGGGTAGGTAGAAGAGTAACTTATCGAACTGAATACAAACATTAAAATTAGGCACCGCCAAAACTGGGGGGGGGGGCAAGTCAGTACTTTTTGACGGACCGTCTTTTTAAAAATCTACCAAAAATCAGGTAATTATCCGATCAATACAAAATTTCAGCGATTATTAAGAGAAGAATGAACTTTATAACAGTGTACTTATTTTTCATAAACGATATTTATATATAGTTTTTTTTTGCTTACAAAACCCCCCTTGTTTTGAAGTGGGAACAAATATGCTTAAAATAATCATCTGAAACTGAACACAACATATATTGTGTTGTTGTAAGGGACAGAATTATAGATTAAAAAAAAATTGTTTGCATACCTTATTTTGACGTCTGAATATCAGAACTTCGACTGTGTTTAATTATCCCGATTTTGAGTTTTGAAGTGTGAAATTCGGTGAATATGTTAAGTAAAATAATTAATTTAAGTTAAGCAAAACAAACAAAAAAATTTTTTTAATATTTATACGAAAAAAGCCATTTTAAAATCTTTGATAAATAAACAATTTATTTTTTAGCGAGTCAAATGCATGACCGTTATTAAACAGGACATGCTTTGAAGAATCGATACAAAAAAAAAAATTCGATATATATTGTGCCCTTTGTGTTAAAAATAGCATAATTTTTTCGATCCCGTTTGAAAACGTTTGCCGCCTTTCGACTACGGTGGACCAAATGTGCTGAAATATATTTTTTTTTATTCTGCTTTAAATCGCCCTCCCCCATTTTGGGGAGCATGCCCCCCACACACATACACATTAAAAACCAAACTCATACAAATGGTCACCCATCTGGTACTGGCCAGCCTCAGCTTAATGATACATTGAAATTTTCGTCACTGAAAAATAATTTTTTTTGGGCCTGTTTGGTCTTCCATAGTTTGCTATTTATCAAATGCAAACGTAAACAGTGTCGATCTAGACTCTAGATCGACGCGAAATAACTGGTTACCTATATGAATAAGTGGAATTATTTGAAAGCCAGGTACTTATATTATAATATTTTTGCATATTCTCTTAGAAAATCATCCTAAATCTTAGTTAGACAACAAATAAATAAATTAATTATTTCAAAAACCTTTTTTTTTATATTTATGTACGTTTTTTGTGCAAGACAAAAAATGTCAATTGTTAACTTTTTGGGAAAATGTAACAGTTAAAATTTAATTAAAAATAGTAGAAAAAGTTTTACATTATTCTGTTTTCTATATGATAAAATTCAGGGTTTTATCTTTCTGGAAAAAAAGTTACTCAGAAATAATGGATTTTAATCAATGTAATTTCGTTTTAAAAAACAACACCAACTTGATTTTGCGGCCATTTTTGGCGGTGCCTAATTAAAATACATAACTCATCCAGGTAGGTAGAAGAGTAACTTATCGAACCGAATAAAGGCATTAAAATACATAACTCATCCAGGTAGGTAGAAGAGTAACTCATCGAACCGAATAAAGGCATTAAAATACATAACTTATCCAGGTAGGTAGAAGAGTAACTTATCTTGCTTTGTCAATTTTATTGTTTGTTGGCTTCTCTTAACAAAATCCCCAAAACGGTGAATTATTTTAAATTATTTTAAATGCAACTAATATTTTTTTTTTTTTATTATTACAAAATACTTATCTACTTTATGTTTTGTTGCGGTGAAAAATGAAGATACAGAGGAAATAATTAAAACTAATTATTGCAGTAAAAAACCAAAAACAAACAACAACAATAACAAAAAAAAAAAAAAAAAACCCGAAGAAGTTTCGTTTCCGTAGGATAGGATTTCATGTTTTTGTTATTACCTCATGTTCTGCTTCTTGATACAACTTTGAGACGAACCATATTACCTTTTATTTTTGAAATAGTCATAGAAAACTAGTATTTATTTTTCAAGGGATTTTTTGGTTTTACAAGGAATTTATTTAACTTCTTAATTTAGATGAATTTGTCAGTTTCTTCCAACGTGATAACAGTTTTTATTATAACTTTTTTTCACCTTTAATTTTTTTTACATTTAATCTCTTTAATTAATTTTTTCTCATATAGATTAACTTTAGATTAATCTTTTAAACACAAGCAAGAAATAATCGGAAATCTATTTAACAAAAATAAATAAAAATACGAAAAGGCGGCTTTAAAACGATTTAGAGAATTAATAAAAAAAAAATAAATAAACTTGTAATCTGTTCTTTCTTAAATATTAAAATAATACTAATTTTATCCGTGATATTCACGAAATAGATCTGCTCTATTTCGAAATAATTTGTTTTATTTTTCCTCTTCAATTTTTTTTTCTGCGAACTTGTTCTTCCGTTCGTCATCTTAAATGTTAAGTTGAACTTGTAAAGTCAATCACATTTGAAAAATCGTTTACTTTATAAAAGCAGATTAAGTTAATCGAAAGCAGATTATAAAACAAAAACGTAAGTATTACAACATGGCGCACGTATGTGTATTTTTTTTATTTTACTGTCTTTATTGAAACATGAAATCAGAAAAAAAGCGAATACTCCTAATGAAAATGTTGATTTATTGTTGAAAATTTTTCGCTGTCGATTGTTTTTGTTTTCAATATTGACTTAATCATTACAAAAATGGGACTAGTGTACTTATTGATCCGTGCTGACATCATAACGTTATTATTTAAACAGCCATTCTTAACATGGGGAGGGTGTTTTGTACCCATTCTATACTTTAACCTTACAATTGAATAAAAAAAAAACATAGAAAACTTTAATTAAACTTGGAAATGCGATGTAACGAAAATAGCGCGGATCAGTAAGTGCATTCTTTATGAAATCAGGAAAAAAGCGAATAATCCTAACGAAAATGTTGATTTATCGTTTGAAAATATTTTGCTGTCGATTGTTTTTGTTTTCAATATTGACTTAAACATAAAAACAACTTCTTTATCGTTTACAAAAAATAAATAAATAAATAAAAATAATAAAATAATAATTTTATGAATTTTAGGTTTTTAAATGTTTGGCAAGTCAAAAAATTATCAGATTTTGTTTTCACTAACGACTTAAACATAAAAAAGGTCAATTTCTAAAATTTTTCAAAATTACAAATATTCTTTACAATAACGACTTTTATAGGTTTTCAAGGATGCTGAAAATGAATAAATATTTCAAAAGTGGTGCAAGAAATTAGTTTTCATGGCATGAGGAAAGTATTTTTTTCGAAAATTGAGGTTCACGTTTCTATATAAATTTAATGTAAAACGAGCACCCACTTTCTGGCCACATTGTGATATTTGGAGGGAGGGGCTCTCTGAATGCCGTTTTGGTAAATTGTAACTTACTTTCCACCTTAATAGTCATCTTTACCATGACGAATTCTAGAGGTTTTAGGGTATGCTGAAAACTAATATCGCATTTAAAATTACTACAAACAAATAGTTTTATGAATACTAAGTAATTCTTTTATGTTATCAGTGGTAGCCACCATTCATAACATAAGGAATTACATTGCTTAATATTCGGAAAACTCGTTATTATCTTGTTAACTCAATTTTTTCTTTCCAAGAATAAGTTTCTTTTTTCTTTTGTTAAATGTCTTAATACGAGGAACGTCCGATGCATGGTGAATACCATCTGATAATTTAAAATGAACATCGATAGATGACACTTGATGACTTCCATGCTTGAGTTTATAAACAAGAAAAAATTAATTTGTTTTGTTTTTCTCATAATCTTTTCTTTCATAACTCATTCCTAACGTTTCACATACTCTGTCAAAATGGTTAACCGAAATCATCTTCCAAAGTGTCACGTATAAAACGAATCCCGAGAAAGGAATATTTTTTTAAAAACAGAATATAGATCTTACCCAAGCTAACGAATTCCCTCTCACTGGTTCCTCTTCCCCACTTCCAAACTCTGAACCAACTCTAGGCCTTTCTAAATGGATCCGATTATTGTCTTTGACATCCACAATAGGTGCAAATAGGAGATAACTTGTGTTCCAATTATTGGCAAGTTTTCATGCCATGTTATGTGTCAGGACTCTCCAATCCATCAACGACCTTTCCCGTTGATGTAGACTCCTCAATATTATATTTTACTGTCTTTGACATCCACAAACGATGATACAGCGGATAATTTGTGTCCAAATTATTTGCAATTTTCGATGTAATGCTATATGTCATGACTCTACGATCCATTAATGACTTTTCCTGTTGATGTTGACTCCTCCATATTGAGATATCAGTCTGTTCTGTGGCTCAATCACTATCCAACTCATTGGACTTTCCTCAATCAACGTTGCCCACAGATGTTTCACATGCGCCTTCTGCTGGTTCTTATAAAAAACAGATTTCCAATCTTAAAATCTAATGACTTTATTTTCTTATACTTTCTCTATCAGTTTTTTTCCTAACTTCCTGAATGTTATTCCTTATCAAAGTAAAAGATCGATGCATCTCTTTTAGAGCGATCTCGTGTTGCTCATCACCATAGTAGACTCTACAAGGCATTAATATGTTATCTAATGACAAGATCTCTGTTGTAGAACAAGTAATATGGTGAGAATTTTGTTGTTTCACTCACATGAAATCTGACAGCTGCCAACATTTGGTTTATGTATAAATCCCATGACTGTTCATTGTTCCTGATGTTTTTTGCTTAACTGTCATGCATCATCCTATGAAATTTTTCCACTTCTTTCTTTGTTTGATAATAAAATGACGTCATCACATGATGTAAGATGAGGTCCTTCAACACCTTCTTCATGACTTTGTTAATATTTTCCGGACATTATCTTTTAACAGCTGGGGTGGTCCTCCGAATCTGGGGAGAATTTCGTCCAACAACAGATGCACTACCGTTTCTGCCTTCTTATTAGGAACCGCTAAAGCCTCCAGCCAACCACCATGCATATCGATGAAAGTCACTATTTTCTAGTTACCCAAAAGTGTCTTTGGTAGGGCCCAAAATAGCCAACACCAGTCTTATGAAAAGAAAAGGGGCTGATCGCAGTTCTGCATTCTAGGTTGTTGCTTCTTCAGATCTCTTGTTTTGCACATTTGATATATTTCCTACATATTCATTCACCTCCTTAAATAAACACAACCAGAAATATTTTTGCTTAATAGCATGAAAAGTCTTTTCCATAACTATTATTGTCATGGTACTGTACTAACACTCTTTTTTTAGGATGCAACGGTACATGTTACCTTATCAATAGTTCATTGTCAGGTTGGGACAAGTAATACACTATCTCGCCCATCACTCTGAACTTTTTGTTCTGCATCCGCATCTTTAATCTAAAAATTTCATTATTTGCCTTTTGTTCCCTAATTTGATAAAAACATAACATATGACACCAATAAGCCCTCAACTTTCTTATCCAATGAAAACTATTTTTGCTCAAACAAAACGATTTCACCTACCATCTCTCTTGCATATCACTAAGATTATGAGATAAAAAAGTAAATTTGTTTTTAACAAAGATCATATCATAGATCATTTGAGGCAGAAATTATGTTTTTATAAATCAACAATAATATGACGTCATACCAATGAAAGATCTGACTTGTCTCACAGTAGTTGGAGTTGAGATTTTATAGATTTTGACTTTTTTCAGGTTTGGCTATATACTCTGTTCACTTACTTTGAACCCCAGATACTGTACTTCTCCTAAAATCTCACACTACATCACTTTCAACCTGAGGTTTTGCTTATGTAAAATGACTAGTAGTACCCTATCTATGTGATCCAAGTGACTTTCCATCGTATCTTAGAATATCAAAATATCATCCAAATATGGTAATGCATAACCGTTCTGTCCCTGTAGAACTATGGACATTAATTGCTGAAACATCCTCGGGGCGTTTGCGAGACCAAATGGTATAATGTTAAAGTGAAATAAACCCCAGTTGCAGGTAAATGAAGTTTCCTCTTTATCATTCTTATTTAATTTAACCTGAGAATAACCTGACTTCAGATCTAAGTTTACAAAGTATTTTGCCGACCCAAGTAAGGCTAATATGTCATCAATGACCGGTAACACTCAGGCAAACTTCTTCATGACTTTATTTAAAGCCTTTACATCTATTTTACTACCATCCTTCTTTTTTACTTACACAATCAGAAAACTCCATGGACTATTCGATCATTCAATTACATCTGCCTGCATCATTTCACCTAAATTGACATACATCCTGGCCTGGTTTATTTAAACAAATAAACGAATACATAGGTAAATGTATTCCGTGCCAAACCAGAAATTTGAGGAAACAGCAACCTCAAATGCAGGAGTGCGATTTGCCTCCTTTTCCTTTCGCTAAACTAGCGTTAGATGTTTCCGGGCCTTACCCAAAAACTCTATCAGGCAACCAATACATAGTGACTTTTATAGATATGTACAGTGGTTGGCCGGAGGCTTTTGCGGTTCCGAATAAGAAAACAGAAACAGTGGTGCATCTATTGATTGACGAGATTTTTCCCAGATTCGGGCACCACTGCAGCTTTTAACGGATTATGGGCCTGAGAACATAAATAAAATAATGAAAAAGGCCCTCAACATGCATCTTGTGACCACATCGTTCTATCACCCCCAGAGTAACTGCAAACTTGAAAGGTTCCATAGAACAATGCATGAGGTCCTTGCGAAGAAAATAGGGGACAATGAACAGTCATGGGATATATACATGAATCAGATGTTAGCGGCTGTCAGGTTCCATGTAAACGAAACGACAAAATTTTCACCCTATTATTTACTCTACAATAGAGATGTTGTTCTGCCGTTGGACAATATTCTAAGACCCCGTAGAGTATACTATGGGGATGAAAATCATGAAATCGCTCTACAGGAAAGTAAGGAGTAATATAAAGAATGCTAAGAAAAAAGAACAATAAATATAAAAAAGAGAAATATGCATGAAATCTAGAATTAAAAAAAAAAAAAATATATATATATATATATATATATATATAATGTCTTTTTGGTGGTATTGGAGGAGTGTAAAAGATAGGGGAGGTGCGAATGAACTGGAAATCTGGGCCATCAAAAAAAGTCGGTCTATGGGTCAGACGTTGAATGGAGCAAAGTTCGGATGAACTTAAACCCTGACCGACAAAAATGAAACCTGGGAATAAGATGACGTAATTCGGCTGCAAACATCAATTCAGAATGTGGGTCGATTACGTAAATTGGTTAACGGGAAAATTCATAAAAAAGCAATGATAAACAAGTCAAAAGTCAGTCAGAGAGTGACAGCAGAGGAAATGACAGACGATGCTCAACTGCCTGTCACGGTCGCAACCACACCCTCTCCACCACACTATCTCCTCCACCGCCGTATTACGTGTATATGTTTGTTATTAAATAAATCAAGTTGTTTAATAACAAAGCGTTTTGTTATTCATAGATAAATGAACAGCGGGCATTCCATTCACTAGACGACTTACATATATGCATAAATGTCAAACGAACTATCTATCTATCGAGATATTCAAAAATCTCTGATAGTAAGAATATAGTTGGTGCTAACAAAATAGACGTCATGGCCATATTGCCCAGTATATAACACTTGCGGCTTTTATCGCATTTGTGTTGAGATTCTCTGCAACAAAGAAATTATGGTAGAAAGACTGACTTTCTATCCCTACTCTTAATCGAGCAAGCCCTTCTACAATTAATTGGGAACCATTAGCTGTTCTTAAACTTTTTTTATCACATTGTCCAGGTTCCTGTAAGTGCTTTAAAAACACTGCTAATTATTACTAACACCTAAATCGAAGTACATCCTCATCTCGTTTTTCTTAAGCAACCCATGTCTTTTATCACACGTGTGTTCAGATTCTCTGCAACAAATCAGTCATGACGGAAAAACTAACATTCTATCCCTACTCTTAATCGATCAAGCCCTTCTACAATTAGAGCTAAGGGAAATTATGTGTTAACATCCTGGATATTTGATAGAAACAAAAAAAAAATAGAATTTTGAGGGGGGTTGGTTTCACATGAATTTAATGTAAAATGATTTAGCATTTAAGACCATTCTAGCGTCTTAGGACAGTTGACCAATATAATTTTTATGGGAAAAAATCATTTGCACTTTTCTATAAGTATATGTAACTTACCGAAAAATTTGGTTTAGTGGGGAGCTCTACCACTTGGACTTAACGTTATTGTAAGGGCTGAAGGTTTTAGAAGTAGGCTTGCCACTCGTACCTAGGGTTAGATGAAGATTAAGCGAGTTTTTGTTACGAGGGCATTTGCCACCCATTATGAAACTATACAAGAATTACAACAAACAAACAAAAATAAATGTCATTTAAAACAAGTGACGTCACTCTAACAGAAAACGCAACGTTTGAAAAAGTATCAAATATTTTTACCCACCTATTTATATATTAAAAAATAATAACTATTTGTTAAAGCTGACATAATATATTAAAAAAAACAAGTTTTTGTTAAAGCTGAAAAATTGTTCACAAATTTTGAATAAATTTGATTTTTTAAAAATTACATTTCATGTCTTTTTCTACCGTTTTTATTTTTTAACTGAGCATCTCCTACAAATATTTTTAACTGAGCATCTCCTACAAATATTTAAATATCGATTTTGCATTTTTTTATAATTGGGCACATTAGTTTCTATTCAGTAATAATTCGCTGCAAACATTGGAAAAAAGACGAAAATTAAAAAAATAGAGAGCTGATACCGCTCATACATGTGAACCTAAAAAATAATTCAGTCACATATTCGGTTGTTCAAAACAAAAACACAATATTTAAAATTTTGACACTCAAAATCAAAACGATTTTTTACGGATATCATGTTTTTTAATTGCTATTTACAAAAACAGAAAACCATATACAATTAT
The DNA here is from genome assembly GCF_053919585.1 of Euprymna scolopes. Classification (NCBI taxonomy): domain Eukaryota; kingdom Metazoa; phylum Mollusca; class Cephalopoda; order Sepiida; family Sepiolidae; genus Euprymna; species Euprymna scolopes. The sequence continues at coordinate 50,028,560 of NC_136527.1, read as the reverse complement.
TATTTTAACAGATTAAAACAGTAAAAAGATTGTTTTATGATAGTTCAAATAAAATTAAAACAAAAAAGTTCCATACTCATGTTGAAATCTTTTTTACACAACGGAAAAACGAGTGCTCAAATCAATTTCAGACAGACGAAACTATTAAAAGTTCCATCTTTTCTTGGCTAGATTCTAAATCTCACGAAAACATTCTTCATACCAGCGCAGTACGAGCATTTAGAAATCGGGGGGGGGTACAAAATCTTATTGAAAACGCCATTTTATGATGTTAACATTTTTTATCAATTTATTTGCTTAAAATTCTTAAAATATATAATGTACATTATTATTTATAAATTTATTTGTTTAAGACTGTTAAAATATACAATGCACATTTATCAATTTATTTGTTTAAAACTCTTAAAATATTTAATGTACGTTATTATTTATAAATTTATTTGTTTAACACTCTTAAAATATATAAGGTGCATTATTATTTATACATTTATTTGTTTAAAACTCTTAAAATATATACTGCACATTATTATTTATAAATTTATTTGTTTAAGACTGTTAAAATATACAATGCACATTTATCAATTTATTTGTTTAAAACTCTTAAAATATATAATGTACGTTATTATTTATAAATTTATTTGTTTAACACTCTTAAAATATATAAGGTGCATTATTATTTCTACATTTATTTGTTTAAAACTCTTAAAATATATACTGCACATTATTATTTATAAATTCGTTTAAAAAATGAAAACAGTGGTATATTGACGACTTAAAATGCTTTGGTTTGTAAAATATGACTATTTTATCAGAATCCTCTTGGAATGTGTGATTATCCAAAGCATTTTATCGTTCACGTGTATTGCTACTGATAAAAATATCAAAATAAGGTGGAAAGTTTAAGAAAACAATACAACAGAGAGCTAGACATTATATAGTATTCAAGAGTGATTCAATTCTACAGAAACATGTTGTTCATGGAAAGCCACTTATGAAAAACTCATGACTAATAGATTCCATGTAAATGTGGAAAATTATACAAATGTGAGTCATGTCATTCACTAACAGTAAGGTTATAAAATCATTGAAAAGCTGTAATATGTGGAGAGATTGAAAAATTAGTTATGGCAGAATATATATGGATGGAAAAGTGAAATCATCTACCATTATGGGATAAAGTAAAAATTATAAATAGAGAATAACAATGAAGAGTAAGCTAGATTATATATTATTTAATACGATAAAGGAACTATTAATAATAATAGATATACATATAGTAATATTTAATAAAAACTGTCTATATATATGTATATATATATATATATATATATATTTATATGATATGAAGTAATGAATACTGATAACATCTAGAAACAAAATAGTTCTTCAAATTCATACTAGGATTGTCTGCTAGGACCTGTAATGCTAATATATGTTGCTATGATTAGAGCACTAGGTAAAATTTAGTTGTAGATTACATACTACTGAACGCAAGAAGTTTTTATCCTCAGTGAGATTGAAAATAGAATTAAAAATTACTTGGGAATTTTTACCCAGTCATCGCTACCAATACTAGAGTGTGCTAATCCAATGTACTAATTAAAATGTTCCATTCAGAATTATGTAAAGATTTTTGAGTTCAAGAGAAAGGTTCTCAAGTTCGACAAAATACACCCAAATAAGATCCGAGGTAATATAGAAACGTTGTGAAAATAACACCCAAGTGGGGAACAGTATTCTGAAGAATCAAATATGAAGACTCAATCCTCATCTCTAAAATAAAAAAAAACGTTATTACTTTCAGTTGGAAAAATAAAAACACATTAATTTTGTAAACAAACCTGTGTTGAATTAAAAATACACTCATTTTATTTTTTAATTTAATTAATTAATATATGTTTCGATATTTTTTGATAACTACCAACATATTAAATTGAATTTTACAACATGAAATGTACTTTTTCAAATTTATTTTATACTTTCAGAATTTGCAACAATGAAAAGAAATTCATTAATGGATAAGAAGCACCTTTCGGCATTGTTGATTTAAAAATCGTTTAAAATAATTATGAATTTCTTCATATAAATTTTCCAAAGTTGAAATTTATTAGCGTGCCTATCATCTCACACTTCATTACATTCCTACTTTTTGTGGAATCAGATGCAAGACAAAATGAGATGCAAAGAACATTCTTGTGAAGTATGTGGTTCTTCTTTTGCATGGAAGTCACATTTATTGCATCATATGCTAACACATGCGGGAGAGAAACCACATTCTTGTGAAGTATGTGGTTCTTCTTTTGCACAGAGGTCACATATGTTGCGTCATATGAAAACACATGCGGGAGAGAAACCACATTCTTGTGAATTATGTGGTTCCTCTTTTGCACGCAAGTCAAGTTTATTGCATCATATGCTAACACATACGGGAGAGAAACCACATTCTTGTGAAGTATGTAGTTCTTCTTTTGCGCTGAAGTCAACGTTGTTGCATCATATGAAAACACATACAGGCGAGAAACCATATTTTTGTGAAATATGTGGTTCTACTTTTGAATGGAAGTCAAGTTTATTGCATCATATGAAAACACATACGGGGGAGAAACCACATTCTTGTGAAGTATGTGGTTCTTCTTTTGCACAGAGGTCACATTTATTGAGTCATATGAAAACACATACGGGAGAGAAACCACATTCTTGTGAAGTATGTGGTTCTTCTTTTGCATGGAAGTCAAGTTTGTTGAGCCATATGCAAACACATACTGGCGAGAAACCATATTCTTGTGAAGTATGTGGTTCTTCTTTTGCACAGAGTTCAGATTTATTGAGTCATATGAAAACACATACGGAAGAGAAACCACATTCTTGTGAAGTATGTGGTTCTTCTTTTGCATGGAAGTCAAATTTGTTGCGTCATATGAAAACACATACGGGAGAGAAACCACATTCATGTGAAATATGTGGTTCTTCTTTTGCACTGAAGTTAACGTTGTTGAGTCATATGAAAACACATACAGGCGAGAAACCATATTTTTGTGAAGTATGTGGTTCTACTTTTGCATGCAAGTCAAGTTTGTTGCATCATATGAAAACACATACGGGGGAGAAACCACATTCTTGTGAAGTATGTGGTTCTTCTTTTGCACAGAGGTCACATTTATTGAGTCATATGAAAACACATACGGGAGAGAAACCACATACTTGTGAAGTATGTGGTACTTCTTTTGCATTGAAGTCAAATTTGTTGAATCATATGAAAAAACATACGGGAGAGAAACCACATTCTTGTGAAGTATGTGGTTCTTCTTTTGCATGGAAGTCAAGTTTGTTGAGCCATATGAAAACACATACGGGAGAGAAATCATATTCTTGTGAAGTATGTGGTTCTTCTTTTGCATGGAGGTCACATTTATTGAGTCATATGAAAACACATACAGGAGAGAAACCACATTCTTGTTAATTATGTGGTTCTTCTTTTGCATCCGATTGAAATTTTGTGAGGCATATGAAAACACATACAGAGCGTTCCTAATGATGCTTTACTTAACAGAGCAGCCACAGAAATCAAAATAGTAGTTAAAAATACTCCACACATTGTATTTAAAAAATTGGAAAAAATGTGCCAAACAATAGTGTGCGAAGTCTTTTCTGGAATTATTATTATTATATAAGTAAGGAATGTTTTATAGACTGGCTTTAAAGAGGATATCTTCACTATGATCAGGATAAAATTATAATGACTGCTCACAATGAAAGCTTACCACTGCTTTTAATAAGATAGAAAAAAGCTGGAATCTTTGGAAAATTTTTATTTCAGTAATTATAAGAGCAACTGAATTAGACAAAGGAATTAAAAAAAACTGACCAATATATTTGGTTAAATGATTTCTTGGTTGAAATGCATAAGAATTAATTTCTCGATTGAAATATATTAAATTAAAAAACAGACAAACAACATTCTGGTTCTTTTAATAAAAAGAAAGATTTATTATAGGTAGGAACCCCTTCATTTATGAGAACTGCAAACGTGAAATAAAGTTAACAAAATGTTCGAATTGATTCTTTTATTAATTTATCTTTTGATTAAGTATTTTATTCTGCATTTTTTTATTTTTCCATGTATTCACGTAATTTGGCATGAAAAAATGTATTTCTTCTTGGAATATTCTTTCCAGATTCAGATTGGAAACTCTTTTCTATCCTCAAATACATGAGATATTTCTTTGCCATATCATGTGACACATTTCTCATATGTTTATCTAGGGAAACTTTTAATCACGCCACCTGCAGCATATTTCTAGTTAAGGACAGGTTATCATGAGTTGTACGACTGTAACCCTCACGAAAATTCATAAGAATTAACAAAATTGTTATAGGCGTATGTTCTCAATATATAAGATTAAGAGTGTTGTTTTTCTAGTTTTAAACAATTTTCGATTATGAATATTTTGAATTACTGAATCCTTGTAAGAACTAACTTGCATTTGAAAATGACGAAAGGAATTAATCACCACTACAAAGTATACATAAGTACTATGCTAAGTTGTTCTGAAATCCTCAAATATAGCACTCCCATCCGTACACACAAAAAGAAATTTAATCACCTTAAAAACGTCATGGTCATAATTTTGTGGTGGAATGTGATTCATCATATATAGCTTATATGTCGTTAAAACCTTTTGCACAAACAACATACAACAATTTAATTCTATTTTATAATCTACATTTATTCACATGCCTCACAGAGTTGCATATTTTATAATTGGAATCTATCTTTCCGAAAATTGAATAAATGCTGCAATAGAAAAATTACACATTCAAAGGTTTTACCTGCGAGCACATCCTTCTAGGACAGAACAAACACTACATTGAAATAATACCACGAAAGTCTGATTTGTTCATATGCTTCCTATGGCTTAAGTTAGACACAAGGTCAATTCATATTTAGAATTAACCTCTTAGAAATGTCAAATTAATCAATTGCTGAAAATAACCTTTCTACCCTCGCCATACTTCACGCAATGATAATATAAAATTTGTGATTCAAAATAAGAAGATAATGCCTGGGATAATACATTCATGAAACAAAACATACTTGACTTTTACCATCACCAATTGCTTATAATTATTGCTAATACCTTGAAATAACTTCCACCATTAAATGCGGGGGGGGGGGGAATTCACATGCATGTTTTTCAGGTTAGCGTGCTCTTCCATATGTTTTTTGCTGTCTCTTCAAATCCCTCTTTCCGAATCACGTGTTTCGTAAACAGCGTGAACGAGGATAAGATGAAGAACTTCATTCAAGTTTCAGAAGCAGTTTTTTTTGTGCAACCGGTAGAGAGCAACTACAGTTTCGGTCTTTAATCACACATAAGAGTTAGAGATGACGAAACACGTATCCATGATTATCTAAAAGAATAAAGACAATCGAAATAGAAAGACAAATTCCATTAAAATCTAATAATGTTACAGATGAATTCATATTTTTAATCCTAGTTAATTTTTGTTAGCAATGTTTCTTCTCTTAATACAATTACTTATTTCGGTTTTCTAATGTTTCTTCTCTTTCGATTTTCTAATTATTATTTTTATAATCTTATCAATTTATATTTCGATCTGCACATATGGGTATTGCCAATTTCACACAATTACGTTATCATAGCCTGGGTTGTACTCATGTCCTGGTTTGTACTCTCTGCACTCCCTTCAACTTAACAGTAATTAAGATGATAAAATGCAAACACATCCACTCTCCAAAATAAGGATGCAATACCCGGAAGTAAAGACCATACAACATTATCTAGTACAAGATGAAAACGGCCATTTTACAAAATTAATCCGATTCAAAAACTTGTTAATAGAATAAAAGATAAAAATGAAAGTTTTCGGATGGCAAAATAATTGGTTGAACGTTTGATAACGCCTCCATATATTTATATATGTTCAAAACACAAGCATGTCCATGTAAAACAAATTAATAACTCGGTGGCGATAAAAAAATAAAAACGGTTCTGTCGACAGAACGAAGATCGGATTTCTTTACAAAGGTCTACCACACCAGCAATATCAGACACAACTTCAATTTATCTAAAAAAAAATCCAGCTTCACAAAACATTACCCCCCTCACCTGATTCCCCGAAAAGAGGTAATCTGTTCCAATTACGCACATAACCTTAACAGTTCTTCAAAACCGGTAGTGATTAAGGTTAAAGGCAATATAAAATAGCAAGCCAGCTATCTTATAGCTGCTGCTGATTTTCTCATGAGTACTCTGTTACACTGCTCCAGAAAAGGTTTTACCTATTGTTTCGATATTTTGTAAAATTAAAACATAAAAATACATATATATGCATACATATAAAAATATATAAGCTTAATAGAATCTTATATAGAAATATTTTATTTTACTTCATTCTTATTGTTTGTATTTGTAAGAAAATATAATTTTCAACTTGACATATTGTGTATTAGTGAAGTATATTTTTCAATTGAAAGCAATGCTAGTTTCTTTAAGAACTCATTGTGTTCCTTCGAATTTTTACAATTCTTTTCAAGGTTGAAAAATAGTCGTTTTATCTGATTTAGTAATGTGAAATTTCAAGAATATTTTCATCAGTTTCGTAATTTCACTATAATAGACATGAGGGGAAAACGAATGTACACATATCAAAAGTAATAGCAGAGGTATTAAAAAACCACGTTCAGTTTGTAGAGGAATTGAACCGCAAATGAATAAAAACAGGTAATGCTACTAAGACTAAGCTTCGTTCCTTTAACAATCATAAAAAACTCTAAACTATTACCATAACAAAAAACATATTACCTGACAACCCATTTTTCAAACTTTTCGGCCTAACATTTCCCACATATCTTATATCTTTACCATGCAGAGTATTGTTGTCACATCTAAGCTGATAAATCTACCACTAGTCTTTACCTATTAGACATGATCCAAAAAGAGTTTCAAATCTAATAGAATCTGCACTATCTGCCATGCTCCAGCCCCTGTCACATCGCCGGAATGTTGCATCTGTTTGCCAATTTTGGAACTTCTTTAATTGAATGTGCTCTGATTAAATAGCACTTGTGAACCCTCGATGTACAAACTCCCGAATGATGCGAAAGCAGAAAAATACCAACCCTTCAATGTTGAAGCCTCTAGGTGCCGACAATCCTTATATTGTAGTAGAATTCCCCTTGACTTTTGAACTCGCTTCCCATGATTCCTAATTCCCTGGGTGTAATGACATGCAGAAGTTTGAATGTAATGTGAATAGGCATCTCACTGGTAAGCTCTCCACAATCCCATGTTCGATATGATTCCAATTAGTAGCACCTTACGTCCAAGTAGCAATACGCCATGTTTGGTCTCATTTTACAGGAATTTTTCCTTTCTTATGTGCCCATTTTTAATTAAAAAACTTTCTAATAAATAATAAACCTTTTTTTAAATAAAAAATAGATGAATTGAATAGAACAGGATAGTGAATAGATATGAGGGAGAGAGGGAGTGATGTGAATGCGAGAATGATGAAATGATGTAACCGTGATAGAGTAGGGAAGGAATAATATAGAAAGAAGGGGGAGTGGGGGAGGGGGTTAGGGGCAGGGTTGGGGAAGAGTAAAAATAATAGACAGAAGGGGAGAGTGGGAGAGAGTGATATGGTGAATAAGAGAGGAGAGGGGAGGTTGACGGAAAGGATGAGAGAGAGAGAGAAAAAGAAAAAAATAAATAGAAAAATAGGGAGGAGAAAGAAGAGAGTATATATATAGTTCTGAAGAAATATATTTCTTATAATCTATACCAATCTTTATTTAAGAAGCTCAATGTAATTATAGAACAATATAGAGAATAAATAACAAAAAATGATATTCCGAAATTCATGATGTTGGCCAACTTATAATTTGTTCCTTTAATTCAGTTCACTTATACAATTCTTGACAGTATCTGTTTCGTAGCGCAAAATCAATCACTTAATTATTATATCAATCAGTGAACCTCTTATGTCCTTAACTCATCAGAAGAAGTTCTATTTAATAATTAGTAAATTTATTAATTCTAACTTGTGTATTCATACTTATAAAAATAACATTAATAAATTATAAACTATGTTACGTTTCTTGACTATTATAATCAAGCTTTCAAAATTCATAGAATGCACACCCTATACTTACGTTAAGTTAAGTTTAAAAATTATCTGAAACCTCCTTTTTATCGTAATTGTAAATAATAAAATTTATTTGAATTAAAGTGAGGCAGAGTTACTTCCCTTGGAACAAAACTAACGAAATATTAAGTTTACTTATATTTATTTTTTCCTCTTTAATTTCATTTTTTCTTCTCCTTTAGCATTCATATTATAAACATTTCGTAACCCATAGTCATCCATATTCAACTAATAATTAATCTAATATAGTTTTAATGTCTTTCACTTAATATTATCAAAAAAGATTTACTCGGTTTATATTATAAATTAATTCACTAATCTGTCCAATATAAAATTTAAGTATTAAAAATTATTTCAATCGATAGTCATAAGTTGTACTTCATTTCTGCTAATGGTGAATTGTAAAATAATTGGTTACTTACATTCATTGATATAATAATTTAGTGATTGATTTTGCGCTACGAAACAGATACTGTCATGAATTGTATAAGTCAACTGAATTTAAGGAATAGCTAAAAAGATGGTCAATATCATGCATGTTGAAATATAATTTTTACTTATTTATTGTGTGTCTGTCTGTCTGTCTCTCTCTCTCTCTCTCTCTCTCTCTCTCTCTATATATATATATATATATATATATATATATATATATATATATATATATATACAGTCCTGGTCAAAATCATAAGACAACTTAAGAAAGTAAGCGTTTACGCATATTATCGAATTTTTAATCAAACAAATGGTTGAAACCCTTGCCAAAAGGGAAAATAAGATGAAAAAAATGAAATCTGCTTCATTCGAAACCTTAACCCTGATCTAATAATTACTTTTTTAAGTAGTCTTATGATTTTGACCAGGACTGTATATACATAGGAAGGTTAATGGAAAAGGCAGGGTAGTGAAAAAAGAAAAAAGGGAGGAAAGAATATATATATAATGAGAAAATGGTGAATAAACCTGAAAAAGAGCTCAATACTAATGTAGAGCAAAACATGTTTTTATTACCGTTTTTTCTGTCTGTTTAGTTACACATGTTTCCACTACCAGACTCGAAATAACGATCTGATAGTTTAATCAGTTTACTTGGCAGATTAAATATTTATTATAACGAAGTACGAAAAGTACAAAATACAGATTCAAATCAAAACAGCAGCGGGGAGAGAGAAAGAGGAGAGCAAAAGGAAATGAGAGAGTGGTAAGTTATTGAAGGAGAAAGAAAAGAAAGAAAGAAAGAATTAGGCAGACGGTTAAATAGACGAGCGGGGGTTTCACATCATTAGGTCGTTTATCAAGATATGGAATATAAAATGTAGAAAGTAAAAAATAATCAAATAATAAAATAAAAAAACTGAAATAGAAAATATATTTCTGGTCTCAGAGTCGGAGAGAGAAAGTGGTAGAGAAGAAGAAGAAGAAGAAGAAGAAGAAGAAGAAGAAGAAGAAGAAGAAGAAGAAGAAGAAGAAGAGGCGTGAAATATAATATATGAGGGTAGTGCATTGAAAGGTAAATACCTGAATTATTTTTTGGGGTGAGGTAGGTGTGTCAGAAGTTTCGTGAAAATAGTGAATAATTCCACCCCATCTTTCCAAGCTTATAACTCATCGAAAAATGTAATTCAAGCCCGAATTTTTTTTCAATTAAAGAAGCAAGGACCAAGGTGTCATAAAAAAACAAAAAAAAAACACAACGTGGTTATTTTTTTTTTTTAAGTTTTAAACTTCGGACTTTACAGGTAAATTTCTAAAAAAACAGTACTTTTTTTGCTTTAAATTTGAATATATTATTTATTGACCTTTTCTCTTCACTTTGTGATATATAAGACTTTGGTACATAAATAAATTATTTACTTTTTAATAGACATTTAAAAATGGGAGGGGTGAAATATTCGACCCCCTGTCTTTCCAAGCTTATAAATCCTCGAAAAATGTAATTCAAGCCTTAATTTTTTTTTCAATTAAAGGAGCAAGGACCAAGGTTCCATAAAAAGAAGAAGAAAAAACAAATAACGTGGTTTAAAAAAAAGGTTTTAAACTTCAAACTTTACAGGTAAAATCCTAAAAAACATTACTTTTTTTTTTTAAATTTGAATATATTATTTATTGACCTTTTCTCTTCAATTTGTGAGTAAATTGATTATTTATTTTCGGTGAGTAAATTAATTATTTACTTTTTAATAGAAACTTAATAGTGCATTGAAAGGTAAATACCTGAATTATTTTTTGGGGTGAGGTAGGTGTGTCAGAAGTTTCGTGAAAATAGTGAATAATTCCACCCCATCTTTCCAAGCTTATAACTCATCGAAAAATGTAATTCAAGCCCGAATTTTTTTTTCAATTAAAGAAGCAAGGACCAAGGTGTCATAAAAAAACAAAAAAAAACACAACGTGGTTATTTTTTTTTTAAAGTTTTAAACTTCGGACTTTACAGGTAAATTTCTAAAAAAAACAGTACTTTTTTTGCTTTAAATTTGAATATATTATTTATTGACCTTTTCTCTTCACTTTGTGATATATAAGACTTTGGTACATAAATAAATTATTTACTTTTTAATAGACATTTAAAAATGGGAGGGGTGAAATATTCGACCCCCTGTCTTTCCAAGCTTATAAATCCTCGAAAAATGTAATTCAAGCCTTAATTTTTTTTTCAATTAAAGGAGCAAGGACCAAGGTTCCATAAAAAGAAGAAGAAAAAACAAATAACGTGGTTTAAAAAAAGGTTTTAAACTTCAAACTTTACAGGTAAAATCCTAAAAAACATTACTTTTTTTTTTAAAATTTGAATATATTATTTATTGACCTTTTCTCTTCAATTTGTGAGTAAATTGATTATTTACTTTTCGGTGAGTAAATTAATTATTTACTTTTTAATAGAAACTTGAAAATGGGGGGGGCATGAATTTAAAAAAAAACGTTTGTCTAAAATATTATATTCGGTTTATTGGAAAGAACGTAAAATTTCACATTGACTCTGAAAATATCGTAAAAATAGTATCAATAGAAAAATTTTGATAGATTTTTAAAGTTTAAAAATTGAAAAATATTGAGTTCGTAAAATTCATTACTGTTTTTTTTTTTAATATTTCTATTACTTTTAAAACAACTGTAATAGTTTATTTTGGAAGTATAATCAATAAAGAAAATAAATGACCCACTTTTAACAGAGAAATTACGAGATTTTTATATTTTATTTGTCAGTTTCGTGTTAGGGGTGTCAAAAATTCCTACAAAAATTCTGATACATCTACACTACACCTACAGCCACGCCTAGCTGAATTTACTGGTGCCCGGAAAACTCGTCTCGGGAAAACTCATCTCCGGAAAACTCGTGTCGGGAAAACTCGCCCCCTTTCGCTAGGTAGGAAAACTGGTCCCTTATTGAATAAATATCGATTGAAAACACATTTTATGATCGTTCTTGAAGGAGAAATTGTTTTTTTTTTAAATAGACTATAGCCCCCCCCCATAATATTAAAAAAAAATTTTTTTTACTTGTTTGATGTTTTTTTTTTTTTTAATAAAATCGATTTTCTAAGTGTCCGTTTTCTACCTAACTGGCTAAGTTCTTAGTGGTTTCACTTATTTTAAAGCGTTTATTATGTTCATAAACGAGACCGCATATTTTTTTATATTAATATAAAAAGAATTTACTTATTTACTGTTGTTATAAAAGGGTAAAATCGATTTGGGTTTGTATTACTGTACACATAGATTCGAAAAAGTTGTCAAAAAACAAATATATAACAAATAAATGTTATCAAAAGCAAGATAAGTTTCTTTCCTACCAAACTGGATATATTTTTCGTGTTTTTATTCAATGTAACGTGTTTATTCAGCTCGAAAAACATACAGTGTTTACCGATGTATTGGACAATTCAAAATAGCGGCCGACTCTCTCTTAAACACAGTAAGTTCGGGAATAGGTGTTATAAATAATAAACTAGACAAAATACTATTAAAAAAAACACCGAATATATGTCAACCTATGTCACGGTAATATATATTGAGCGAATTTCTAACAGTATTTTGTCTAGTTTATTATTTTTCGAAGCTATGTGTACAGTAACAAACCAAAATTTTAATATTTTTTTAAATATAATTTAGAGAGGGGGGGTATATCTCCCTCGGAAAACAACCAACAAAAAATGAAATTAAAAAGATTCTTGATAAACGATAGCGGAGTTTTCAATAAAATTGATTAATAAATTTATTTAGTGATTACTTTTTCTCTGAATGATTGATTTTAGAATTTTGAAGTAAAAATTAAAAATATTAAAAATGAGTTAACGAGAGATTGTTAGCACCTGGCATCTCTCGCGCCAAAAAAATATTTCGCTTTTGATTTATTAGTTAATTTTTGCAAAATTTGACAGGACGACAATAAATGTTGATAATTGATAGAATTATAATTTTAAATAACGCATGAGTGCATTGCATTTGGTATGAGAGAAAACGAAAACATAAAACAAAAAACTATCATAATTAAAAACCCAAAACAAAAAAGTAACGCTCCCAGTTTTTAATTTTTTTTTTTTTTTTTTTTATTATTGCTTTTATGACTCCAAAAAACATCGTTAAAATAAGAACCAAAATTTTTTTTAATTAACTTTGTATGAACATAATAAACGCTTTAAAATAAGTGAAACCACTAAGAACTTAGCCAGTTAGGTAGAAAAAAAACAAAAAAAAACATTAAACAAATAAAAATATTTTTTAAAAATATTATGGGGGGGGGCTATAGTCTATTTTAAAAAGCAATATCTCCTTCAAGAACGATCATAAAATGTGTTTTCAATCGATATTTATTCAATACGGGACCAGTTTTCCTACCTAGCGAAAGGGGGCGAGTTTTCCCGAGACGAGTTTTCCGGAGACGAGTTTTCCCGAGACGAGTTTTCCCGAGACGAGTTTTCCCGAGACGAGTTTTCCCGGGATGAGTTTTCCTAAATTCGAATTTACTAACCACCCAAATGTTACCTTACGCTACAACAGAATACTGATCACTCTAATTTGGTTTTATAGGGGTATTCGAGGTCGCTGACAACTAGGGACCTCCAAACTATTCTGTACTACGTCATCATCATAAACCAAAAACACGACGTCGTCATTTTGTGTGTTTACTGTAATTTCTATGGAAAAACATTATCAGCATTTAGCACTATAAAATTTATTGTCAGTAACGTTATTTTACTATCGGATTTTCAAATTTACATTTAGATTATATTGATTTAGAAAAATTGATAATTGAATATTTATGTATTTATTAATCCGTTTTGGCTTACATTTTTCCTATACATCTGAACAAAAAAAAAAAAGTTAATCTAAATATTTGGCTGCATCCGAATTTACAATAGAGTTTAATAAATAATAAAAATATTTGTATATTAAATAAAAACTATAAACATTTGAAGAGTATTCTTTTCATTTTACATCAAATAAATCGTAGATAATAAAAATTCTCGGGTTGACACATAGATTCGCAAAAAGTTGTCAAAAAACAAATATATAACAAATAAATGTTATCAAAGGCAAGATAAGTCACTTTTCTTCCAAACTGGATATATATTTCGTGTTTTTATTCAATGTAACATATTTATTCAGCTCGAAAAACATACAGTGTTTACCGATGTATTGGAAAATTCAAGATGGCGTCTGATTCTCTCTTTAACACGGTAAGTTTGGGAAAAGGTGTTATAAATAAAAAAAAACTACAAAAAATACTATTAAAAACCCGCCGAATATATGTCAAACTATGTCACGGTAACATATATTGAGCAAGTTTTTAACAGTATTTTATCTGGGTTTTTATTTATAACACCTTTTCCCAAACATACCGTGTTAAAGCGAGAATCAGACGAAATTCTCTAATTCGTCGCACGTGCAAATTAATAGCGGAAACTGATAGGTGAACATAGTTTTGAAAGCTGCCTGATCGTATTTTTTTTGTTTGTATTATAGAAACAGATTTATTTATTATCGATTTTTTAAATAGATTTCTGATTTTTTAAATTGTGTTTGAAAGATTAAAGTATGAAAAATACACGTGAAAAAAAAGTTATAATGAAAAATGTTTTTACGGCGGCTTCAGAAACTGACAAATTCAGCTAAATTTAGAAGTTAAATAAATTTCAAAGATAATTAATAAAGTAAAGTGTTAAAATATTGATACAAAAAAAAGCTTAATTACCCCCCCCCAACCTCCAAAGCGAGAGGTGAGTAACAGATCAAAACAAGAGACAACAAGTCGCGAATAAATTCTACAGAAGCCAAAAAATGGCAAAAAGTTCATTTTATTTAATTACTAGCGGGGGGGGGGGGGGGGCTTTTCCCGTTCAGAACATACGATTAAATATAACGTTTTTATTTGTTCAGAGGGTGGCCACAAAGTCACGCACCTAATCAGATCGAGCGTACCGGAAACCGAAATGACCAAATTGTCCATTGGCTTTTTTTTTTATCTTTCTTTTTTTTTTTTTTTTGCTTGAACTTTGAGCTTTTCAGATTATTTTGTTATGCTTTATTTTCTTGGTGGATATTTTTTGTCAGTTTTATTTTGGGGGGGACAGAGATTATAGTTATAGGTAATTATTAACAACAAAATTGGTGCAAGTCCAGATTAGCACTTGTAAACAAAAACGAGTACCTTTTATTTTCTTAAATAATAATAAAAAAAAAAATACTCGACAAGAACACGACTGTTTTTGATTTAATAATATTTTTTTATTCAAACGTAACAAATAAAACTTTCAATTTTGCTTGAACTTTGCAGTTTTCGGATTATTTTTTTATTTTTATTATTATTTTTTAGCCGGATTTAACAAACAGACAAAACATTAAAAAAAAAACAATTTGGGTGCTTATGCACTTATGTTACCGTTATTTTTTTATGATTTAAGTGCCTTCCCCACTGTTTGAAGTGTTTCTAATGATTTTACCTATAACTATAATCTCTGACAACCCCCAAATATCCATCAAGAAAATAAAACATAATAAAATAATCCGAAAAGCACAAAGTTCAAGCAAAAAAAAACACAACCTTTAAATCATGATTTTCTCTAGTTCAGATGGGTGCAGTAAATAAACTTTTAACTCGAAATGACCCATAATGTACTAATGTACATAACATACACACAGAAAAGGAACATTTATAATGCGTAAACAGCTTTATTTTCTCATATAAACACCATACGCTCTCAATGGATTTTACCTTTTTTGTTTTACAGCGAAAAAACTATTTGTTATGATACCGAGCAAAAGATTCGATTTTTAGGAAGAAAAGCTAGTATTAAAGATGGGGAGGGAGTGTCGGCACTTTAACTGAAGTTATCTCACGTGGTGTTTCTAAAATTCAAACATTTTTTTTTTTTAAATCCAAGATGTCTGCCTTCAACGCGCTCTTATAAAAACGTGTTTTTCCACTGTAAAAAACAAAACAAAAAAAAACTACTTAATGAAATTAAGAGAACTTTTTTTTTCCGGAGAACTTCGTTCCATAACGGATACGTACAATTTAAACTTTTTTTTCGATATTTTCCTTTTTTTTAATGTCTTGGTTAAACTATGCAAGTACCATATTTTTATAATTATATTATTTTTTGTGAAAATATTGAATGAACATTGCTTATAGTATTGTTTGTGAAATATTAAAAATATTTTTATAATTATATTATTTTTTCATGAAAATATTGAATGAACATTGCTTATCGTAATGTTCGTGAAATATTAAAAAATATTTTTATAATTATATTATTTTTTCATGAAAATATTGAATGAACATTGCTTATCGTAATGTTCGTGAAATATTAAAAATATGTTTAAGGTATTTTTTTTAACATTAGGTTCACCTCGACAATGCACGTTAAAATCCACTTAATGTTGTATGCACACGCGATAAACAAATCTACTTCTCTGTGACCGACAGTGCCACCTAGCGGAAATAAATCCACTTTTTTCACAACCGAGAAATTAGTAATATGCATGTGTATAAGCCAAAACAATTACGACTTTACTTCCTTGAGTAATTTCATGTTAAGAACGGCTTTCAGAATAGACATCCTCAACCTCCCCATGTAAAGAACGGCTTTCAGAATAGGCAACCTCAACCTCCCCATGTTAATTCTGGAAATTCTTGAAGGAATGCCTTTTGCAATAAACATTCCATTTGATGGGGAGGGGGATATTTGCCCCAAATGTAAGCGTGATATTCGTTGCCAGCATACTCACCCGCAAATACTATATTAAAAAAAGTGGGAGTTGGCAGTCGCAGAGAAGTAGATTCATTTATCACACGCATAAATGGAAGCCAGTGAATTATAGTGCATAATACAGGTCGTTATATCCCCCAAAATACTTGTCTTTGCAAAATTTAAATGATATTTTCTCATTCAGCATAGTCGAAAACATTTAAAAGTCGTAATTAAAAGTTGTGGGGGTGTTATCATCAATAAAAAAGCAACCAGAAATTCATGCGTTAGTTTTTTTCTTTAGTTCTTAAAACTTTATATTGTAGGTCGATTTTGGAATTGGAAAAATATAATTCGAAGGAAGTTGCCAGACTAAGCACATTATCTACATTTGTCGTCTGAAACAGAAAATAAGATATTTTTTATTTTTAATTTATTGTGAAGGGGATAAGCATAATATCTAAATTTTACAAATGCTGAAAGAAATGAATTTCTACAGTTAAAATAAATATTGAAAGCCATTTTTCTATTTTATTTGACATGTAAAATAATTTTTAATTAAATCTGTTAAACTGTATTTTTAATATTAAACAAAACCAATAAACAAATATGGAGTCAGCTAACAGACAAAATTTCTTTTATTATTAATTTTCCATATCATAATTTGTATAATTTTTTTCTTTTTAAATTAGTCTTTATTCTACGAAATACCAATTTTAAATTCCTAAAACTGAGTTGTTTTTTTAAATCTTAACTAAATCCTAGAAATTAAAATTCACATTTTTATTCAATATGAACAGATTATAAAAGTTGCCGTGCACAAAAACTTTAATTAACTCTTAATCATTATTGTTTGAGTTACTTTTATATTTTAATATATAACCTCCCCCCAAAAAAAATCGGTACGACCAAAACTAAAAGAGAGAGTAAGTATATTTTTTTAACGGAGGCTTTCTTTTAAAATCTATCAAAATAAATTATCCAATCAATACGTAATTTTCACCGATTATGAAGTGACGAATGAATTTTCTAATGATGTCCTTTTTTATAATCGATATATATTATTGTCTACTGTCCCTTCTGTATTTGTGGGCCCAAATATGCTTAAAACGATAAGCCGAAACTTTTATTTTTAATATACCATGCTTTTAAGTGCTTTTAAATCCTTTTAAGAATCCATACCATAAAAGAAAAGAAATTAATAAATAACTGCACATTTTGCTAAAAATACGATGATTTCTTTTGGCAATATCTTCTTTATTCACCTATAGTGGCCTAACCGATATACTAGATGCAAGAATTGTTTTCAACAGATACGACGCCTAGCCTTCCCTGAATAGTTATGCATCTGGTATTGGCTTCACTTTGGGGTTATGTAGGCAACACACACACACACACACACACTCACATATATATATATGTTTGTTCTCTTTCTGTTTATGTGCTTATCATTAATTCTATATTATTATTATTAAACGTTTGGTTTTACTAATCTTTTACTTTTACGTTTTCTTGTTACAAGTACTTTTACGTTTATCATTGTTCTCATATTTACGTGTATGGGTGCGTATGATCTTGCGTATCTTACGTGAAGTTCACTGCTATATGTGTGTGTGTTCTCATTCTTACAGTTTCTTTTGTCTTGGAAGGTTTCTGAGACGTGTATGCTCAATGTAGTTTGAACATACCTGGTTGCTTTGGCCAGCAGATGATATCTTCTGATCGCTGGTCTGCCATCTTGCTGGGGAGTGGTACTTACTTCTGCAGACAGATTCATTAATGAACAACAAGATGGGATTTGAAGCTTCAAATTTTTATTCAAGGCAAGCCTATCATCTCGGACCCTGATTGTCGGGAGGGTCCCAATTTTCCGTTTGCTTCATCTGCTGCCTAGACCAACTCCCAGCCCATGTGGTCGTCAATCAGAAGCTTACCCACAATTCCCGTATCACCCCTTACTTCCCGGTGCATTCTATCTAGGTCGTTCAAGGATGACTTGAGTTTGATGCCTGTCAAACCTAACCTTCTGACCCTGCTAACTCGCTGATGGGAAATCAAAATATGCTTACATAACTTTCTATTTCTAAACTACCTAGATAGCAATTAAGCTGGGATTCCCAATACTACATTTCTTCATTAACACTACTTTTTATATGTATTTTTCGTTTTATATTCTTTTTTATTTTTTAATTCACTTCCCCCACTTTTCCCTTCCTCGTTCTCCCCGCCAACCTTGTTCTCTCCTCTTAACCTTTAAACCAGAAAAATAACACTCTTAATATTGGGATTATACGTCTGAACTTTAGAGCAGTACATCTCAGGATAATCTGTCAGCAAACAGAAATATGCCATGCTGCAGGTGGTGTGATTGAAAGTTTCGTTCAATAATTAAACACGTAAGAAATGAAAGTGTAACATGATATAGCAAAAAAGTATATCACGTATTTGAGGATGGAATAGAGTTTTGAGGGAGTCTGAATCTGGATTCTATACAAGCAAAATCAGTCTGAAAATGGAAGGAAAATCTAAACCATTAAAACCTTCATGTCTAGCTGTCTGCATCTCTAAATTTTCATCCTTAAAACTAACTTAGAAAAACTGATCAAGAAGTAATTAGGTTATAAGATAATAGTCTCTCCTCCTCTGAAAAATTTCTCTTTAAATAAACCCTTTGAAAACCAGAAAATCTTCATTGTTTTACTACACGTGTAATTTTTGTCTGTTAAATTTATCTAACGTGAGGGCCAGGCCTCAACCACCACAACATCAGAAGTCAATTACCCTAATTTAATCGAGCATTAAACCAAAAAACCTTGATCACTTGAAAACGAAAACGCAAGTGAGAAAAAACAAAATTATATTTTCTCGATATCATGATGCTGCAAAAGTAAATAATAATGCCACAGTCTAATTTCAAATATAATTAGAACAACAAAAATTGCCACAGTTTTTAGTTTCTTTTTCTAGATAAAAACATCACAGAGTTACACATTTTTCACATCGTTTAATGCATCTCTGGAGAAAGTTTTTGTAGAAGATGCAGAAATTCAGAAATCAAGCTGCATCATCTGATTATCGAAGTGATATTTTGCAGGGACATATTTGCTGATCTGATCACACCTCTTAATGTTGATTTTATTTATTTAATTTTCTAGTAAATGAAGTACAATAAGGCTCTTAATGTTGATAGCTTTATTTAATTTCCTATAAAATGAAGTGCAATAATCTCCTGTGAGTTAAACATTGCCAGGAAATCTCTCATCTCCATTCCTGTCATTATTGAACGTTGCTTGTATGTAAAAAAAATCTTACAACGCTTAAGCAGATATTTAAACATGAATATTCGATATAAAATAGATGTTTTATTGAGATGTAGTAAATTTTAGAAGTAAAAAAACTGTTAAGACGTGACCTTGGCATAAAAGTTGTGTTCTTTCATTTTAAACATTTACTTGAGAATAAAAACATTTTTTATTTAAAGAACATTATCAACATAATCAAAGGATTATATTCTTTTCTATTTTTAGAGAAGAGCCACATACATTACAAAAATATGGCTTTTTAGTTTTTATTATTTTAATTTGTATGAAAAATCGAAACTTACTTGGCATGTGTGAATGCTTTAAAAGTTTGGTATTGTAACAAAAACAGAAAAAAAACACTAAATAAGTTACCAAGTTGGTTTTATCATAGGCGATCACTAGAGCGATACAGACTGTTGCATTTCTATGCAAATGATAAAAAGGTGAATAAAAACAGATGTAAACAGAAGACGAGTAAGAAGAAGGCGTGCTACGTAGTTGTGTGCAAATAAACTTGAAATAGTGTCAAGTGTTGGATTTAGACGTTTTGACAACAGAGTTTGTGTTTGGCAGTTGAAAAATTTGATAACAGAGTATCAAGTTTGAGAGTTGGAAGTTTTAAGATTCAAACCGTCTCTCTTGCACTTGGTTCACCAGATATATTTATGAGGTACTTTGTTAAATTCTTTTGAGTAATTTTTTTCCTCCTATGATTACTGGAATAGATTTCCCTAAAATTCCAGCTTCTTTTATATCTATTTAGAAACATTGATAATCAAATTTTGATAGTGAGCAGTCATTATAATTCTTTCTTGACCATAGTGAAGACATCCTCTTTAAAGCCAGTCTACAAAAATGCCTAATAATAATAATAATTATTATTATTATTATTATTATTGATATTATTATTATGATTATTATTATTATTATTATAAAAAATCAAGAAAAGATTTTTTCCAATTTTCTGAAATGCAAGTTGTGGAGTATTTTTAAATACTATTTTGTGTGATTTTTGAAGCAGATTTATTTTCTGATTTTGTCATATTTGTAAGAAAGTCTTGTGAAAAATGGTTGGCCAGTTTCCTGACAGACGCTGTTCTGCTGGTTCTTGTTTTGTGATGCTGAATACAATTTTGAGGCATTGATTTTGGAAAATCATCAAATATTGTTTCTCCCATGCATTTCATATGACTCAAGGAAGTAGACATCTGTTCAAAAGAAGAACCACATACTTCACAAGAATGTGGTTTCTCTCTGGTTTGAATCTCTTTTGCACTTGGTTCACCAGATATATTTGCCAGGTAGTTTTTTATATTCTTTTGTCTAATTTGATTTGCTCCTAGAATTACTGACATAGAAATTTTCAAACGATTCCAGTTTCCTTTCTATCTACTTAGAAGCATTGGTAATCAAACTTTGATTGTGAGCAGTCATTATAACTCTGTCCTTATCATAGTGAAGGCATTCTGTTTAAAGTCAGTCTATAAAGTCTCCCTTATAATAATAATAATAATAAAAATAAAAATAATAATAATAATAATAATAATAATAATAATAATAATAATAATAATAATTCCAGAAAAGACTTGTCACACTCTTGTTTGCCCAATTTTTCCAATTTTCTGAAATGCAAGTTGTGGATTATTTTTAACTACTACTTTGTGTGATTTTTGTAGCAAATTTGTTTTCTGATTCTGTAATATCTTTCAGTTTTCAATATGACTTATGTGCAAAAGAATAGATGCACACTTCACAAAAACATGGTTTGTCTCTTTTTCTGTAATAAACGAAGTTCTCAGAAATCAAGAGGCCCACAACGTGGGGCTAACATTTGAAGTCTATATGAGATATATAGATATTCGAATGTTCCATTTAAGTTCTTTATCTCTCAAACATTGATGTAGTAAAGAAATTGTCTCCTGTATGTTTTCATATGATTTATCAAAGTTGACTTCAGTGCAAAAGCACAACTACATACAACACATGAATGTGCTTTGTCTCTCGTATGTGTTTTCAAGACTCAACAGATTTGACTTCCATGCAAAAGAACCACACAATTCGCAAACATATGGTGTCTCCTTTTTTAAAATTTTGTTCCTTTGAAGATTGTTATGCTGGGTATTGGGCAGCCAAACCAGCCACCATTATTAATGACACTCACTTCAACCAAGGTTGTCACTCTGACTCATTCCATATAACTATGTAAGGTTTGACAGCAGCATTTGCAAGGTAGGTGGCTGTAGGGATAATATAGTTGTAATGTATTGTATATATATCATTTTCAACTGTTCTTTAAGGTTAATGTTCCCAGAACTTGCTGCTAAACTGCATATTTATTTTTTTACAGATGGTCCAGTGGAGGTACTTACATACTCCATCATGTCTTGCTGTGTAGTAGCCATCTTTTAAAAGAAACTTTCAACTCGATACCAGATGACTCACACTTTCCGATTTTGTGTGGCAGAATCTGTATTGTCTCTTTTTAAAAAATGTTTCTTCCTTTAAAGATTGTAGGCTGGGTATGGGGCAGCCAAACCAGCTGCCAACATTGCCCCGCTTTTTATTGAAACCAACCGAGAGCTCTTTTTAGTATCCTCGTTGTTACCTTAAGTGCAATTGTCTGGATCTCTTTTGCACTTTGTTCACCAGGAATATTAGTTAGGTAGGACTTCAGGTTCTTCTTCATAAGCCCTGTGGCACCTATGATAACTGGTATGATTGATTCCAGTTTCTTTTCATATCATACATGAGACATTGGTATTTGGTCTGTTTCTCTCTTTCAGCTCTGTTCAGACCGCCATCATTGGGAACACTCACTTCAATCAAGGTTGCAACTCTCTCTGACTTATTCCATATAACTGTGGCAGGTTTCACAGCAGCATTTTCAAGGTAGGTGGCTGTAGGGATTACATGGTCGTAATGTATGGTATGTATTTCCAACTGTTCTTTCAGGTTGATGTTCACAGGACTTGCTACTACACTGGATGTTTTATTTTTACAGATGGTCCAGTGGAGGTACTTGCATACTCCATCATGTCTCGCTGTATAGTAGCCGTCCCCTAGAACTTTGCAACTTGATATCAGATGACCAACACTTTCCAATCCTGTATGGCAGAACCTGCATTTATTGTCATTACTGATCCCTCCTGTATGTGTTTTCATATGACGAAATAAAGGAGAATTCCATGCAAAAGAACAACATACTCCACAATAATGGGGTTTGAGTTTTTTTATTTCATTTAATTTGTTTTTGAGGGGATAGGCAATTCTGCGCAATGTCAAACATTCTCCCATTAATTTACTCAAACCGAGGGATCTTTTAAAGAGTCTACCTATCCCTGTATCTTCTTATGTTTATGTCGTATATAAGCCCTTGCTTATTTTCTCCTTATCAGCTGTTAAGGACAGCACCATTAGGGACGCCTTGTATGTGTTTTCATATGCGTCAAAAAAGTTTACCTCCATGCAAAATTTAAACCACATACTTCACAAGAATGTGGTTTCTCTCCCGTATGTGTTTTCAGATGACTCAACAAATTTGACTTCCATGGAAAAGAAGAACCATATACTTCACAAGAATGTGGTTTCTCTTCTGTATGAGTTTTTATATGACTCAACAATTGTGACTTCTGTGAGAATGTGGTTTGTCTCCAGTGTGTATTTTCATATGCCTCAACAAATATGACTTCTGTGCAAAAGAAGAACCACATATTTCACAAGAATGTGGTTTCTCTCCCGTATGCGTTTTCATATGCCTCCACAACTCTGACTTCTGTGCAAAAGAAGAACCACATACTTCACAAGAATGTGGTTTCTCCCCTGTATGTTTAGTCATATGATGCAACAACCTTGACTTGAATGCAAAAGAATAACCACATACTTTACAAGAATGTGGTTTCTCTTCCGTATGTGTGTACATATGACGCAACAAAGTTGACTTCCATGCAAAAGAAGAACCACATACTTTACAAGAATGTGGTTTCTCTCCCGTATGTGTGTACATATGACTCGACAAAGTTGACTTGTGTGCAAAAGAAGAACCACATACTTCACAAGAATGTGGTTTCTCCCCTGTATGTTTAGTCATATGATACAACAACCTTGACTTGAATGCAAAAGAAGAACCACATACTTCACAAGAATGTGGTTTCTCTTCCGTATGTGTGTACATATGACGCAACAAAGTTGACTTCCATGCAAAAGAAGAACCACATACTTTACAAGAATGTGGTTTCTCTCCCGTATGTGTGTACATATGACTCGACAAAGTTGACTTGTGTGCAAAAGAAGAACCACATACTTCACAAGAATGTGGTTTCTCTCCCGTATGTGTTTTCATATGATCCAACAAATGTGGCTTCTGTGCAAAAGAAGAACCACATACTTCACAAAAATGTGGTTTCTCTCCTGTATGTGTTTTCATATGACGCAACAAATGTGACTTCTGTGCAAAAGAAGAACCACATACTTCACAAGAATGTGGTTTCTCTTCCGTATGTGTGTACATATGACGCAACAAAGTTGACTTCCATGCAAAAGAAGAACCACAAACTTCACAAGAATGTGGTTTCTCTCCTGTATGTCTTTTCATATGACACAACAACTTTGACTTCAATGCAAAAGAAGAACCACATACTTCACATGAATGTGGTTTGTCTCTCATGTTTGCTTGCATCTGATTCCACAAAAAGTAAAAATTCAATGAAGTGTATGATGATAGGCACGCTAATAAATTTCAACTTTAAAAAAATTTAATGAAGAAATTTATAAGTATTTTAAACCTTTCTAAATCACCAATGCAGAAAAGTTCTTCTTATCCATTAATGGATTGCTTTTCATTGTTGTAAATTCTGGAAATATAAAATGAATTTTTAAAAATACATTTCATATTGTAAAATTGTATTATGTTGATTTTTATTAAAAATATCCGAAACATTTCTTGTTAATGAATTTTAAAAAAATGAGTATAGTTTTATTAAATACTGATTAGTTAACATTTTTTTTTAATTTGACTAAAAATAATTACGTTTTTCTTTTCATTTTGTAGGTGAAGTTTGATTATTCATATTATTTGATTCTTCAGAATACTGTTCTCATCTTGGGTGTTATTTTCCCAACGTTTCTATGTAACCTCTGATCTAATTCAGGTGTTTTTGTAGAACTTGGGAACCTTTCTCTTGAACTAAGAAATCTTTACATAATTCTGAATCGAACCGTTTATTAAGTATATGAGATTAGCATGCTATGGGATTGTTAGTGATGACTGGGTAAAAATTCCTTAGTAACTTTAAATTCTATTTTAAATCTCACTGAAGATTGAATCTTCAACATTCAGGCGTATGTAACTTACAACTGAATTTACCTAGAACTCTAACAATAGCACTATGGTCCTAGCAGACAATCCTAGTATTAATTTTTGGAACTATTTTGTTTCTAGACACTTTTTATTACTTATTACTAAATATATATATATATATATATATATATATATATATATATATATATATATATATATATATTATAATTATTTATAATTAATGGTTCCTACATCGTGTTATATATAATATAATTAATGGTTCCTGTATCGTTTTATATATAATATAATTAGTGGTTCCTATATCATGTTAAATACCATACTAGGTATGCTTAGTAGTTGATCATCATCATATTGGAATATGCACTGTTTCCTTAAGCAGATTATGCTTCATTGTTCACCTCAATCTGTGTGTTAAGCAAAACAAAAATGAAGTTGAAGTAGGCAGGCAGGCTCAGACTGGTGATGCAAAGGTGGAAAAGAAAGTTGAGGTGTGTGTAAAAGTGTTGGTTGAGCAAAAAAACAAAGGAAAATTGCAAACACAAAAAGTGGTAGTAGGCAGATAGGCAAACCTGTACAGCGAAGGAGGAAAAGAAAGTGAAAAAAATGTAAGATACTATGGAAAGTCACTTAGATCATATAGATAGGATACTACTAGCCAGTTTACATAAGTACAAGCTCAGGATGAATGCTATCAGTGTGGGGTTTAAGGAGAAGTACAGAATCTGGGGTTCAAATTAGTGAATGGGGTATATAGCCAGAACTGGACAAAGTCAAATCGATAAAATCCAACTCCAACTTGTGTGAGAAAAGTCAGAGATTGGATTGGTATGACGTCATATTATTGATTATTTATAAAATATATTTCTGAAATTGTCGAGCAGTTAGTTCATCTTATGATGAAATATGTGGAGTTTTAATGTGACGTTACATGTCATTTTGCCTTTGATAGCCTTAACCCAAAGCTCACAGATATGGTTATACTGGCTTATCTTGATCCTGAGAAGAATTACAGAATGTACACAGATGCCCCAATCATGCGATTGGGGCATCTGTGTACATTCTGTAATTCTTCTCATGCGATTGGGGCATGTTTGTCACAAATTTTGTGTCACAGATTTTATCGATTTGACTTTGTCTAGTTCTGGCTATATACCCCATTCACAGGAGAGACATTGCGAGCCTGTCTTTGTTTTAGTGTTACTTCCATGGCAAGTGCTCAACTGAGCTCTGATCCCTGGTCCACCCTCGCTCGCAGATCTTTCATGAAAAAACACCCGTCTAGCTGAAACAACTGTCAAAAATTTTCCCCACTCTTTATCTGTGCCAAAACCAAAACGTAGATTCCAAGAACAAAGCTTCTTTCTTAGAAGTGTACGCCTGTGGAACTCTGTTCCGTCTGCCTGTTTCCCACCTAACTACAACCTGGATGTCTTGAAGTCCAACATAAACAAATTCCTGATGAAGCGTCCTCTTAACTAAGACACTTTATCAAATCCCAACACTAACATACTGTACACACAATAACCCTTACCCCCGAGTGGCTTCCAGTCCTTGATAAGCGGTGACCACCTTGCAAAAAAAATTATCTATGATCTAAGCGAGGGTAAAAATGTTAAAAACAAATTTACTTCTTATCTCATAAACTTAGTGATACGCAGACGAGATGCTAATTGAAAAGGAAGGACGCTGTTTGTGTGGACCTCTAGTCGAGACAATGAGGATCCTGGTAGAAATAGATGATAGCAATTGAATCATTTTGTTTGAGCCAAAATAGTTTTCAACATATCAGAAGCTTGAGGGTTCATCAGTATCACACGACCATCCTACGTTGTTGGGTTTTTATTAAATTAGGGAACCAGAGAAAGATAATTAAATTTTTAGATTCAAAGATGCAGAACAAAAAAGTTCATAGAGATGGACAAGATAGTGTATTACTTGTCCCAACCCGACACCAAACTATTGGTAATAGTTCTAAAACAAATCCTTTGTTCGATAAAATGCATGCCCATTGGCTGATAGGAAGGGGAGCGGTGGATACTAGAAAGCTGATTGGCTAACTAAAATCCTCAACATATATAAAAACGAGAAACAACCACAGAATTCGCGCATAAGTCTGACGAATCCTATAGTGGATGAAACGCCGAATATTCAGTGTAGCTTAATCGCCATATATATTTTATAAATTACTAACTAGCTCTACCAACATATTGAGCACTTTTGAAGTAAAGACTTAAAGTTTACGCATAAATCTATACTTTCGTATATTAATTTTATGAAAGTAAATGAAGTATATAAACCAAATGTTGGCAGCTGTCAGATTTCATGTGAGCTAAACTACAAATAACAAAATTATCACCATACTATTTGCTCGACAACAGAGACGTGATTCTGCCATTAGATAATATATTAATGCCTTGTAGAGTATACTATGCTGATGAGTAGTACTGGATCACTCAAAAAGTGATGCATCGATGTTTTTTGGTAAGGAATAATATTCAGGACGTTAGAAAAAAACTGATAGAGAACAAGAATAAGAAAATAAAGTCATTAGATTTTAAGATTGAAAATCTGTTTTTTTATAAGAACCACCAGAAGGCGCATGTGGAACATCTGTGGGCAACGTTGATTGAGGAAAGTCCAATGAGTTGGATAGTGATTGAGCCACAGAACAAACTGATATCTCAATATGGAGAAGTCAACATCAATGGGAAAGGCTATTGATGGAACGGAGAGTCATGACATAGCATGACATCAAAAACTGCAAATATTTTGAACACGAGTTATCTCCCATTTGCATCAATTGTGTTGTCAACCACAATAATAGGATCCATTTGGAAAGGCCTAGAGTTGGCTCGGAGTTTGGAAGTGGGGAAGAGGAACAAGTTAGAGGGAATTGTTTAGGTTGGGTAAGATCTATATTCTATTTTAAAAAAATATTCTTTTCTCAGGGTTTGTTCTATATGTGACAATTTGGAAGATGATTTCAGCTAACAATTTTGTCAGAGTATGCGAAGTGTTATGAATGAGTTATGAAAGAAAAGATTATGAGAAAAACAAAAGAAATATTTTTTCTTGTTTTTAAACTCGAGCATCAAAGTCATCGAGTGTCATCTACCGATGTTAATTTTAAATTATCAGATGGTATTCATCATGCATCGCGATTTCCTCATATTAAGACATTTAACAAAAGAAAAAAGAAACTTATTCTTGGAAAGAAAAAATTCAGTTAACAAGACAATAACGAACTTTTCAAATATTAAGCAATGTAATTCCTTATGTTATGAATGGTGGCCACCACTGATAACATAAAGAATTACTTAGCTTGATATCCATAAAACTACTTGTTTGCGGCAATTTTAAATGTGATATTAGTTTTCAGCATACCCGAAAACCTATAGAATTTGTCATGGTAAAGATGACTGTTAAGGTTGAAAGTAAGTAACAATTTACCAAAACGGCTTTAAGGCAGCCCCTCCCCCAAATATTCACTGTGTGGCCAGAAAGTGGGTGCTCATTTTACATTAAATTTATATAGAAAAGTGATCCTCACCTTTTGAAAAAAATAATTTTCTCATGTCATGAAAACTAATTCTCTGCACCACTTTTGAAGTATTTATTCATTTTCAGCATCCTTGAAAACCTATAAAAGTCGTCATTGTAAAGAATATTGGTAATTTTTAAAGATTTTAGACATTGACCTTTTTTTATGTTTAAGTCATTAGTGAAAACAAAATCTGATTTTTTTTTAACTTGTGAAACAGTTAAAAACATAAAATTATTTATAAAATTATTTATTTATTTTTGGTGAACGATAAAGAAGTTATTTTTCTGTTTAAGTCAGTTTAAAATAAAAACAATCGACAACGAAAAATTTCAACAATAAATCAACATTTTCATTAGGACTATTCGCTTTTTTTCTAATTTCATGTTTCAATAAAGACACAAGGACATTAAAAAACAAAAATCAAGAAAAATGTTATCAATTCTGTACGTGAAAGCGCATTAATAATTGGCCACCACTGATAACATAGAGAATTACGTATTAACCGTTTTAATGTTTAAGTCAGTATTGAAAACAAAATCTGATAAATTAGTGACCATTCGATAATAATCCGATGAAAAAAAGATGAAAATAAAAAAATACACATACGTGCGCCATGTAGTAATACTTACGTTTTTGTTTTATAATCTGCTTTCGATTAACTTTATCTGCTTTTATAAAGGAAACGATTTTTCAAATGATTGACTTTACAAGCTCAACTTAACATTCAAGATGACGAACGGAAGAGCAAGTTCGCAGAAAACAAAATTGAAGAGGAAAATTAAAAAAAAAAAAAGAAGAAATTATTTCGAAATAAAGCCGATCTATTTGGTGAATATCACGGATAAAATTAGTATTATTTTATTTAACATTTTAATATTTACATGAGAGAGAACAGGTTACAAGTTTCATCTTTATTAATTCTCTAATTCGTTGCACGTGC
The DNA here is from genome assembly GCF_053919585.1 of Euprymna scolopes. Taxonomy (NCBI): domain Eukaryota; kingdom Metazoa; phylum Mollusca; class Cephalopoda; order Sepiida; family Sepiolidae; genus Euprymna; species Euprymna scolopes. Next base: position 49,999,099 of record NC_136527.1, on the reverse strand, counting down.
AATTTAATGGCGGAAAATAATAGTTTTTAAAGCCGCCGTTTCGTATTTTTATTTATTTATTTTTTATATAGATTTCCGATTATTTCTTGATTGTGTTTAAAAGATTAATCTATGTATACAGTAATACAAATCCGATTAATCTAAAGTTAATCTATACGAGAAAAAATTAATTAAAGAGATTAAATGTAAAAAATTACAGGTGAAAAAAAAAGGGTAAAATCCATTGAAAGCGGTCGGTGGTTCTTAGAACCACTGGTTCTATGAGAAAATCATGATTTAAATGTGTATGTCTCGTCTAAATAACTAACGGTAATTCTGTGATCTGGCCGACCAGACGGGTGATCAAAAAGTCAGATCGAGCGTTCCGCGTACCGGAAAACGAAATGAGCCAAATCGAAATTGAATTTTATTTACATTTGAATAAAAAACAGTCGAGTTATTTTTTTTTATTATTCAATGACCCCCCCCCCCAAAAAAAAAAACACGGCCAAAAGAAAAATTATCCACCAAGAAAATAAAACATAACAAATTAATCCGAAAAGCGCAAAGTTCAAGCCGAAAAAAAAAAAAAAAGAAAGAAAAAAGGCCAATTGTCAATTTGATCTCATTTCGTTTTCCGGTACGCTCGATCTGACTTTTTGATCACCCGTCTGGTCGGCCATATCAGAGAATTATCGTTAGTTATTTAGAGGAGACATACACATTTAAATCATGATTTTCTGTAGTCCAGATGAGTGCAGTAAATAAACTTTTAACTCGAAATGACCCCTAATGTACTAATGTATAACGTAAGACACAGAAAAGACACATTTATAATGCGTACACAGCTTTATTTTAACCAGTGACTGAACCAGTGCCACCGACCGCTTTCAATGGATTTTACCAAAAAAAGTTATGAAAACTGTTTGCACGTTGGAAGAAACTGACAAATTCATCTAAATTTTAAAGTTAAATAAATTCCTTGTAAAACCCCAAAATTCCCATTAAGAATAAATACTAGTTTTCTGGGCCTATTTCAAAGATAATTAGTAAAATAAAAGGTAATATTGGCAGGTTTCTTACCGGCTCCCGCAACGAAAAATAGTTCGTCATAAAGTTGTATCAAAAAGCGGAAGTTGATGTAAGAACGGAAACGAAACGAAAATTCTTCCGTTTTTTTTTTTTAATACTGTAATAATTAGTTTTAATTATTTTCTTCTGTATCTTCAGTTTTCACCGCAACAAAAAATAAAGTAGAAAAATATTTTGTAATAAAAAAAAAATATTAGTTGCATTCAAAATAATTAAAATAATAATTCACCGGTTTTGGAAATTTTGTTAAGAGAAGCCAACGAACCAAAAAAGTGATAAAGCAAGATAAGTTACTCTTCTACCTACATGGATAAGTTTTCCATGTTAATGTTTTTATTTGTTTCAATAAGTTACTCTTCTACCTACCTGGATAAGTTGTGTATTTTAATGCTTTTATTCGGTTCGATAGGTTACAGTGGCGGCTCGTGCCTGAGATTAGTGGGGGTGCTGCTTCAAAAATTTTACGTATTTTTTTTATTAACGTGTAAAGGGATTTGAATATATAAATAAATATTTAATCAAATAATAAACAAACATTCAAATAAATATTCAAATATATAACAAAGACAAATAATCAATCAGAAATGGATAATACGCAAAAACTTTTTTATTAAAAAGATTTTTTTAAATTATGTACACTTTACAGAATAAAAATAATATATATATATTTATTCCTTTTCAGATTAAATAAAAGTTTGCGTTTTTTTTTTTTTTTTGCAAACAAACGAAAAACATTTTTATAAATAACTTATTTTTTATAAAAACAAAAAAGAAAAACTTTGAAATTTACCTGTCTCGCTACGAGTGTTAATTTAGGAGTTTACTATTTGAAAATAGCGTTTTATTTAATAACAGTTTTATTTACAAAAATTATTTTTAAAGATGTATTTATAACAAAACATATTTACTCTTCTACCTACCTGGATAAGTTATGTATTTTAATGCTTTTATTCGGTTCGATAAGTTACTCTTCTACCTACCTGGATAAGTTATGTATTTTAATGCTTTTATTTGGTTCAATTAGTTACTCTTCTACCTACCTGGATAAGTTATGTATTTTAATGCTTTTATTAGGTTCGATAAATTACTCTTCTACCTACCTGGATAAGTTATGTATTTTAATGCTTTTATTCGGTTCAATAAGTTACTCTTCTACCTACCTGGATAAGTTATGTATTTTACTGTTTTTATTTGGTTCAATAAGTTACTCTTTTCCCTACCTGGATAAGGTATGTATATTAATGCTTTTATTCGGTTCGATAAGTTACTCTTCTACCTTCCTGCTAAGTTATATATTTTAATGTTTTTATTCGGTTCGATAAGTTACTCTTTTACCTACCTGGATAAGTTATATATTTTAATGCTTTTATTTGGTCTGATAAGTTACTCTTCTACCTACCTGGATAAGTTATGTATTTTAATACTTTTATTCAGTTCGATGAGTTACTCTTCTACCTACCTGGATAAGTTATGTATTTTAATGTATTTTAATGTTTTTATTCAGTTCGATGAGTTACTCTTCTACCTACCTGGATAAGTTATGTATTTTAATGTATTTGAATGCTTTTATTCGGTACAAAAATCGCTTATGGCCGCCGCATTACATTACATGAACATGCGGAAAAGTATCTTTTCAGTAGCGTGAAAATTTGATTTAAGAGTAAACGTATTCATTATAAGGCCTCGATAGTTCGAACTGAGTTGTCTCCTTATTTATTAAATGTATAAAAGATGTTCGTTTTCAGCACACATGAAAATCCCTAGTAAACAAGTTTTTGAAAGCAGATTTTGTGTTCGTCTACCAGGTCACAATTACCAAATAACCCCCATAAAAAAATTACCAGACCCCCTATAATGTTGATGGGGGGGCTCCTGTCTGGCGGGAATCAAACAGCATTAAAGAACGACAACACAGACATAGACGTTAACAATAGAACGGTCGCGAGAGAACTGCCGCCTGAGCTTACTTTAGTAGAGAATTGCTCATAAAGGGTTATGTCCCTTTACTTGTTCACATCCCTCCCCATCTTGGTGGGACGACCTGTCTTATTTTAATTTTTCCTATTTTTTTTATTTTATTTATTTACTTTTTTAACTTACTTTATTAGAGAATTGCTCATCCAGGGTTATGTCCCTTTACTTGTGGACATCCCTCCCCATCTTGGTTGGACGACCTGTCTTATTTTAATTTTTCCTATTTTTTTTATTTTATTTATTTACTTTTTTAACTTACTTTATTAGAGAATTGCTAATCTAGGGTTATGTCCCTTTACTTGTGGACATCCCTCTCCATCTTGGTTGGACGACCTGTCTTATTTTAACTTTTACTAGTTTTTTATTTTATTTATTTATTTTTTTAACTTACATTATGAAGTCTTTGAGTCTAGCTGGAGGCAGTCTGTTCCGAGATGGGTTTTGTCTCGGTAACTAGTCAGCTATTTGTGTTTTGGGCGTCTCCAGGTCTTCTGGGATGTGTGGATTGTACTCACGTTTTGAGTCAGAATCAGAGTCAGTGTTTTCATCCCTAAGTGTCATGCATTTTAACAAAGAAGAGTTTCAAGTCACTTGGTGGTTTCCTCTCTGAACCGTTATCATACTTCCCTTCATTTTTGTAACGGTATATTGTTTAAGATTGTATGGTGGTGACAGTTTGTTTACCTCTTCTGTCTGATCAAGACCTTATAACCCAGGCTGAGAGCTGTTGTTTTTATCTTTCTATCGGCGTACCCCTTCATCTTCTCCTTTCCTTTTGAGTCATTTTTTTTAATTTTTTCATGCATCGGCCCTGTCCATCTCTAATTAGCATATTTTTTTTGTGATCCGTCTCAGTGGTTCACTAATATTGGCATAATGTGGAATAAATCGAGCCACATACTGTGTCATGCCCAAGAATGATCTGACTTCACTGACATTGCTTGGAGATTTGCATTTTCTAATAGCAGAGATTTCCTCTGGGTCAGGGGACACTCCATTCTCACTGAAAATGTGTCTGAAGAAAGTCAGTTTCCGTACAGAAAAGAGGCATTTTTCTTTGTTCAGCTTGGCTCCTACTTGTAGACGTTTCAGGATGTTCCTCTAGCTGATGTCATGTGATTGCTTGTCATGTGCATAATTTATTATGTCGTCTGATAGATTTTTCACTCCTGGGATGTCTCTAAAAAGGTCTGATATAGCTTTTTGAAATAGTTCAGAGGCTGCATTCACGCCAAAACTTAGTTGCTTGTAACGGAATAAACCTGCATGCGTGGCAAATGTCGTTATACTGGACTTTTCCAGTTCTAGTTGATGATAAGCATTGGAGAGGTCTAGTTTGCTGAAAACTCTACACCCATTTAAGTCTGCTATTAAGTCGTCTACATTTGGCATGGGATGTTTTATCCATTGAATGGCTTCATTTGCCTTTCTCATGTCAATGCAAATTCATAAGCTACCATTTTTCTTGGGAACTACCACAACCGAGCTAACCAAGGGGGTAGGTCCAGTGACTTCTTCAATCACATCTATTTCTCTGAGATGTTTAAATTCCGTCTCCACGTCTTTTCTCACATGGAAAGGTATCCTGCGGTGTCGCTGTGTTACTGGGGAAACCGAGGAGTCAATGTGGAGATTAATGATAACTCCAGAAATTTTTCCTATCTTTCCATCAAACAAAAGTGTGGGGAACTCGTCTTGAATTGGGATCGTCACATGGAACGTGAAGTTAAACGTTATCATCCCCAGTGCTTCAGCAGAATGACCACTGTCGACTACAAATATGTTTTGCCATGCGTGTTCACAACAAATGTCTTTACTGCCGTTGATGTTGAAATTTTTGTTATTTCCACATGTGAGACGCGTGCGGTTCTCGTTGCTGTAAAGAGCGTGTAGTTCATTACACTCCATGTCTGCGGCACGCATATAAGCCAATTCGATTACTCTAGCTTCATCCAGGATTTGCTTTAGCGTAGAGTTGTCCCTTAGCGCCTTCCTTCTGACTTTAGAGGATGTGCACCCCTGCAAAATTTGGGCTAGGATCTCTCTGTCTTTATTTTCAAAATTGCATGTGGAGGCTAGAGTCCGTAGCCGTGCATGGTATGAGTCTAAGCTTTCGTCCGGGTTTTTCACGGCCCGTCAAAACTTGAAAATGTCGTGGGACGTGTTCTTTTGCGGCGTAAAATGATTTGTCAGTGAATTTTTGTAGTTTCATCTTCACCTGAAACTACATTTGCCATTGTCCAAAATGTTGGTTGTGGGACGTGTTCTTTTGCGGCATAAAATGATTTGTCAATGAATTTTTGTAGTTTCATCTTCACCTGAAACTACATTTGCCATTGTCCAAAATGTTGGTTGTGGGACGTGTTCTTTTGCGGCATAAAATGATTTGTCAGTGAATTTTTGTAGTTTCATCTTCACCTGAAACTACATTTGCCATTGTCCAAAATGTTGGTTGTGGGACGTGTTCTTTTGCGGCATAAAATGATTTGTCAATGAATTTTTATAGTTTCATCTTCACCTAAAACTACATTTGCCGTTGTCCAAAATGTTGGTTGCGTCTATGCCCTTTTGTTGGTCTGTGACGTCATGGAAAATATCGAAAACTTCGTCTCCTGCATAGTGGAGAAGTGTTGCTTTCTTTTTTTATTGTCGTGAATGTCCATAGTGACAAATAATTCTCCAACCTGTCTATCCATTTTTTCCAACGAACGACGGTTGTAGTTTGGTCCGCATGTACGTTAAAACTGGGGAAAACTGGTAAACCACTGCTGGCCATTGTTTTTTTTTTGTTTTAAATAACGTTCGAAATCGATTCAATTTTTTTTTTTTTTAATAGTTGTCTGTTTTGCGTGTATTATGTCTTAGTTTAATTGCTTCAACATTTATCTCCCTTGCTGGCCATTTTTTTTTTTTTTATATTAATTTCGAATTTTTTTTTTTGTATTAAATTCCGAAAATTCTGTAGTGTGAGTTCGTCACGAAAAAAAAATTTCTCGTCGCCAGATCTAGTGTTGGGGTCTCCCGTCTGGCTGGACTCAAACAGCTTGAAAGAAAGACAACGCAAACATAGGTGTTAACACCCGCTCGGTCACCAGAGAACTGCCGTCCGAGCTTACTAGAGAGCGAAGGGTAGATAACTCTTAGGGTTATGTCCCTTTACTTGTGGACATCACAGTAGTCTCTGCCTGTTTGCAGGGGCTGCTACAAATCACTTCCGCGTAATATTATAAATAAAATAACAAACAAGTAAAGATAATTAGAAATGATAATAATCAAACGTTATTGAAATATCAAAATATTAATTAAACGATATTGAAATATCTATGAAAATAATTATTGTAAAAGAATGTTTTAAAGTCAAAATCATATTTAGATAACACAATTCGATTGGCTATTAAAAGTGAAATATTTTAGTTTCTTTTAAAATTAAAAAAAAATTGATCTCCAGTTATTGCTATAAAATATTGATAGAATTTAAACATTATAATTATTGTAAAATAATTATTTGTGTGTGTGATACACGAATATTTTTAAAATATTTTGAAATTTTAAATAACGTTCGAAATCGATTCAAATTTTTTTTTTTTTTAAATAGTTGTCTATTTTGCGTGTATTATGTCTTAGTTTAATTGCTTCAACATTTATCTCCCTTGGCCGGGCATTTTTCTTATAGAGTTTCCCTTGACTCGACACCGTCACGTTGACCGGTGCTTTGTTCCCTAATTGTAGTCAGCAGCATTTCTAGACCCATAATGTCTCTGTCTCTTCTGTTGTCATTCGCCGTTTTAAGTCATCTCCGGTAAGAAACATTGTATATCTCCTTCTTAAAGACACTTTTTAATATTTTTAACGTTATTTTTTTTTAAATATAATTTCATCTTAACTACGAACTTTGTTTATTTTCTTTACCCACATGTCCGACCCCCTTACTTCTAGCTGTGTTGTTCATTTCCTTACGCATACGATTCCCCATTCAGTCTTTTGTAACTTCTCGTTTATTATCTTTTCTCTTTCTGTTCTCAACAATGTTTTTTTTTTTTAAGTTGAGTTTTTTTTTTGTTTTTTTTTTCATTTGTTTTGTTTGTTACCGTATATCTACTCTCAGCGAATTTGTTTATAGGATTTCCTGTCTTGATTGTCGGTATGTATTTAATGCTAACTGTTCGAGGGTCGTATGTTTATAATCAACACAATATGTCAATTAAAAAGACAGTGCAATATGCGTGTGTTAATTAAAAAAAGGTAATCTCCTAAGTTAGGGTTAAAATTATCTTTTGTGAAAATATTATGACATGAGGAGTCATTTCGATTTAAAAATTATTTTATTTAAATTTAATTTAAAATTATCTTTTGTAAAAAATATTATGGCATGAGGAGTCATTTCGATTAAAGTATTATTTTATTTAAATTTAATTTAAAATTATCTTTTATAAAAATATTATGACATGAGGAGTCATTTCGATTTAAAAATTATTTTATTTAAATTTAATTTAAAATGGAGAAAATAACATTTCAAATGTGTTCAATAATCATCATGATTACTTTGGAGATTACATAAAAAGGATTAAAAATAGAAACAAATCAAACTTACAAGGGAAGATAATAACTTCCGGTGAATGCCGTAAAAATATCCAATAAATAAAACGTTAGGCACCGCCAAAACTGGGGGGGCAGGTCAGTACTTTTTGACGGACCGTCTTTTTAAAAATCTACCAAAAATCAGGTAATTATCCGATCAATACGAAATTTTCAGCGATTATTAGGAGAAGAATGAACTTTATAACAGTGTACTTATTTTTCATAAACGATATTTATATATATATTTTTTTTTGCTTACAAAACCCCCCCTTGTTTTGAAGTGGGAACAAATATGCTTAAAATAATCATCTGAAACTGAACAAAACATATTGTGTTGTTGTAAGGGACAGAATTATAGATTAAAAAAAAAAAAAAAAAAAAATTGTTTGCATACCTTATTTTGACGTCTGAATATCAGAACTTCGATTGTGTTTAATTATCCCGCTTTTGAGTTTTGAAGTGTGAAATTCGGTGAATATGTTAAGTAAAATAATTAATTTAAGTTAAGCAAAACAAAAAAAAAATTTTTTTTATATTTATACGAAAAAAGCCATTTTAAAATTTTTGATAAATAAATTAACAATTTTTTTTTAGCGAGCCGAATAATGCATGACCATTATTAAACAGAGCATGCTTTGAATAATCGATACAAAAAAAAAAAATTCGATAAATATTGTGCCCTTTGTGTTAAAAATAGCATCATTTTTTTCGATCTCGTTTGAAAACGTTTGCCGCCTTTCGACTACGGTGGACCAAACGCACTGAAATAATTTTTTTTTATTCTGCTTAAAATTGCCCCCTCCCCCCATTTTGGGGAGCCTGGCCCCCACACACATACACATTAAAAACCAAACTCATACAAATGGTCACCCATCTGGTACTGGCCAGCCTCAGCTTAATAATACATTGAAATTTTCGTCACTGAAAAATAAGTTTTTTTGGCCTGTTTAGTCTTCCATAGTTTTCGTCTCATCGAAAGAAAACGTAAACAGAGTCGATCTGAACTCTTCGGCGACGCGAAATATCTGGTTACATATATGAATAAGTGGAATTATTTGAAATTCAGGTACTTATATTATAATATTTTTGCATATTCTCTTAGAAAATCATCCTAAATCTTAGTTAGACAATAAATGAATAAATAAATTATTTCAAAAACCCCTTTTTTTTTAATATTTAAGTACGTTTTCTGTGCAAGACAAAAAATAACAATTGTTAACTTTTTGGGAAAATTTAACATTTAAAATTGAATTAAAAATAGTAGAAAAAGTTTTACATTATTCTGTTTTCTATATGATAAAATTCAGGGTTTTGTCTTTCTGGAAAAAAAAAGTTACTCAGAAATAATGGATTTTAATAAATGTAATTTAGTTTTAAAAAACAACAACAACTTGATTTTGCGGCCATTTTTGGCGGTGCCTATAAAACGTCGTTTAGTAAATCGTTATTTGTATTTTAAACTAAATATTTATTCTGGTTTATTTAATTTATTTATTTATTTTCTCAAGTTAAATGAACTTAATATAAAAATGGATGATGAACTTAAAAAAAATCAATTATTGAATGGATTTTATTATTTCCTGTGACACCGATATGATGACGAAAATCGCAAATTATTGTCTTTTTAACTTCGATTGATAAAAAAAAAACCATTTTTTAGAAAAATATTTAAACCTACGATTTAAAGTTTTAAGATCTAAAAAAAATAACGCATGAATTTGTTTGCTTTTTCATATATAAATAAACCAATGTAGATGTTAACATCTTTTTTTTTTACTTGCCTTCCTACGAGGGCAGAGTTAGACACAAGCTTGGTTTTTAATATGGGGGAAATCAGCTCCCCAAAAAAGGACCTTCGTGTTAGTAACAAAAATAATTTTAAACTGTAAACGGGCATTCATGTAACAAAAATAATCAAAAAATGTATCAGTCATGAAGGATTTCTCTTCCATTAACCGAAACCAAAAAGTGAAGTGCAGCATCAGAACAGATACTACAAATGGGTGTCTATTTTGAAAGCCATTCTTAACATGGGAAAGTTGAGGGCGTCTATTCTGAAAGCCGTTCTTAACATTGGAAAGTTGAGGGTGTCTATTATGAAAGCCGTTCTTAACATTGGAAAGTTGAGGGTGTCTATTCTGAAAGCCATTCTTAACATGGGAAAGTTGAGGGTGTCTATTCTGAAAGCCGTTCTTAACATTGGAAAGTTGAGGGTGTCTATTATGAAAGCCATTCTTAACATGGGAAAGTTGAGGGTGTCTATTATGAAAGCCATTCTTAGCATTGGAAAGTTGAGGGTGTCTATTATGAAAGCCATTCTTAACATGGGAAAGTTGAGAGTGTCTATTCTGAAAGCCGTTCTTAACATGGGAAAGTTGAGAGTGTCTATTCTGAAAGCCGTTCTTAACATGGGAAAGTTGAGGGTGTCTATTCTGAAAGCCGTTCTTAACATGGGAAAGTTGAGGGTGTCTATTCTGAAAGCCGTTCTTAACATGAAATTACTCAAGGAAGTAAATTCATAATTGTTTTGGTTTACACACATGTACATTATAAATTTCTCGGTTGTGAAAAAAATAAGTGGGTTTGTTTCTGCTAGGTGACACTGGCGTTCGTATGAAAATAAATTTGTTTATCATGCACATACAACATGGAGGCCAGTGAATTACAGTGCATAATACAAATCTTTATATTTCAAAAACTGCTTGTCTCTGCAAAATTTCAATGAGATTTTCTTATTCAGCATAGTCGAAAACCTAAAAAGTTATCATTTTAAAGAAATTTGTGGAGGTGGACTTAGCGTTAAAAATACATTTAATATCTTCAGAAACTTTACAATAAGTTTTCATTCAATATTTGCAAAAAATAATAGAATTAAAATAATATTTAATGTGGCTTTAATGATAAAAATAATCACAACAAATTCGTTTACATGGTTTAATGATTGTTTTTCTCTCAGAAAATATTCACATTCATTTCAAACCATGTGTGACACTCTATTCATAAAAACCAGTAATCTTAACCTTCATCTTATTCTCACGAGATCCTCATTTAGCTAGGCCTGCATAATGAACACTCGTTACAAGAAAACATTTACGTTTGAACGATTTGAATTAATATTATTCCTAACATGTGGATTTATTTCTGCTGGGTGGCACCGTCATTTACAGAGGAGTAGATTTGTGTATTGTGCATGCATACAACATGGAGATCAGTGAATTACAGTGCACAACAGACGTTTTTATATATAAAAAAACTATTTCCTAACACGTAAATAAATGTTCTTTCATCTTAATACAGTGATGTCGATTTCTTTGTCAAGTGTCGTTATTTTCCGGAGTTATTTCTATATTTTTATTTTATGTATGTGAGGATATGCCTTGGTGGAAACCTTCTATTAATAAGAGATCTCGTTAAATTTACTTTTACCGTTCCTGCAGATACTCTACTACTTTCGACTTCAAGAGATTCCTGCAGTCCTGCAACCTCGGTCCTAAAAATTGATAGATGCTGATTATGAATAGGTGAACACAGAGTCACACACATAGAAGTGAGTGACTCCACGGTCAGTTTTTACAAATTGGCACCATTTCCATGAGTTGTATAGGGTCAGAATTAAAAAAAATTCGTTATACCTTTTTTGTACATTCATGCGTGCCATGTTTGTACAGTGGTAACGTCACCAGCTTTGAATGCAACAATTTTGCTTTCGATTTCGATTGTAGCTGATGTCATCCAAATACTTATTTTTATTACTTCTGACAGCATAACAGACGTTTTTATATAAAAAAGCTATTTCCTACCACATAAATAAATGTTATTTCATCTTAATACAGTGATTTCGATTTCTTTGTCAAGTGTCGTAATTTTCTGGAGTTATTTCCATATTTTTATTTTATGTATGTGAGGATGTGACTTGGTGGAAACCTTCTATTAATCGGAGATCTCATTAAATTTACTTTTAACCGTCCTGCGGATACTCTACTATTTTCGACTTCAAGAGATTCTTGTACCTGACACCTCAGCCCTAAAAATTGATAGATCCCTATTATGAATGGATGAACACGGACTCACACCCTTAGAAGTTAGTGACTCCACTGTCAGTTCCTACAAATTGGCACCAGTTCTGTGAGTGCTACAAGGTTACAAGTGAAAAAATCGTTATACATTTTGTGCTTTCATCTTTGTTTATATGCATGTCACTTGTGCACTTATGTGCCTTTGTCATGAGTCTGTCAACTGATCCTTAGTCTATATGAGATAGGGCCTATTTATTTCTATAACCACATGATATTGTTTCCGACATACATCTAGCTTTCCCCACCTTGGATGGTTCTTATTATAAACTAGATCTCCAATCTTAAAATATACGGACTTTGTTTTTTTATCCGAGTCCTCTATCAGTTTTTTCCTAGCTTTCTGAATGTTATTCCTTACCAAAGTAAAAGATCGATGCATCTTTTGTAGAGCAATCTCATGTTTCTCACCACCATAGTATATTTTATCAACATGGTATAATATACAAGGCATTAATATATGATCTAATTGCAGGATCACGTCTCTGTTGTAGAGCAAGTAGTATGGTGAGAATTTTGTCATTTCGTTCACATAAAATCTGACGCCAACATTTAGGTAATATATATATCCCAGGATTTTTTTTTCATTAAAACGTCTTGCATCGTTCTATGAAATCTTTCTAATTTGTTATTTTGGAGGTGATTAAATCACGTGATCACATCGTGCACGTTGAGATCCTACAATGCCTTCTTCATCAATTGGTTAACATTTTCAGGTGCATTGTCTGTTAACAGCTGGAGTGGTATCCTGAATCTGGAGAAAATTTCATCCCACAAAAGTTGAACCACCGTTTCTGCCTTTAGTGAAAGCCTCTGGCCAACACTATACATATCGATGAACGTCACTATGTACTAGTTACCTAAAACTATAAAGCAGGGCTTTGAAATATCCAATGCCAGTTTGAGAAAAAGAAAAGGAAGCAGATTGCACTTCTGCATTCAAGGTTGTACCTTCCTCAGGTTTCTGTTTTGGCACAGAATACATTTGCCTACATATTTTTTCACTCACCTCCTTAAATAAACACAGCCAGAAATATTTTGTTTAATGGTGTGAAACGTCTTTTCCACGCCCATGTGACCATTATTGTCATTGTACTGCGCAAACACATTATTTCTAAGATGCAACAGTACATATAACCTTATGAATGGTTCATCGCCGAGTTGCAACAAGTAATATACTATCTCGTCTATCATTATAAATTTTTTGTTTCATTTTAGACAATTTACCATTCGACATCTGCACCTCTAAATCTAAAAATTTCCTTATCTTTCTCTTGATCCCTAATTAAATCTAAACCTGATAACTAGGGCTGTGACAACAGCATATTCATTTCATTCGTTTGACAATCGAGTATATATCAAACACAGTTAGACTAAGTTAATCGACTGAGATCCACATCAGTCTATATAAAAACATAAGATATTAACGGATATATACTCATAAGTCAAAACAATGAAAAGAATATTCTGTTGTCACACACTAATACTGATAACGTACGATGCTCGTGCAATACCGATGAGCCTTAACCATATATGATGCAAACCCTTTTGACTCAAAACCATTCGAGTTTATTACACTTACCAAGTAATTACCATCTAATTCTACCGGGGAAAATCATTGTTTTGACTTGAATCCACAGTGTGTGACAAGAGATCCACAAAAACATTCTCCTTCCCCTTGAGGTACTGTATGATGCAGCTATAAGCAAAAATACACAAAGCCCACGTCTGTATTTTCCTGTTGAGTAAAGGCGAGTTTAATAAATATTCTAGGGTTTGTGATCTCGAAAATTTGTTATAAATCACTGATCATGTGACGATACAAATGAAAATTCCCATTTTATCGATTTCATCCATTCACTTACTTTGAACCTCAGAACTGATGCTTCATGGCTTATTTAAAGTCGTATAATCTTTTCAAAATCTTTTATTACCATCCTTCTTTTCTATTAACACTATCGGAAAATTTCACGGGAAAATTTTGATCTCTCAATTACACCTACCCTTATCATTTCCTCCATTAGTTAGTCTACCAACTTTTTTTTGCTTTAGTGGTGTTCGATATGGTCATCTCAGTATGGATTCATGCATTCCAGTATCGATACGCATCTTCACCATATTGGTTCTTCCCAAGTCCTTCTCCTCCATAATGAACAAATCTCTATTCCGCTTTCAACTTGAATTCTTCAGGTATTTTATTCCCTTCAAATTATTCTTGGGGATTTCATTCTTTTGTTCATTAAGCATAATAATCTTTGACTATTTCTAAAACTCACACGAACCATGCATGTATGCAGATGCTGGTGTTTTAACAATTTTTTTCTGCTTACCTTACTGTTGATTAAATATGGGCATCACCTTCCATATCAATTGAACAAACTCTTCTACAATTAATAAGTTTTTATCACAGAGTTCAAGTCCCTGTGTAAGCGCTTAAAAATATTATTTATTACTGACACATCTGCTAACCTATTAACCAGAGTTCTATAATTTTTCCATCAATTTTAACCCAAAAGCAATTTGATATGATAAAGTCTATAAAATCGAGTCGAAGAATAATAAATAAAAAAATAATAGTGAACAATAATAATCCAATTAAATAACAAATAATAATGATAAAAAATAAAAATAAAAAATAATATAAATAAAAATAATAATATAAATAAAAAATAATATAAATAAAAAATAATAAAAAGTAATAAAAATAGAAAATTGTTCCTTCTCTCTAGTTTTAAATACACGTCCACTACTCTGTACTTTATATCTCCATACTTCATCATTCAACCACCTCCTGTAGACACTGACTTTTCCGTTTTCCAACATTTTCTTCCTTAGAAGAGAATTCCGCCTAATCTATCTTGTTACTGCCTTTTTCAATTCTGAACATTTGAAAATAGTTGCTCGATTATAACAATAATGTGAACAAGAAAGAAAAATAATAAGATTATAAAAATTTTAGACATATGTGTTTTTTTGTTATCTTATGTGCGTTATATATATATATATATATATATATATATATATATATATATATATATATATATATATATATATATATATATATATATCGTTTTTGAAGCAGAAACGTAAGAGAATATATATATATATATATATATATATATATATATATATATATATATATATATATATCGTTTTTGGAGCAGAAACGTAAGAGAATATATATATATATATATATATATATATATATATATATATATATCGTTTTTGGAGCAGAAACACAAGAGAAAAAATATCCACATTTTTATTTTCTATTGCGTTATATGTGTGAACTCAGCTAGAGACTAAGAGTGTAGACCATGAGGTGGGTAGATGGAGCCATGCTTCCGACTGACTGTAGGCTTCTTTCGCCATTTGCCTTTTTGTCTGGCCTATATATGTGACCTGCTTTGTTCAGGTGCGCTCACCTTCGAGACATATGCATATCAAATAGTTGAGCTTTCACCACTGATGATATAAATTTTGACAAGCTGACCCCATCGTTCAGTGTGTTTGCTACCAGCTGTGATGCATGTGCGTTTGCAAAACTTCAATGCATGACACCAAGTAATTAAACTCTTGTCTCTTTTACTTTCCAAATCAGGCAATGCCATGTCGAGTTAACATAATTAAAAGACTCTCATATCTAAACTTCAATTCTCACAATCTATATAATGTAAAGAAAGTAACAGACTGTTTCTTACAACACCAAGCAAAAGCAATATGTACTAATAACAATACATATCAAAATGAGGTGGAAAGTTTAAGAGAAACCTCCAAGAGTGCAAGATACAAAATACTGCCGTTATATGGATAACACTTTGTATACGATATGTGAAGAAATTGGCAAAAAGAATTGAAATAATCTGTAGTCTATATAATGCCAGGATAGTATTCAAGAGTGATTCGACTCTCCAGAAACATGTTGTGCATGTCAAGCTGTTTATGGAAAAATCATGACGATAAGATTCGGTGTATGGAAAATTATACAGAAATATGAGCCATGTCATTCACTAACAATAAGGTTAGAAAAACATTGAAAAGCTGTAATATGTTGAGAGAGTAAAAAGTCAGTTATGACGGAATAAAAATAGAAAAGGGAAGCCATAAACTCTTATGGGATGAAGTAAATATTAAAGATGAAAAAGAACAACAAAGGAAACCGCACATATTCTGGGTGATGATCAACTACTAAGCATACCTAGTATAGTATTTAACATGATATGGCAATCATTAATAATAAATAATATTTATCTACCTATACATATAGTAATAAGTAGTAAAAATGTCTCTCACTCTCTCTCTCTCTCTCTCTATGTATATATATATATATAAAATGTAGTAATAAATTGTAATATCATCTTAAACCAAAATATTTCATAAAATACTTAATAGGTTTTTCTGTTAGGACCCGTGATGCTATGGATAAAGTACTTGGTAAAATTCAGTCGTAAGTTACATACTCTTGGACGTTAAATTTTACCTATCTTGTCTTGCTTTTGTCTTGTGTTCTGATATCTTTGTCAAATATGCTGTTAACCAATATCGTCTTGTTACATGTAAAACGGAAAGAAAAAAAAGTCACCTATGTAAACGAGAACCTCCCAAATTAAAATCTTGAATAATTATCTAAACTCAAATGTAAATTAATATCAAGCCGACTTCACAAATTGATAAAAGTTAATTATTGGATTTTAATTATAAGGTGAAGCTCGAATGATTCAAACTAGAGATATATAATGCCAGAAACATCCACCCATTAATATGGGAGGGGAGATTATCTTCAAAAGCGTCCTGAATTGATAATTGAGCACCGAACTTTACTAAGTAGATATTAATAAGCCCCTTGTACCCATTCACTTATTTTTTTTTTAATGGAGAGTAGATAATACAGTGGGTGTGTTATCGGCAGCTCCAGTAACTCTCGCTTCTCCTTTTTTTGTCCCTCAGTCCTCATGCAAATGAGTGATTTTTCTGACAAAGGGTGAAGAAAAAGATGCTTTAAAGGTCGGTAGTACTTGGTGAACAGTAGTCTGAGATGTCGGAAATTTTTCTGTCTCTATGTCTGTCCTTGTGGGCATGTCAATAGTAAGGGCACGGACGTAAACGTTTCATCTTGGCTGACGTTATCCGCCTGATAGTCAGGGACCCGAACCTTGGATTAACCACTAAGGAGGCTGTTCTATTAGCAGGCGCAAAGTACTGGGACTGCTGTATTGCCATTTGGTGAATGGACTCTTGACCATGCAGTAGTCTCTGGTGGGCCCTTTGATGGCATACTAGTGGGTAATTATTACTGCTTTACTTTTTCATGTGCTACAAAAAAAATTTCCTGTCTTTTCTCTCTCTTACTTTTCCTCTCTGTACTGCTCTAACCAAGTATGCCGACCTGTTCCACAAATCCCAAAACCTCAACATGAAACATCTCCAGAAAAAACTCGAATAAACCAAGAACCCCATCTTCCAACGTAGACCCCTACTACCATATCTCCTTCTCCAACATCAGAGGTCTACATTCCAACCTTCCAGAGGTTGAAACACAATTAAAGGAGACAACACCGTACATATTCTTTCTAAGCGAAACTGGAATAGGGCCGACCACTTCCCTAGATGAGTTCATAATTAACGGATACTCTAACTTAACATCTAAATCTGATCCCCAAGATCGCCATGGGCATGGAATATGTGCCTACATTAAAGATGGCTTCCCACGTCGCAGGGATATCTCTAGAGAAGGTCCTAATTTACCTTATATGTGCTTCCGGGTTGTACTGGCTTACACCACTGCATTTATATTTGGCCTCTATCGACCCCACAATAGCGGAGTTACTATCTTTAAGAGCATATCTGAGAAAATAGACCACATCCTGTCTGCACATCCTTCGGCTAACATCCACATCTATGGTGACTTCAACATCCATAACGTGGAATGGCTGACCCACTCAAATAAGACAGACGATGAGGGGAGGTTCTGTCATGATTTTGCCACTGCTTAAGACCTCACTCAGATTGTTCATGAGCCCACCCGTGTGCCCGATACTACAGGTCAATATGCAAGCCTCCTAGACCTTTTTCTCTCAACTTCCCCTGAGCTATGTTCTGTTCTTTCTCCTCTAGGATCCTCCGACTACTCCGTCGTATCAGTTAAGATAAAAATGAAATGTAATAAGTCCCCAGACATACCCCCTCCACTGTACTGTATACCAATACTCCATGGCTGAGTGGGATAGCTTCCGTACATTTATATCTGATCTATCTCTGCATTCCATGTTTAAAAAGGATGTGTCCTCTATAGTATCAGACCTGACCGAATGGTTTATTGTAGGCATAGACCGATTCATACCATCTAAAAAATTCCAAAAAAACCTACCAGCCAGTCATGGTTCTCCCCAGAATATGCTGCTGCCATCGCGCACAGAAATTACTTTTTCCATAGCTACCAATGTAATAGATGCACTGAGATTAAGCTGCTTTCAGGAACGCCAGCAACCACTGTAAAAGAGTAAGAAAAAATGCAAGAGAGCTATATGCTCAGTCTGTTAAATTCAAAGTTAGATCAGCAGCTTAGTTCCCACCAGTTTTTGCAAATAACAAATAGGATCCTGAACAGAAGTGTGCGTTCTATCCCAACCATTATCAATGGACCAGAGGTAATCTCCTCAGCTTCAGACAAGGCCAAACTATTTGCCAAGAACTTTGCAGCTAATTCTACCCTATGCGACAAAGGGCATCAACTCCCCATATTTCCTCCTATAACAAAGAACACGCTTGATAACATACAAATATCTGTGCATGAGGTCGCCAAGATAATCAAAAACCTTGATTCCAGTAAAGCTACTGGCCCTGACGTCATCCAAATTATAGTGTTAAAAAAGCTTCAACCAGAACTTGCTCCCATACTTACGAAACTGTTTAAACACTGCCTTAAAGAGAAGTGCTTTCCAACACCCTAGAAAACCTCATCAGTATGCCCTGTATTTAAGAACTCAGGTGATAATAATCTCCCTCTCAGTATAGACCAATAAGTCTCCTGTGTGTCATGAGTATGTTGCTGGAATCCATATTAAATAGAGAAATAGTCAACCACCTCAGCAGAAATAACCTTCTTAGTGACACACAATATGGTTTCTGTTCTGTAAGATCTACCGCAGATGTGCTGACGGTTATATCTCACAAGATTAGTGAATCTCTTGACAAAGGCTTCCTTTCTAGGGCAATTGCTCTTGATATATCAAAGGCCTTCGACAGGGTATGGCATAAGGGTCTACTTCACAAGATCTCCAGCTACGGTATAACTGGAAATATTCTCTCTATCATTAAATCATTTCTCTCCGATAGGTTCATAAGAACTGGTTGATGGACAAAAATCAGAGGCCTGCAGTATTAATGCTGGAGTCTCTCAAGGGTCCATCCTGGGCCTAACTCTCTTCCTGATCTACATCCATGATCTCCCTAAACACATACTTAAATCATTCGTTGGCATCTATGCTGATGACATGACCATCTACGACGACACATCCAAGGCTGTAAATGACAAAGCTCTCTCTGATTCTCTCTCCTCTGATCTCGAACGAGTGGTTCAGTGTGGGAAGACGTGGGTGGTTACCTTTAATGCATCTAAAACCAAACTTTTATCTTTACATCATCAACACTCTTCTCCCCATCTGGCATCAATTGAAATAGATGGCTCTCGTCTAGGAGAAGCCCCGTGTTTTGACAAGCTTCTGGGCTTGACCTTCACTCCTGATCTGAAATGGAACACGTACATCAAGTCTGTTGCCAAGGTCGCTGGAAAGATGTTAGGATCCTTCTACCGCTCCAGAAGATATCTCACTACTGATGCAATTCTCTATCTATATAAAAGCCAAGTACATTCAAGGATGGAATATTGCTGCCATATCTGGGCAGGAGCTGCTAAAAACAGCCTATCCTGCCTTGACAGAGTACAAAATAGACTTCGTGACTTAGTTGGGGATGACCTTCCCTGTAACCTCTCTCCCACAGAAGAGACGTTGCAAGACTATCTTTGTTTTATCGTTATTTCCATGGCAGGTGCTCGTCTGAACTCCAATCTCTGGTCCCCCTCACCAATCTTTTACGAAAAACACCCTTCTAGCTGAATCCACTTCTATCAAAAACTTTCCCAAGTCTTTATCTATGCCTAAATCAAAACGTAGATTCCATGAACAAAGCTTCTTTATTAGAACTGCACGCCTGTGGAACTCTGTTCCGTTTGCCTGCTTCCCTCCTGACTACAACTTGGATATCGTCAAGTCCAACCTAAAGAAATTCCTGATGAACTGCCCCCTTAAGTAGACATTTTATTAAATCTCCACACGAACGTACTGTACTTACAATAACCCTTATCACTGAATGGGTTCCAGGCCATGATAAGTGGTGACCACCTTATAAAAAAATCATCAGTGAGAGTGAAAATAGAATTTGAAATTACATAGGAATTCCAGCAGTCATCGCTTACAATATAAGAGCATGCTAATCTAATGTACTAAATAAAGATTTCTGTTCAGAATTCTGTTCATAATTCGGAGTTGAAAAGAAAAGTTCCCAAGTTCAACAAAATACACCCAAGATGAATCCAAATAATATAAATAATCCTCATAAAGATTTTTAGTTAAAGATTGTAAAATAGAAACACACTGAATATTTGAAAATAGAAATACATTGAATATTTGAAAATAGAAACACATTGAATATTTTAAAATAGAAATACATTGAATATTTGAAAATAGAAATACATTAATTTTGCTAACTAACCAGTATTGCATAAAACTATAATCATTTTATTTTGAATTTCATCAATAATAAATGTTTTGGATATTTTTAATAAAAATCAACAAAATAAATTTAATTTTACCACATGAAATGTACGTTTTAAATTTTTTTATATTTTCAGAATTTGCAACAATTAAAAGAAATCCATTAATTGATAAGTTGGACTTTTTTCATTGGTGATTTAAAAAGGTAAAAAAATTAGAAATTTTTTCATCTAAATTTTCTAAAGTTGAAAAATCTGGATGCTACTCATGAAAAAGTTTTCATCAAATTTGGAAAAAATGGTTCTTATAACGTGTGTTTATTATCAAGTATGACACTAAATTGAATACCCAAAACCAGTGTAAGTTGAAATTATATACTCCATTGCATATACTGTTTTTGGAATCGGATACAAAGCAACATGAGAGACAATCAACATAAGGGGAAAACCCCACATTCTTGTGAAGTATGTGGTACTTTTTTTGCACAGAAGACAAATTTGTTGTGTCATATGCTAACAGATTGTGGAAAGAAACCACATTCTTGTGAACTATGTGATTCTTCTTACACATTTTTTGAGTCATATAAAAACACACACGGGAGAGAAACCATATTCTTGTGAAGTATGTGGTTCTTCTTTTGCGCAGAAGTCAAATTTTATGAGTCATATGAAAACACATACGGGAGAGAAACCACATTTTTGTGAAGTATGTGGTTCTTCTTTTTCATGGAAGTCAAGTTCGTTGAGACATATGAAGACACATACGGGAGAAAAACCACATTCTTGTAAGGTATGCGGTTCTTCTTTTGCGCAGAAGTCAACTTTCTTGGGTCATATGAAAACACATACTGGAGAGAAACCATATTCTTGTGAAGTATGCGGTTCTTCATTTGCACAGAAATCAACTTTGTTGACTCATGTGAAAACACATACTGGAGAGAAACCACATTCTTGTGAAATATGTGGTTCTTCTTTTGCACGAAAGTCACATGTGTTGAGTCATATGAAAACACATACTGGAGAGAAACCATATTCTTGTGAAGTATGTGATTCTGCTTTTGCATGGAAGACACATTTATTGTATTATATGAAAACACATACAGGAGAGAAACCGCATTCTTGTGAAGTATGTGGTTTTTCTTTTGCACAGAAGTCAAATTTGGTGAGTTATGTGAAAAACCATACAGGAGAGAAACCTGTTGTGCTGTATCCTCAAGCCATACAGAGCGTCCCCAGGTTGCGGATAGGGGAAACCCCTCTATTTATAGGGGTAGCTTTGGATATTAAATCAAAAGCCGCTGACAATGAGGAAATAAAATGAAAATGAATACCAAAAATAATACATACTGGCTGGCCGTCGCCCAGGATAAAAAGGGTCCCTTACCTCGTTCACACACCGGACGAGAAAAGGTATTTGAAGGTGTGAACCCTCTTACCTCAGATACTGGCACTACCATGCCAGAGATCCACTTGGATCAGCCAACAGATCGTGAATTAGATCCTGGCCCCAAACCATCATGTGCAGCTACAAGAAAGGGAAACAGAAGAGGCCTAAAAACCCAACCCTGGACAGTTGCACAAAAGAAGGTATTATTATATTGCTACCATTATTCAAAGTTTGAAAAATGGAGCAGAACGTCGAATGAGATCCTACAAGAGAAAATCAAGAATTCTGACCTCCCTGAAGACAAAAAGCAGACAACAGTTGCAAAACTGCGATTCCTTGTATCACAAATGACGAGATACATAACAGAAGAAGACGAAAATAATATAAAGCATAAAGCCCTAAAAGATGCTGAATATGATTACCTCCCTATTCAGGAAGAGGAGACTGAAAAAAGACTAAAGTCCAGATGGAGTAAGGATGAAAAGTGGACTTTAATTTGGGCCATTGAATATGCAAAGAGCAAATGTGTAAAACAAAAGCAAAGGACAGAAACCTGGAGGGAAATCTTCTTCTACTTCTGTCCATGGAAGAAGAATGTCCCACGGAGTAATTTAACCTCTCAAAAATATAATATTTTAAAAGAACGAGTGTTTAATGAGGAAGAACTAAAATACATGAGAGATGAAATAACAGTCATAATAAGCACACAGGCTAACCCACTAGAGAAATCTATTCTGTATCCCACCAAATTTGATGAGACCGCAAATGTGAGCCTGCAACACCACAACCTTAGATCAGTGCAACAGTTGTCGGTAGCTACCCAACAGATAACCCTTACAGCACAAAGTCCAACAGAAGTGCATCACTCTATATCAGGAACTCAAATACCTACAGAATCCTCTACACCAGCTCACTCTCACTATAAAGCAGGTAACACATCTGCATTTCCATCAACGTGTGAAATAACTCCTTCACCAGAAAAACCTCCACCTTGTGTTTTGCTTCCAGAACCAGATGATGAGCAATTGGAAATAGAAGAGGAACTCTGTAACACAATAGAAAAAGTCAACAATATGAGCATGGAAGAAAGGCCTAGGTTACCTAAAATGCAAGCCTCAAGATTCTTTAAGTCATTGATCATCAAAGTCAATATTGCTCTTATAAGGCTTGTTCCAGAAGAAATAGACCTCAGGCAGCTAAATAACATCACATATGCAGCTGGGCTGTACATTAGCAACAAAATACTTCCTCTGAATAAACACCAAAATAGAAATAAAATACCTAATGTAACCAAAGCAACACCAAAATGGAAATCCAAGCTGATAAAAAACTAAACACATGTAGAAAGGAACTTAGCCAATTAAAGCAGTTCATGAATAATCCCACAGTGGAAGGTAGACTCAGAAACATCGTCAAAAGAATCTGTGCGAAATTTAAAACAAATTGTAAAAATATCAGAAGCATAGTGAAGGAACTGGAAGGCAAAATACCAGCCATTGCCCAAAGAATTAAACATCGCATGGCAAAGATTCATGCAAAGACACAGAATAAGCTTTTTGCAAACAATCCCAGAACTTTCTACAGGAATCTAATAAGAGAGGAAATTAAAATTCAAGATCCCCCATGTAAACAGGAATTAGACGATTACTGGAGACCCTTATTTGAAAAAGAGGAAGTACATAACGAAGAGGCCCAGTGGATCGGGGATATTATCAATGCAAACAAAAATAAAAGAGAAATGCCAGAGCCAGAAATAACGCCAGATAAGATCAAAGCTGGCACGAGCTTCAAATCACAAGAAACCTGGCATCGAAAACATATCTAACTTCTGGTTAAAACAGCTAACAGCATTGCATGATCATTATAGCAGATGTTTCACCAGAATGTTGAAAGTGTATGAAGCGACACCATCATGGCTATTAAAAGGCGATACAAGCTTAATAGTTAAAAGCACAGAAACCAAAAACCCTAGCAAATATCGCCCAATATGCTGCCTAACTACGACTTACAAGCTGTTCACTGGATTAATAGCTGACAGCATATATGACCATCTTTAATCCGGTGATTATCTTGAGGAGGAACAAACAGGATGTAGGAAAAACTGCCTGGGCACCAAAGATCAATTGCTCATTAATAAGACCATTTTGGAAGATTGCAGGAAAAGAAAAAGAAATCTAAATATGGCATGGATAGATTATCAGAAAGCATTTGATAGTGTACCCCATTCGTGGATACTAAAATGCCTTGAATTATATAAAATCCACCCGACCATACGAGAAATTTTAGCTTTACAAATGAAGGAGTGGCAAACATCCATTACCTTAAACCATAACGGGGGAAGGATATCCATCCCAAATATAAGAATAAAAAAAGGTATCTTCCAAGGAGACAGTTTATCTCCTCTACTATTTTGCCTGTCAATTGATCCTCTAAGTAAGCTTCTAAAGAACTACCAAGGTGCTGATAATCTAAGCTACAGCCGCCAAAGAGAATCCTCCAAGTTAATAAACCATTTATTTTTCATGGATGATCTTAAGCTTTATGCTAGCTCGGATAAGGATTTAGATAATCTACTGAAAATTGTCCACACTTTTTCTAATGACATCAAAATGAAGCTCGGACTGGATAAGTGTGCTATGTGTACTCTGAAAGCTGGCAAGAAGGTATCTACTGAAAATATACAGCACGATGAAAATAGTGTAATCAGAGAACTGGATGAACAGGAAACATACAAATACCTCGGCATTGATGAAAATGAGTCCATCCAGCATTCAAAGATGAGAGAGAAACTAAGCCAAGAATATTTACGCCGGGTAAGAAAAATCTGCAAAACTGAAATCACAAACAAGAACAAAATTACGGCAATTAACCAACTTGCCATGCCAGTACTAACATATAGTTTTGGCATTATTGACTGGCCTCAGAAAGACATAAATTGGCTTGACACAAAGACAAGGAAAATGCTAACCTTGTACCGAGTTATTTATCGAAATCAGTGCATGCCTCGTTTGTACCTACCCAGGCGAGAAGGAGGTATGGGGCTCTCGGAAGTCAATCATCAACACAGAGCCACAATCGTCAGCATAGGTCAGTACATAATAAGTTCCTGTAACCCCAAGCTTATGAAAATTAAAGACCATTATCAGAATCGAGCAAGTAGCACAACATCTATAACACAACTTGCCACTCATTTTGGAAAAGATTGCCTTACAAATGATACTGAGAACCCAAACAAGCCTGCCACTGACATAGCCCAGAAAAGCCGGAAAAAATACACTAGCCAGTTCCATAATGTTAAAATAGAAGAATGGACCAACCATAAACGGGCAAAATACCTACCGACTGAACTATCCCAAGAATATATTGATAGGGATGGTTCCCTGGACTGGCTCAAAAGAGGATCCCTCCATTACGACCAAGAGAGGTTGATATTGGCTGCACAAGACCAGGGCCTCATGACAAACGCCTTCAAAAAGATGTGTGGTCTAAGCAACAATAATAAATGCAGGTTCTGTAGCACTGAGGTTGAGAGTGTGGGCCACCTGATTTCTGGTTGCAAAGTCCTACTTGGAGACGGTTATTATACAGATCGCCATAACGGAGTTTGCAAATACCTTCACTGGAAGATATGTAAGAAACTCAACATTCAGTGTAGTAAAAACTCCTGGGAACATACACCCGAACGAACAGTTGGGAATGACAACTACACTATTCACTATGACTACATAATCCCTACTGCTACATATCTTGAAAATGCAGCTGTTAAACCAGATATAGTTATTTGGGACAGAGCAAACAAAAAAGCGAACGTAATAGAGGTCAGTGTACCCAATGATACAGGGCTTAACAGAGTTGAGAGGGAAAAGATTACAAAGTATCAAGGACTTATGTATGATATGAAACGAAATTGGAAATTAAAAGACGTTTCAATTATACCAGTCATCATAGGAGCAACTGGGCTTATGAAAAAGAACTTTAAAAAGTACATAGCAAGCATACCCGGTGAACCAAGTGCAAGTGAAATACAAACGATTGCACTGAAAGGGACGGCTAGAATCCTGAAAAGATCTCTTGGTTGGACTCACTAAAATAGGGGTAAATGTCAGACATCTGGTTGGATGTCCCATCCCCTAGAAGAAAAAGTTTAAGAAAAATGAAAAAAAAAAGGAAATATAACGCGTTCTTGTAAAGTATGTATTTTTTTGTCCAGAAACATGATCTGTTGTGTCATATGCGAACACACATGGGAGACAAACCATATTCTTGTGACGTATGTGGTACTTCTTTTGCATGGAATTTATGTTTGTTGCATCATATGAAAACATTAATGGAGAAGAAACCACATTCATGTGAAGTATGCAGTTCTTTTTTTTTTGCACGGTGTCAAATTATTTTAGTCATGTGATAACACATACAGGAGCGTCACCACATTCTTGTGAAGTATGTAGTTTTTCGTTTTGCACAGAATTCAACAAAATCTGATTGTCTTCATTTACATCACACCCAATCAATTTATTCGTGTGTCATTAAAAAAATTCAACATTGAGTTTTTTAAATATAAGTTTGGTTTTTGTTATATTTCATTTATTTGTTTTACAAAAAGTGCATCGGTTTGATTTTTTTATTTACGCCACATCCAATCAATTCTTTTTACAATTAAAAAATTAAACGTCAAGTTTTTAAAGATTAGTTGTTTTTTACGTCACTTAAAATCAATTTATGCTTTTTACAATGAAAAAATCCAACAGATTTTTTCATTTACATCAAATCAATTTATTCGTTTGGATTTTTTGTCATTTACGTAACATTTAATACATTTATTCGTTTTACAATAAAAAAAAATTAAACGTTAATTTTTTTGAAGCTTTGTTGTATTATTTTCCATTCATGTCACATCTTTTCAATTAGTTTTACAATTAAAAAATGAAACGCCAAGTATTTTGAAGATTTGTTTGATTTTTTATTTACGTCACAACCAATTTTTCTTTTTACAATAAAAAATAAACGTTATTTTAAACTTTGTTTGATTTTTCTATTTATGTCACATCCAATACATTTATTCGTTTTACAATAAAGAATTAAACGTTTTTGTTAGATGTTTTTCATTTACATCCAATCAATGTATTCGTTTTACAAAAACAATCCGTTTACTTATTGTAATTTTTTTCCAATATAGAGATTTGCTTTAGACTTTAATCTTTCAAACAAGAAATAATCAGAAATACATAAAAAATATAAGACATCTTTCCAGACTATGTTCATCAATCAGTTTCCGCCATTAAATTGCAACGAATTAGAAAATTGAAACTTATAATCTGTTCTATCTCATGTAAATATTTAAATGTTAAATAAAAATAATATTACTTTTAGTCATTGATATTCACCAAATAGATCGGCTCTATTTCGAATTTTTTTCCTCTTCAATTTTGTTTTCTGCGAACTTGCTCTTCCGTTCGTCATCTTGAATGTTAACTCGAGTTTGCAAAGTCAATCACGTTTGAAAAATTGTTTCCTTTATAAAAACAGATAAAGTTAATCGAAAACAGATTATAAAACAAAAACGTAAATATTACTACATGAATTTAGTTTCGATTTTTGCGCATTTGCAGAATACATTAAAAATGTGTTACAGAGAGAGAGAGAGAGAGAGAGAGAGAGAGAGAGAGAGAGAGAGAGAGAGAGAGAGGTGAGTAAACGTGGAGTGTAGACACGTTTACCAGAACCGAGGGTCAGCTGACCAGATTACGTATGAGTGACGTGGTCAGGTTGGCTAGATCTGTGAGATTTGATTTGGACACAGAAGACAACGGACGGCTTCCCGTTGTCTCCTCTCCACGGGGGGGGGGACAAACACTGACGTGTGTAGAAGAACCCACACAGGCCGATTTCACTTCCACCTTCTGCAGGACCTCTGGGGAAAGTGAAATAAAAAAACTATAAAACTACTTCCTTGTCTTGGAGTGATTGAATCTTCATCCAAAAACAGGTATCAAGTCTCCCTCCAGGATGAGAAATTTCAAGATGGTCCAACATCGAAGAAGCAGAGGTAGGTTCTGAAAATACATGTCACACACACGATTCCCTTTATGATAATCAAACACACAACCCTTTATATTAGAGACAATCATATGCACACGGAATCCTTTTATGTTATACACCAAACGTAAATGGTGCCCCTCAATGATAACCCTATGTAACAAATGTAAGGGAGATTACATTTACTAAGCGAATAATCCTAATGAAAATGTTGATTTATTGTTGAAAATTTTTCGCTGTTTTGTTGTTGTTGTTGTTGATGCTGTTGTTGTTGTTTTCAATATTAGCAGATAGTGACTTTAACATAAAAAAACTTCTTTATCGTTTACGAAAGAAAAAAATAATTTTATAAATTTTAAATATTTTTAATGAAAAAACTATAAGTCCGTTATATTAGGAATAAGCGTTGGTTTAAAGAATGTTGGTAATTAAAGAAACTTATGATGTATTTTTAATTTTTCTCAAAAATACATTCAGCAAACCTTACAAATAACTTTGACTAAATTAAAAAAAAATAATTATGATTCTTAAACAAATTACAATATTACGGTTCTGAATTTTTTAGATGAGGAATGATTCTTTGTATTATTTAGATTATTACGACTACTGTTCTCATTTTGAATGTTATTTATTGTGCAAACATTATAAAAATAACATTAAGATAAGAACAATAGTCCAAATAATCCAAATGAACAAAACAGAATGTTTTTCTTCTTTACATGTATTTTTTACATGTGGAAAACTTGATTTTGTTTTTCTTTCAACAATGGAAATTCCATATTTACTTACCGGATTGTGATAGTACACTTTAACTTTAATTCCGTTTTGAAAAGTGATGACAGCATAAAATGAAACTATTTTGCATTTTGAGAGACATTAGATGAAAAGATTGGTGATATAGTGAGTGTTATGAATTTGCGTGGGGGAAATCGTAACTTTCTTGGCTAGCATATGTGTATGTGCTTAAAAGGGTCAGTCGTGTAATAAAAAGAAAGAAAGGCTAAAATGGCTAAACACCCAGTTGGTTTTATTGTTGATGGTCACTTGTGCTATGCAGACCGTCGCCATTTCTATGCAAATGAAATGGGAGCGTGTTGGAAGAAGCCCCATGCAGTGTGTTGTCAGTAGAAAAACCAGAAAGGAAAAGAGTTACCATTGTTTTAGCTTGCCTGAGAAACGGCCTTTTATTTGGTAAGCTAGAAAGGAAATTGCCTTATAGCAGCAATCAGCTTATAAACCAAATATTCAAAATCTCAAACCGTGAGGTGTCGGTGTTGCTGCTATAAAATTAATAGTTTCCATCTAGCCTTGAATTATATTGCTTAATATTCGGAAACCTACTTGAGTTACTGCTTTCGATTATCACAAATAAAATATAAATGTGATTAATCTCTCACTGTAAATAGTTTTAATGGTCAATAGTAGAGCAAAGTCACTGGGATATTTGTTTCGAATCTCACTGGTTAGTTTCAGCATTTTTTATGTGGATACAAAAGTATTTATTCCAGTAATTTCCAACAACGCACCTCACTTTGTTTCCCGCGTCTACAAGAAATGCGTTTCATGCATCTTTTTCATCAGCCTTTCACCTTTTTTGAACAGCGTATATTCTCTTGCATTTTCCGTAATATTATATTGCAAGATCATGTGTTCCTGAATAGTTGAATTATATATGCAGCATTTAAATAATATTTGGGTATTATATATCTTGTCTCTTTCATAATTTATTTTAGCTGGTAAGATCCTTCCAGAAAGTTGTCTAATCAAGAGATTTTGAAAGTTGTTTTAAAAAACAGATTATTTTAGTTTTTCATTAAGTGTGATTAATTATTAATTTTGCTTGGTTTTGGATTTTATGTTTTATTGTTAATTATTCTTGTTATTTATTACTAATGTTGGTCCCCCACTTTGCTATTATTATTGACTTTTCTTTTTCTTCCGTTTATGATTGAAGGTAGTCTTTTTGTGTCCATGGAAATTAATAAGGAGCCGTTATCTCCCTCTTGTTATCTGTATGAACTTTTTTTCTTTCAGGTATGAGTAAAATCACCTGTGTATCAATCTTTTAGATCCTTAGCCATGTGTTGGTTATGAAATTTGCAGACGTTTCAAATGGTACCGATGATAATCATCTGGGAGGATGCAAGCAAGTAAACTTTTAATCCTCTTCCTCATCTTGAGATCAAAGAGGATAAACTCCTTGTGATTGTCACAAGGAGGAGAACAAAGAAAGGAGTGAAAATTAAGGATATGTAATAAAAATGCAAATTCTCGCCATGCGGTTGGTCAATCATTTTCCATCGAGTTACTCACTGAATGTCATGGAAGCTGCATGATTGATCCTAGTGTTAAGAGACAAATGCTGATTCCTTTTATATGTCACCTTAACTATCCCCAAAATTATGTAATTAAAAGCAAGAAAATACATTCAGACGGTTCTAATTAAAATACATAACTACTTTTTTTACATAGTGATCACCACTTATCCAGGCCCGGAAGCCACTCAGGGACAAGGGTTATTGCAAGTACATTACGTTAGTGTGGAGATTTGACGAAGTGTCTACCTAAGGGGGTGGTTCATTAGGAATTTGATAACGTTGGACTTGAAGACATCCAAGTTGTAGTCCGGTGGGAAGCAGGCAGACGGAACAGAGTACCAACAGGCGTGCAGTTCTAAGAAAGAAGCTTTGTTCATGGAATCCGCGTTTTGATTAAGGCACAGATATAGAGTAGCGGAAAATTTTCACAGTGGATTCAGCTAGACGGGTGTTTTTCGTGAAAGATTGGCGAGGGGGAACCAGGAAATAACGATAAAACAAGGATAGGCTCGCAACGTCTCTTCTGTCGGAGAGAGGTTTCAGAGTAGAAAAAATGGCATCCCGCACTAAGCCACGAAGTCTATTTTGTACTCTGTAAAGGCAGGATTGGCTGTTTTTAGCAGCTCCTGCCCAGATATGGCAACAGTATTCCATCCTTGGACGTACTTGGCTTTTATATAGATAGAGATTTGCATCAGTAGTGAGACATCTTCTGGAGCGGCAGAAGGATCCCACCATCTTTCCAGCGACCTTGGCAACAGACTTGATGTACGTGTTCCATTTCAGATCAGGAGTAAAGGTCAAACCCGGTAGCTTGTCAAAACACGGGGCCTCACCCAGACGAGAGCCATCCATCACACTTGATGCCAGAGTTTGGTTTTGGATGCATTAAAGGTAACCAGACACATCTTCCCCCACTGAACCACGTGCTCGAGATCAGAGGAGAGAGAATCAGAGACAACTTTGTCATTTACAGCCTTTGATGTGTTGCTGTAGATGGTCGTGTTATCAGCATAGATGTCAACGAATGATTTAAGTATGTGTTTAGGGAGGTCATTGATGTAGATCAGGAAGAGAGTTAGGCCCAGGATTGACCCCTGAGGGACTCCAGCATTTATATTGCAGGCCTCCGATTTTTGTCCATCTACCACTACTCTTCTGAGCCTATCGGAGAGAAATGATTTAATGATTGAGAAAATATTTCCAGTTATACCGTAGCTGGAAATCTTGTGAAGTAGACCCTTATGCCATACCTTGTCGAAGGCCTTTGGTATGTCAAGAGCAATTGCCCTAGAAAGGAAGCCTTTGTCAAGAGATTCATTAATCCTGTGGGATATAACCGTCAACACATCTGCGGTAGATCTTGCAGAGCGGAAACCATATTGTGTGTCACTAAGAAGGTTATTCCTGCTGAGGTGGTTGACTACTTCTCTATTTAATATGGATTACAGCAACTTACTCATAACACACAGGAGACTTATTGGTCTGTACTGAGAGGGAGATTATTATCACCTGAATTCTTAAATACAGGGCAGACTGATGAGGTCTTCCAGGGAGTCGGAAAGCACTTCTCCTTAAGGCAGCGCTAAAATGGTTTCGTAAGTATGGGAGCAAGTTCTGGTTGAAGCTTTTTTAACACTATAATTTGGATGTCATCAGGGCCAATTGCTTTACTGGAATCTAGGTTCTTGATTAGCTTGGCGACCTCATGCACGGATATTTGTGTGTTACCTAGCCTATTCTTTGTTATAGGAAGAAATATGGGGAGTTGATGGCCTTCGTCGCATAGGGTAGAATTAGCTGCAAAGTTCTTGGCAAATAGTTTGGCCTTGTCTGACGCTGATGAGATGACCTCTGGCCCATTGATAATAGCTGGGATAGAACGCACACTTCTGTTCAGGATCCTATTTGTTATTTGCCAAATCTGGTGCGAAGCAGCTTTAGTCTAAGTGCATCTATTACGTTGGTAGCTATGGAAGAAGTGATTTTTGTGCGCGATAGCAGCAGCACATTCTGGGGAGAACCATGGCTGGTTGTTAGGTTTTTGTTGGAATTTATTAGATGGTATTAATTAACTACAATTAACTACAATTAACCATTCGGTCAGATCTGATACTATAGAGCACACTTCCTTTTTAAACATGGAGTGCAGAGGTAAATCAGATATGAATGTACAGAGGCTATCCCACTCAGCCATACAGTATCGGTATACATTACGGTGGAGGGGTACGTCTGGGGACTTATTACATTTCGTTTTTATCTTAATTGATATAACGGAGTGGTCGGAGGATCCTAGAGGAGAATGAACGGAACATGAACATAGCTCAGGGGAAGTTGAGAAAAAAAGGTCTAGGAGGCTTGCATATTGACCGGGTGTATCGGGCACACGGGTGGGCTCGCGAACAATCTGAGTGATGTCATAAGCAATGGCAAAATCATGACAAAACCTCCCTTCATCGTCTGTCTTATTTGAATGGGTCAGCCATTCCACGTTATGGACGTTGAAGTCATCACAGATGTGGATGTTAGCCGAGGGATGTGCAGACAGTATGTGGTCTGTTTTCTCAGATATACTCTTAAAGATAGTAACTCCGCTGTTGTGGGGCCGATAGAGGGCAAATATAAATGCAGTGGTGTTAGCAAGTGGAACCCTGAAGCACATATACGGTAAATTAGGATCCTCTTAACCTTTTTAAACTTTAAAATTGACATCCACTATCTGTATTGGTTGTGAGTCCTAGAGTGATATGATCGCTATTAAAATGGGCCAATATTCTATAAGATATACTATTGATATTCTTAACCAATTCAAAAGCACATAGATAAGCTAGTATGAATGTGGAAGGCTTGATTATATGCTCTTGCAGGTTTTGAGTGTCAGTATATTCATAAACATACTTTGCTTCTGTTGACTTAAAAGTTGTCATGTCGATGAATTTTATTTATATTAAGCTTAGTTGCACGTTATTTACGGTTTTCTCTGATCCTTTCAAACTGATGTCTGCCATCTTATTTACACTTTCAAAACTTACTTAGTTAAGCAAGAATAATGGAATACAAAAGAGATTTATTCAATTTGATATTCGTTTTTGTCAGTCATAAAAAAGCTTGTACACGTTGGTTTTTAATAAAAATATAAAAACTTATTTTCTGTTTCCTTACTTCCTTATATGCATGCACCCAGCTAGGGAGGAAGAGTGTGAACCAGAAGTGGGTGGATGGAGCCATGCATGTGTTATGTTGATTTTCTCCTGAGCTATATATGTGACTTGCTTTTTTGCAGCTGCCCTCACCTTCAAAAGATACTTGTGTAAAATAGCTAACCATAGAGTTCAGTGTGTTTGCTACCAGCACCTTCTACATGTGACATCCTTCTCCATTTAAAAAAATCACATTTTTCCGCTCTCCCTCAGTCTCAACGCTCTCTAGTTCCCCATCAATTTACACATTGTAGCTGTAGTTTGTACTAATATCAAGTGTACAATTTTGCGACTCTTTACAGTTTTATTATTAAATATGAGGCATAATCATATGAAATCTTTCTACTTTGCCATTACTTTGGGGGTGATAAAATGATGTGGTCACATGATGTATGTTGACGTCCTCCAATGCCTTCTTCATCACGTTATTAATATTTTCGGGTCCACTCTCTGTTTACAACTGGAGTGGTGCCCTGAATCTATGGTAAATTTTACCCAACAACAGATGCACCGATGTTTCTGCCTTCTTATTAGGAACTGCAAAAGGTCAACCACTATACATATCGATGAACGTCACTATGAACTGCTTACCTAAATATTTAGGCTAGGGCCTGAAAATATCAAATGCCAGTTTAGCAAAAGATTTCTAATCTCAATATGGGCTCATGCATTCCAGAACCTCACTATGAACTGCTTACTTTAGGGCCTAAAAATATCTCATGCCAGTTTAGCAAAAGGAAAAACAAGGAGATCGCTCGCCTGCATTGTTGCTTCCTCAGGTTTCTAATCCTAATATGGGCTCATGCATTCCAGTGTCGATATGCATCTCCACCATATTGGTTCTGCCCAAGTCCTTATCATCCATAATATATATATATATATAGTAAAAAGTGTTTATAAGTCCTTATCATCCATAATATATATATATATATATATATATATATATATATATATATATATATATATATATATATATATATATAGTAAAAAGTGTTTATAAGTCCTTATCATCCATAATGCTTTATTCTGTTTAAGCAACCTATCAACTTCCAAGTTAAATTCTTCAGGTACTATTATTTTGTTCATCAAGTATGGTAATCTCGGTAATGTTACAAGTCACACTAGACTTTACTATTTGGCAGCCCCTTACCAAGCTTAGTGTTTGGTTGGTTTTGTTCATTGGCAGCAAAGAAAACTTACGAGAGCCTTCAACCTTCACAACTGCATTAGCTTACGATACTCTGCTAAGATTGCTTATGAATCCACTGATTATTTGTTCTATTTCATATTCTCATCTTTGACCATTTCTAAAACCCGCACAAATTATGCATGTATGCAGATGCTGGTGTTTTAACACATTTTTGTGCTAAATTTGAGTATCTTTTTCCATATTCTTATCGCGCCTTAATTAAAGGACCTGTCTCAAAGTTTTAAAAACATTATTACTGACACCTCTGCCTCCTTATTACTAGAGTTCTATAATTCTTTTCCTCATTGAAAAAAAAAACGTTGATGTGCTCATGTTATCGTCTATGTGTATTAGTTTGCTCTTGTTCTATTTGTCTCCATATCTTGGGGGATTCCCCTCTTGTCGGTCTTGTTACTGACCCAACTGCCGATTTCAATTCTAAAGTGTATATATAAGTTTTATACATATATATATACATATATATACATATATATATACATATATATATATATATAAGTTTTTTAGCAGGAACACCAGGGCAATGCAACCGAATACCACCACCCTTATTATCTTGTTTTTTTTTATTTTCCTTAAGATTATAGAACCCTTTATATCCTGTGTTTACAGTTCGTCCCAGTTCTTTTTTCTTTGTTAAAATAACTAGTCAAAATACGGCAACAAATGAGACTTATGTTGCACAGTCGATTTTTCGTCAGCAAAAAAATTGTATGCTTCGGTTTTGTAAAAAAATATTTAAAATTTTTTTGTTTTTCTACTTTCTCATATGGGTGAGCCCAGCTAGAGATAGAGTGTTGACCGGAAGGTGAGTACATGCTTGTACAATGTTGATTGCCAGCTGTCTCGTCTTTTGTCCTTTTCTCTGGGCTATATATGTGACCTGTTTTTGCAGATGTGACACCAAAGAATTAAAGTATTGTCTCTTTTACTTTCTAGGTCATGTAATTCCACTTGCCGTTAACATCATTAAAAGATTCTCATAACAACCAAACTTTTTCTTGATATCTTTAAAGAAAGTAACAGTCTGTTTTCTACAACACAGAGCAAAAGCAATACGTACTGCAAAAAATCATGAGTAAGAGATTCCATGTAAATGTGGAAAATTATACAAATGTAAGTCATGTCATTCATCAATATGTGGAGTGACTGAAAAATCAATTACGGCAGAATATAGATGAATGGAAAAGGGAAATAATCAAATATTATATAATTAAGTAAATATTACAGAGGGAGAAGAACAGTAAAATGGCTTAAATGAACAAAGCATAATCTTGGGGCTGATCAACTACTAAGAATACATAGTATAATGTTGAACACCATATAGGAACCATTATTGATAAATAATAGATTATATATATAAGAAATAGTAAATATATATATGTATATATATACATATATATATACATAAATACATATAGTAAAAAGTGTTTATAAATCCATATACATACATATATATATATATATATATATATATATATATATATATATATATATATATATATTTACTTGTCTGGTAATTTTTATGCATATTTATTCTCATAAAATTTATATGCTAGTTAATATGTCGCAGAATAGATCTTATAATCTTATTAATATAAAATGTATTCGTATATATTATTGATATTTCATTTTTTACATATTTATATAAATAATAACTGTATTGTTTCTACATTTTGGTGTTGCAGAATTGTTTTTTACACTGGAGAGACATACATTTTACAGCTGTCCATCTTTTAAATCTCTACAACATGATACATGGAAGGCAGCTGATTTTCGATTTAACAAATTTATCGTGTTTTTATCCTTATATACTTGAATTATCTTTAGATGTCAGCTAATACAAATGCCAGATCTGCAATTAATTTAAGTTTTTTTCAGGAATTTATAGTGCATTCTTTTATTTTACATTTTGTTACTCAAACTTTCCTTAGACCTTATATACACATACATATACTGTGATTGTCTGCTACGATCTATGGTGCTATTGTTAGAGTACTTGGTAAAGTCCAGTAGTAAGTTACATGCTCCTGAATGTTGACATTTCTAATACTCAGTGAGATTGAAAATAGAATTTTTCATGTGATTCTACGTAGGGCTACCATCATTAAAAGACTCTCATAACACCCTAAATATTTTTTGATATCTTTTATGGCAGAATATATATGAATGGAAAACGGAAATAATGGGATGAAGTAAGAATTATAGATGAAGAAGAACAGTGAAGAATAAAATGACTTAAAGAACATCACATAATCTGGTGATGATCACCTACTAAGAATACATAGTATACTGTTTAACATGATATGGAAACTATTAATTATTAGTTAATAGATTATATATACATATAGTAATAAGTAGTAAAAGTGTTTATATATATATATATATATATAGAGAGAGAGAGAGAGAGAGAGAGAAAGAGAGAGAGAGAGCATATATCCCATCATCTATTTGCCTGTCTGGTACCAAATTAATATAAATTAAGTTTCAAATTTCAATTTAACAATTGTAGTTATCGATTCCAAATGAGAATTTAACTATAGAAATATCAACATTTTATAAGGATAAAAAATCCTTATGTCTTGAATTCTCTTTTCTAATTGGAAACTTTTTTAGAAGTTGTCTGTGAAAGTGCTAAATCTACGATAGGTTTAAACTTTTTCAGGAATTTAAACCGCATTTTATATTTTTACTCTTTTTCATTAAATAAATTGGAACCATTAATTATTTTAAAAATTATACATATAATAATAATTAGTAAAAAATATCTAGACATCCATATATATTGAAACTGCATTTTATTTTTACATTTTTTACTCCAAATTTATATGCACAAACATATATATGTAGTGTTAAATAGTGATAACATCTAGAGACAAAATAGTTCCTAACATTGTCAGAGTACTTTGTAAAATCCAATTGTAAGTGACATACTCCTGAACATTGAAGTTTCAATCCTCAGTGAGATTGGAAATAGAATTTAAAATTACTTACGATTTTTACCCAGTCATCGCTAACAACACGAGAACATGCGAATCTCATGAACTGAGGTAAATGTTGTAAAATGACAGTCAAGATGAGAACGGTATTCTGAAGAATCCAAATAATATTTATAATCAATCCTCATCCCTTAAATCGAGAACAGTTAATAATTTTAGTAAAACATTTGACAAAAAGAGGACGAAGTAATTCTGTTAACAAATTATTATTTCAAAAACTAATTTCGAATTTCATTAATAATCAATGTTCTGGATATTTTTAATAAAAATCAACATAATTCAATTTAACCACATGTAATGTGTTTTTTCAGATTTATTTTATTTCCAGATTTGCAACAGTAAAACAAATCCATTAATGGATAAGAAGGACCTTTCTTCATTGATAATTTAAAAAGTTTTAAATAATTATAAATTTCTTCATACACATTTTCTAAAGTTGAAATTTATCAGTGTGCCTATCATCGTGCACGCCATTGCATGTACTTTTTGTGGAATCAGCTGCGAGCAAACATGGGAGACAAACAATATTATTGTGAAATATGTGGTTTTTCTTTTGCACGGACGTTACATTTGTTGAGGAATATTGTGACACATACAGGAGAGAAAAAGAAATTGTAAAAATATCAGAAGCATAGTGAAGGAACTGGAAGGCAAAATACCAGCCATTGCCCAAAGAATTAAACATCGCATGGCAAAGATTCATGCAAAGACACAGAATAAGCTTTTTTGCAAACAATCCCAGAACTTTCTACAGGAATCTAATAAGAGAGGAAATTAAAATCCAAGATCCTCCATGTAAACAGGAATTAGACGATTACTGGAAACCCTTATTTGAAACAGAGGAAGTACATATCGAAGAGGCCCAGTGGATCGGGGATATTATCAATGCAAACAAAAATAAAAGAGAAATGCGAGAGCCAGAAATAACGCCAGATAAAATTAGATCAAAGCTGGCACGAGCTTCAAATCACAAGAAACCTGGCATCGAAAACATATCTAACTTCTGGTTAAAACAGCTAACAGCATTGCATGATCATTATAGCAGATGTTTCACCAGAATGTTGAAAGCTTATGAAGCGACACCATCATGGCTATTAAAAGGCGATACAAGCTTAAACCGTGGATTTGGGAAATATGATAGAATCAGAAAATAAGTCTGCTACAGAAATCACCCCCCAAAATTGTTAAAAATACTCCAGAAGTTCCATTAGAAAAAATTGGAAAAATGGGCCAAACAATATTATTACAGGTATTTTCTGTATTTATTCACCTGTGACTTTATAAATAAGGAAGACTTTAAAGATGATTGTTTCACTATGATCTGAACAAAGTTATAATGACGGTTCACGATCAAATTTTCATAAACAATGAAGATGAGTTGATGTCAGCAATGACAAGTGCCATCAGATTTTGATGACCAATGAAGAATGCATGATAATCTGTAAACTGTTGAATATTGAATGCTTCAGTTAGATACACTATCCACTATGTCTATAAAACGGATCTATTAAACCTTACATTATGATATGGAACAAGATGGAGAATGAAGCATCCTTAGACGTTCATGTCTCCAATAATACTGGGTAAAACATATTGAGAGGAAAATAACGAAATACCAACATCTTATGTACGACATAGAAAAGAAACTGGAATATTTGAACAACTCTATTCTAGTCATTTTAAGAGCAACTGAAATTAGTTTAAAGATTTTTAAAAACTACCTGAAAAATATACCTGGTGAGCCAAGAGCAAGTGAGATTAAAATCAGCCCATGCCGATAATCTGGTAGGATGCGCCATTACCTGCTTATATTCAAAAATATACAGAAGACAAATGAACTTTAATAGGACATTCAAATATCTATGTATCTCATATAGAGCAAGGGTGAACCACAGGTAGGGAGTCTCTTTATTTCTGAGAACTTCAAGTGAAGTAAATTGAAATAAAAAGGACAAAAGTATATGAAATTTACTAACTGGTCTAATGAAAAATCCTAAGAAATATTCAAACAGAATGTCTACAAGACCAAACTTTAGCAATGACAGGATAACAACTATCCTTAAATTTGTCTCGGATATGAATTCATATCATATATATAATCAACTATAAATTCCAGGAAGATCTCTTCAAATTAACTTAAGTATATTGTTAAACTAATAATTTATCAGGTAGGTTCAACACTCTGTTGTAAAACGTCCAAATACAGAACCAGACACTCTGTTGTCAAAACTATTAACTCCATAATGCTACATTATATTGTCAAAATTCCCAAATCCAAAATTTGATATTCTGTTGTCAAAATGTCCAAATACATAACCAGGCACTGCTTTCACAACTATTAACTCCAAAACTCTGCATTCTGTTGTCAAATGTCCCAACTCTAGAACTCGCCAATCTTTCAAGTTGATTGCACATGACTACGTACAGCACGCCTTCTAAAAATATACTCCATTCACTTCACGTCTGTTATTATTCACCTGTCTCATTTGGATAGAAATATTGACATTCTACATCGCTTTTCCGACAGTTACCCATCAAAGCAACTTTAACGATTTTAGTCTTTCATTATATTTTTTGTTAAACAGCCAACCCTCAGATGCACGCACACATACTAGCCAAGTAAGTTTGATTTTCCCTACAAAGTAAAAAAAAAACTGACAAGTCATATTTTTGTCATGTATATAGCTGTTCTGTTTTCAGGAAATCAGCTTTAGACAAACATGCAAACACACACTTGTACTGTTTAGAGATATATTGAGATCTGATATACTTCATCCACAACAAGAAGTAAAATGATAAAATTTATAAAGAACATTCAGCTTTCATGTCGAAGTTATGGCGTAACGTTTATAAATCCACTACATTTCAATAAAACGTCTATTTTATATCGAGTATTCATGTCTAAATGCCTACTTAAGGTTTTAGTTATTTATCATTGTTGTTCTCATCAAAATGTTTATTGCGCAAGATTTTTTAATACAGGACACGATCAAGAAGTAATGACCCTGGCCCACTTCCGTTTGTCTTATCTAGTAGAACTGTTGCTTATGCAATAATTTATATCTCTATGTGTTATGTGGCAAATTACAACTCTGAATTAATTTTAAATTCCAAGATGTCATGAAATCTGTAGCAGCAACGAGATCTGGTTGGTCTCCATCTGTCAAGATATGCATAAAACGATGCAGTAATTTTGTAACTCTTTTATGTTCTTATCTAGAAAAAAAACAAATAACTGTGGCAATGTTCGTTTTTCTACTTATATGAGAAATTAAATCAGTGCATTACGTATTGAATGGCTGCCATTACATCAATTTCAGTGTATATTTTAGCCTTCCAAATCATACGACTAATCAAGTGTATTGAACAACATCTGATTATCATTTACTGTTGCAGCGTCAGATATGGAGAAAAATTTTACAATTAGAAACTGATTAGCCTTAACATAGATATGTAGCATTGTAGCAGTTATATTTTGTGTTGTTTTTGTTATTTATGTCAACGAATCTGTTTACTTAGAATAAAACGATGCAATAATTTTGTAATTGTTCATTGTCCTACTTCTATGAGAAATTAGACCAGGGCATTTTGTATTGAATGCTTGTCATAGCATCAATTTTAGTGAACATTTTTCGGGGACAATTTATCCTTCCAAAGCATACGACTAAACAAGTGTATTGAACAACATACAGTTATTAGCATCAGATCGAGAAAAATCCAACAATTTATAAACTG
The DNA here is from genome assembly GCF_053919585.1 of Euprymna scolopes. Taxonomy (NCBI): domain Eukaryota; kingdom Metazoa; phylum Mollusca; class Cephalopoda; order Sepiida; family Sepiolidae; genus Euprymna; species Euprymna scolopes. The sequence goes on along the minus strand of NC_136527.1, from coordinate 49,957,751 downwards.
ATTAGCCATATACAGTATCGACATAGTAAGTTGTGTAGCAGTTATATTTTGTGAAGTTGTCTGATATGTAATCGCATCTTTCTACTTATAATAATTGATGTATTATTATTATTGGGTTAAAATACTTTATATAAGGTGTTTTTCTACTGAACTACTTATAAAATTCCCTCGTGTTTAAATCAAAAAATATTGTCGGCAGAGTCCAATACTTACTGGGCAATTCAAAAAATCAACATGGTTAAAAAAAAAAAAAAAAGGTTTTACACTTTGGACTTTACAGGTAAATCCCCCAAAACACTTCTTTTTTGTTTTAATTTACAATATATTATTTATTGACCTTTATCTTCAATTTGTGATATATAAAACTTTGGTGAGTAAATTAATTATTAAAATTTTAAGACATTTTAAAATGGGGGGAATTAAAAAAAAACGTTTGTCTAAAATATTATAATCGGTTTATTGGAAAGAGCATAACATTTCATATTGATCATGAAAATACAGTAAAAAGTTAATCAATTGATAGATTTTTACAGTGTAAAAATTGGCAAAAAATTAACTCGTAAAATTCAATTGATTTCATTACGTAAAAAAACATGGCTGCATGAACGCACACCGGCACTTTGTAAACATTGTTTTATAAAAAAAAAAAATATTTCTATTATTTTTTAAACGACTTTAATAGTTTATTTTGGAAGTATATTCCATATAGAAAATAAACAACCCACTTTAAAAAGAGAAATTACGAGTTTTTTATATTTTATTCACAGTTTCGTGTTAGGGGTGTCAAAAATTCCCCCAAAATTCTGATACACCTAAGGATGGGATAGGGTAGAGGACGTGTATATATATATATATATATATATATATATATATATATATATATATATATATATATATATATATATATATATATATATATACACACACACACACACACATATATATATATATATATATATATATACACGAAATTTTGAAGTGAAAATAAATTTCGAAATCGAATGAATTAAAAGTAGTTTACTTAACAAAACAGCAGAGTTAATTTCCAATATTAACTCTTAAACCGCCTTTTCAATTAATAAAACTTTTTTTTTTTTAAATACAAACACATTACAATAATTATAAATGTTGTTTTATTTTTCAGATAGTTGTCTATTTTCCATGCATTATGTCCCTTCAACAGTTATCTCCCTTGTCCGGACATTTTTCTTATAGAATCAACACCGGCAGGTTGACCGGTGTTTTGTTCCGTAATTGTTGTCAGCAGCCTTTCTTGATTCACATGTCGCTGTCTTTTATCTTCTATTGTCCTTCCTTCGCCGTTTTAAACCATCTCCGGTAAGAAGCATTATATATCTCCTTCTTAAAGACACTTTTTAATATTTTTAACGTTTTCTTTTTTTTTTTTTTTTTTAAATATATTATTTCATCTTAACTACGAACTTTGTTTATATCCTTTACCGGCAGATTTGCCGTTTAGTTGTACAAATAGTCTCCAACCCCGTTATTAAAAAAGGGGACACTTTGGGTCGTCACCAGTCTATATCAAGAAATTTGTTTACATATAATTTTAACCATATTGTTCAACAAATAAAATGATTAAATGTGTTTTATTTTATTATTTAAAATTTTTATTGTATAATTAAAAATTTAAAACATTAAGCAATACAAATAATACGTTGGTTAACACAAAAAAAGAAATGAAAATAAAGTTTTAAAATGGTTAAATGTGTTTTATTTGGCCGTTGATATTCGCAGCCGGCTGCGGCTATTCTAAAATGCTATTCGCAGCCGGTCGCATCAGCTGACCGGAAGTGACGTCAGACAAATCTTAAGTAAATTCTTGGCTAGAATTGTAAAAATAATTTGTTTTCATTTGTAATAGAATTTAACAATTTCTTTCATTTTGAGCTGCTTTTTTCTCCCGTTTATTTTTGTTTTCTACAATTAATAAACCAGTTTACAAGTAAAAAATAAGTTGTTTTAATTTTTAATTACCAACACAGTGGCGAATTTAATTTTTCTCTCTCCCATTTTTTATTTTGAGCGGAGAATTTAACATGTCTTTTCATTTTAATTATTTGTTTTAGTTTTTCATTACTAACACAGCGGAGAATTTGGGGTACAGAGAACGGCATGGGCGTGGCTTATCACTTGCTCAGTTGCGAAATATTTTTGTTTTTAGTAAATAATTTGTGTTTTTTGGCAAAGTTTATTTTTAATAAAATTAGCGTATTTACTGATATTTTTGAACCGCGATATTACCATTCTTTCATAACACCGATCACTTTAGTCCTGCCTTGTTACACAGGTTTTCGGGTCGCTGACAACGAATCTGATAATCAACCCCACAGCAAATTTACCGTTTAGATGGTATTAACCCATGGAGACTGGCTCTACCTGTCGCCATTTTACAGGCTTCGTTGCCCGCCCGCTAGGTGTATCAGAATTTTAGACGGAATTTTTGACACCCCCAACAAAAAACTGCGAATAAAATATATAAAACTCGTAATTTCTGTTTTTATAGTGGGTTGCTTATTTTCCTTGTGAAATATATTTCCAAAATAAACTATTACAGTCGTTTAAAACATATTAGAAGTATTATTTTTTATTTTTTAAAAACAATGTTTACAAAATCTCTAAGCGCGTTTCTCCGATGTTACAAGCAGCCATTTTTTTACGTATACAAATACATTGATTTTTACGAGTTCACTTTTTTTTAACTTTTTTAACTTTAAAAATCGATCTAAATTTTTCTATTAGTTCAATTTTTACGTAATTTTCAGGTTCAATGTGAAATTTTATGCTCTTTTCAATAAAGTGAATATAAATTTCTGGTAAGGTTTTTTTTTAATAATTTTGAGATCAATACCGTCGACTCGACAACTTCCGGTTTCGCCGCCGGCCGGCTGCGAATAGCATTTTAGAATAGCCGCAGCCGGCTGCGAATAGTCACTTCGGTTTTATTTTATAATTTAAAATTTTATTGTACAATTAAAAATTTAAAACATTAAGCAATACAAATAATACGTTGGTTAACACAAAAAAGAAATGAAAAATTAAGTTTTAAAATGATTAAATGTGTTTTATTTTATAATTTAACATTTTTATTTTATAATTTAAAATTTTTATTTTGTAATTTAAAATTTAAAACAATGAACAATACAAACAGGATTTGGTTTGATTTTACATTTTATATTGTTCTTGGATGCGTCTCCACAAGAATTCAGTATTTAACTTCATCTTTCATTATTTCTTTTCGAGAACAAAACTAACATTTTGTTTTTATTTTTAAATTATAAAATAAAACACATTTAATAATTTTAAAACTTCATCTTGCATTATTTCTCTCTTTTTATTATTTATAACAACATGGTTAATTTTTAATTAAATTTTAATCACAGGATTACATTTTCAATAATCACGGAAATATAAACAAACTTCTGTTTACTATATATACATCCACATTTTTTTTATATAACAGGGTTGGAAGCTATTTGTACAACTATACGGCAAATCCTCCCCTTTACCCACATGTCCAACCCCTTACTTTTAGTTGTGTTATTTCCTTACGCATACGACTACCCATTCAGCCTTTATAACTTTTCGCTTCTTATCTTTTCTCTTTGTGTTTTCAACAAAGTTTTTTTTGTTTTGTTTTCGTTTTTTTGTTGTTTCTTTCAATTTTTTTTTTTTTTCAATATACGTTAATTAAAAGGATAAAAATATAAACAAATCGTACTTACTAGGGAAGATAATAACTTCCGGTGAATGCCGGAAAAATATCCAGTAAATAAAACGTCGTTTAGTAAATCGTTATTTGTATTTTAAACTAAATATTTTATCGTGGTTTATTTATTTATTTATTTATTTTGTCATTTGATTTAACTTAATATGAAAATGGATAATAAACTTTAAAATATCAATTATTGAACGTATTTTATTATTTCCTTTTCTTTAAAAACTCAGTTTTATTTTTATGGATACATGTGTCCATTGACACCGATATGATGACTAAAATCGCAAATTATTGTTTGCTTTTTTTTTTAATATAAAAATAAAACATTGTAGATGTTAATAATTAAAAATACTTTTAATATTTCAGGAACATTACGATAAGCAGTATTCATTCAATATTTTCACAAAAAATATTAAAAATATTTAATGTGATTTTAATGATAAAAATTATCACAAACTTTTGCTTAAATGGTTTAATGACCGTTTTTCTCTCAGAAAATATTCACATTCATTTCAAGTCACGTGTGACACTCTTTTCATAAAAATCAGTAATCTTAACTCAATGCTATTCTCATGAGATCCTCATTTAGCTAAGCCTGCATAATGAACACTCGTTACAAGAAAACATTTATGTTGGAACGATTTGAATTAATATTCCTAACACGTAAATAAATGTCATTTTATCCTAATATAGTGATTTCGCTGACTTCAAGAAATTCCCTAACCCTAACCCTAACCCTAAAAATTGATAGATCCCGATTATGAATGCGTGAACACAGAGTCACACACATAGAAGTTAGTGACTGGTGAAAGACAAGCGCCCCGCCCCCCGCTAGGTCTAAAATAAAATGGATTTTCTTACATTTTTTGCTCCTGTAGGACTTATGCGTGATGCGTTGTCTCTTGTTTCTATTGTGCAAAGCTAGATATGTTACTAAACTCTCACTTTTGGGGGAAAGGATAATAAAACAATCTTTTTTTTTAATTCAATATCTTAAGACTTTATTTTACTAATTATCATTTCATTTAACTTAATATGAAAATGGATAATACACTTTTAAATATCAATTATTGAGTGGATTGTATTATTTCCTTTTCTTTAAAAACTCCATTTTATTTTTATGGATTTATGTGTCCAGTGACACCGATATGATGACTAAAATCGCAAATTATTGTCTTTTTAAATTAAAAAAAAAACTCATGAATACCTGTTTGCTTTTTTTTATATAAAAATAAAACATTGTGTTAACAATTAAAAATACTTTTAATATTTCAGGAATAAGCAGTATTCATTAAATATTTTCACAAAATATATTTAAAAATATTTAATGTGGTTTTAATGAAAAAATTATCACGAAAATTTGTTTACATGGTTTAATGACCGTTTTTCTCTCAGAAAATATTAACATTCATTTTAACCACGTGTCGTACTCTGTTCATAAAACTCAGTAATCTTAAACTTCATGCTATTCTCATGGGATCCTCATTTAACTAAGCCTGCATAATGAACACTCGTTACAAGAAAACATTTACATTGGAACGATTTGAATTAATATTTCTAACACAATATTTCCATTTTAATACAATGATTTTGATTTATGAATTAGTGATACTCTACTATTTTGACTTCAAGAAATTCCCTAACTCTAACCCTAACCCTAAAAATTGATAGATCCCGATTATGAATGGGTGAACACAGAGTCACACACATAGAATTTAATGACTCCACGGTCAATTTTTACAAATTGGCACCACTTTCCTGAGTTCTATAGGGTCAGAATAAAAAAAATCGTTATACATTTTGTACATTCATCTTAGTTTATTTTTAATCAGTTCATATGCGTGTTATATTTGTACAGTGGTAACGTCACCAGCTTTGAGTGTTACAGTTTTGCTTTTGGTTTCGCTTCTAGCTGATGACACCAAAATACGTTTTTTATTGCTTTTGACATCACGACTCTATAATCATATATGGACAAATTAAAATCTCATTTTTAAGAATATTTAATAACTGGTTAAAGACAGAGCCCTACCCCCGCTAGGTCTAAAATGAAATGGATTTTCTTACATTTTTTGGCTTCTGTAGGACTTATGCTTACGTGTTGTCTCTTGTTTTTATTGTGCAAAGCTAGATCTGTTACTAAACTCTCACTTTTGTGGGAGAGGCTAATAAAACTATCTTTTTTTTAATCCAATATCTTAAGACTTTATGTTTCTAATTATCTTTAAAGCCGATGTGAAAACATTTTTCATTATAAACTTCTTTCACGTATGATTTTTCAATATAGAGATTAACTTTAGACTTTAATCTTTAAACCCCAATCAAGACATAATTAGAAATTAAAAAAAATATATAAGACGGCTTTCTAAACTATGTTACGCTATCAGTTTCCGCCATTAGATTGCACGTGCAACGAATTAGAGAATTAATAAAGATGAAACGTGTAATCTGTTCTCTCTCATGTAAATATTAAAATGTTAAATAAAATAATACTAATTTTATCCGTGATATTCACCAAATAGATCGGCTCTATTTCGCAATAACTTTTTGTCCTCTTTAATTTTTGTCCTCTTTTAATTTTCGTTCGTCATCTTGAATGTTAAGTTGAGCTTGTAAAGTCAATCACATTTGAAAAATCGTTTCCTTTATAAAAGCAGATAAAGTTAATCGAAAGCAGATTATAAAACAAAAACGTAAGTATTACTACATGAATTTAGTATCGATTTTTGCGCATTTGCAGAATACGTTAAAAATGTAAGGGAGATAACTACATTTACTAAGCGAATAATCCTAATGAAAATCTTGATGTATTGTTGAAAATTTTTCACTGTAGACAGTTTCTTGTTTTCAATAAACTTAAACGTAAAAAACAACTTCTTTATTGTCTACCAAAGACAAAATAATTTTATAAATTTTAAATGATATTAACTGCTTCACAAGTTTAAAGTTTTTCAGGTGTGCTAAAAACGAATATATACTTCAAGAGTGACGCAGAGAATGATTTTTCATGATACAAGGAAATTACTTTTTCAAAAAGTTGGGATCAGTTTTCAATATAAATTTAATGTAAAATAAGCACCCACTTTCTGGCCACAAGGTGATAATTTTTTTAATTTGTTTTCTTTGACTGTCTGAAAGCCGTTTTGGTAAATTGTTATTTATTTTCCACATTAACAATCATCTTTAACATTACAACTTCGATAGGTTTTCGGGTATGCTGAAAACGAATATCACATTTAAATTTGCTGCAAACCAGTAGGTATCTGGATATTAAAGTATGTAATTAATTGTTATCAGTGGAGGCCAATTAAGTATGCACTTGCACATACAGAACTGATCACCACTGATCACATAAGGAATTACATTGCTTAATATTTGGAAAACTACTTGTTTGTGGCATATATGCGCACTTGCAGATAAAAAAAATGGTCACCACTGATGACATAAGGAATGACAGATATCTGCAAATTTTATGTAGGCATCATCACTTATCAAGGCCCAATGACCACTCGAGCATAAGGGTTAAAGAGTGTACAGTAGTCAATTGGACAATATAGTAATGTTAGTAATGGAAATTCGGTAAATTTGTTAACTTAAGTGGAACGGCTCATCAAAAACTTGTTTACGTTGGACTTGAAGACAACCATATTGTAGTAGCTAAAAAAGCAGGCAAACGGAAGACAGTTCAACAGGCGTGTAGTTCTAAGAAAGAAGCTTCGTTCATGGAATTTAGGTTTAGGAACAGATAAAGAGTGGGGGGATTGTTGATAGTGTTTTCAGCTAGACGAGTGTTTCTTGTGAAAGTTTGGTGATGGGGTCCATAGATTGAAGCTCAGTCGAGCACTTGCCATGAAAATAACGATAAAGCAGAGACAAACTGGCAACATCTCTTCTGTGAGAAAGAGGTTGCAGGGAAAAGAAAAGGACATCTCCTTCGATGCTACGAAGTTTATTTTGAATGCTATCAAGGCAGGATAAGTTCTTTCTAGCAGCTTCTACCCAGATGTGGCACAAGTACTCCATCCTTGGAGTATCTGGCTCTTATATAGCTAGAGAATTGCATCAGCAGGTAGATATCTACCAGATCGATAGAAGGATCCCAGCGTTTTTCCAGCAGCCTTGGCAACAGATTTGATGTGTTTCATTTCAGATAAAGCCTAGAAGCTTGTCAGAACATGAGGCCTCCCTAAGACGGGAGGTATTCATTTCAATTGATGCCAGATATGGATCAGAGCGTTGATGATGTAAAGATAAAAGCTTGGTTTTAGATGCATTAAAAGTAACTAGCCACCCCTTTCCCCCATTGTACCAGGTGCTCAAGCTCAGAGGAGAGAATCGGAGAAAGCTTAGTCATTTACGGTCTTTGATGTGCTACCATAGATAGTAGTGTCATCAGCATAAATGTCTATGAATGATGTAAGGATGTGATTCGGAAGATCATTAATGTAGATCAGGAAGTGAGTTTGACCCAGGATGGACCTCTGATGGACTCCAGCATTATTGCTGTGAGCTTCTGATTTCGGCCCATCAACTACTATCCTTATGAACCTATCAGAGAGAAATGACTTAATAATTGAGAATACATTTCCAGCTATATCATAGCTGGAGATCTTGTGAAGTAAACCTTTATTCCATATATCATCAAAGGCCTTTTATATGTCAAGAGCAATTGCCCTAGAAAGGTAGCCTCCGTCAAGAAATTCGCTAATCCTCTGAGATATAACTGTAAGCACATCTGATGTAGATCTAGCAGAATGGAAACCATATTGTGTGTCACTAAGAAGGTTATTTTTGCTTAGATGGTTGATTACTTTTGTATTTAACACAGGTTCCAGCAACTTACTCATAACGCACATGTGCCTTATTGGCCTGTACTGAGAGGGGGGTGAAGGATCACCTGAATTCTTAAATACAGGGCATACTGATGAGGTTTTCCAGGATGTTGGGAAGCAATTATCCTTAAGATAACGTTTAAACAGTCTTGTAAGTATGGGCGCTAGTTCTGGGTTAAGTTTTTTGAGTACTATGATTGGAATACCGTCAGGGCCGGTTGCTTTACTGAAATCAAGGTTTTAGATTAGCTTGGCAACATCACGTACAGATATTTGTATATCACATAGCGTGTTTTCTGATACAGAAGGAAATATTGGGGTTTGGTGGTCTTGGTCGCAAAGGGTAGAAATAGCTGCAAAGTTCTTGGCAAAGAGTTTGGCTTTGTCTGATGCTGTCGAGATTACCTCAGGTCCATTGATGATAGTTGGGATAGAGCACACGCTTCTGTTCGGGATTCTGTTTGCTATTTGCCAAAACTGGTGGGAACCAAGCAACTGCTCAGCTACTTTTGACTGGATGAACATACAACCCTCACATGTTCTTTTTTACAATGGTTGTTGGCAGTTCGAAAAGCAGCAGATTATTCTTTATTTTTGTTCTTAAATATCCTTCTGTCTTTATGGAAAGAGGAAATCAGAAAAGAAACAAAACATACTTTTGCCTCCCCCCCCAAAAAGCAAAAAATAACCCTTCCCTAGGTGGCAATAAAGTGGGTGCTCAATTTACGTTTAATTTATATTTCAATGTGATCCCTCACTTTTTGCAGAAGTATTTTTTTATATGGAAAATATTTCTCTGCACCATTTTTTAAGTATATATTCGTTTACAGCACCCTAAAAAAACTTATAAAAGTCGTCATTGTAAAACGTTTATGGGGGGTTGGAAAGATTTAGACATTGACCAAAACAACAAACCTTACAAATAGCTTTTACTTAATTATAAAAATAATCATGATTCTTAAACAAATTACAATATTACGATTCTGAATTTTTTAGATGAGGAATGATTCTTTGTATTATTTAGATTATTAAGACTACTGTTTTCATCTTGAGTGCAAACATTGTAAAAATAACACTGCTTGACGGAAAAAGTAAAAGATTATCTGATGCCAGCATCACTGACATTTTTCTATTTCAACTGGTATGGTCACCCTTAAATACTGCTCTACATCATCCACTTTCCTGGAGCCACATTTCCTTCTATGTTTTCCTATTATTGATCTGATTATTATTATTATCATTATTATTATTATAGCAACGACAATATTTTTCTCTTATCGATCTTACTACTGAAAGTTACAAAAGTCGTCATTCTAAAGGGTTTTGGGGAGGTTTGGAAAGGTTCCAGACATTGACCAAAACAACAAACCTTACAAATAGTTTTGACTGAATTAAAAAATAATCATGATTCTTAAACAAATTACAATATTACAGTTCTAGATTTTTTAAATGAGAAATGATTTGTATTATTTAGATTCTTAAGACTACTGTTCTCATCTTGAGTGTTATTTATTGCGCAAACATTGTAAAAATAACAATTAAGATGAGAACAATAGTCTAAATAATCCAAATGATAAAACAATGTTACCGACTATGTGCATTGGTTTTTCCTTTGTTTCATTTGACGAACATCGCATAAACAGTGCAACCCCGTTTTCTTGGATAGGCTTCTTGCAAAAGCTCTGTATAACACTGCTTGACGGGAAAAGTAAAAGATTCTACATCATCTTTTGACGCCACATTTTGTTCTACGTTTTTTTTATTATTGGTCTTATTACTGACCCTACTGCCTTTTTCAATTCTGATTTCAGTCCCTGCAAAAAATGTAAAAATACCTGCTCCATTATAACAATAGCTACTGACCAAAGAACAAGATTACAATACAACTCAACTGCACATGTCAAAAAGTTGATCTTTAATCAGTGACAATACCAATTCTGATAACCTGACCCCATCGTTCAGTGCATTTCCTACCAGCTGTCAATCCTCATCTCTACAATGAATGTATGTAAAAAATTTTAGTTAAATATTTGAAAGTAGAAGAAATAATTTTGTTAACAAACGAGTATTTATTAAAACTATAGTCATTATATTTTTAATTCAATTAATAATAAATTTATATTCATAAAAATTAACATAATAACTTCAATTTAACTAAATTAACGATATTTTTTAAAATTTATTTTATATTTTCAGAATTTGCAACACTGAAAAGGAATACATAAATGAAGAAGGACCTTACATCATTGGTGACTTAAATAAGTTTATAATAATATAATTTCTTCGGATAACATTTCTAAAGTCGAAATTTGCTGGCATATCTCATCATATTGTCCATTGCATATGTTTTTTGTGGAATTAGATGCGAACAATCATGGGAGACAAACCTCATTCTTGTGAAGTATGTGGTTATTCATTTGCACGGAAGTCACATTTGTTTAGGCATATGAAAACACATACGGGAGAGAAACCACATTCTTGTGACGTATGTGGGTTTTCTTTCGCACAGAAGTCAACTTTGTTCAGTCATATGAAAACACATACGGGAAAGAAACCTCATTCTTGTGAAGTATGTGGTTCTTCTTTTGCATGGAGGTCAAGTTTCTTGATTCATATGAGAACACATACGGGAGAGAAACCACATTCTTGTGAAGTATGTTTTTCTTCTTTTGCACAGAAGTCACACTTGTTATATCATATGAAAACACATACAGGAGAGAAACCACATTCTTGTGAAGTATGTTGTTCTTCTTTTGCACGGAAGTCAAATTTATTGATTCATATGAGAACACATACAGGAGAGAAACCACATTCTTGTGAAGTATGTTGTTCTTCTTTTGCACAGAAGTCACATTTGTTGAATCATATAAAAACACATACAGGAGAGAAACCACATTCTTGTGAAGTATGCGGTTCCTCTTTTGCAGAGAAGTCAAATTTATTGTCTCATATGAGAACACATACAGGAGAGAAACCACATTCTTGTGAAGTATGTTGTTCTTCTTTTGCACAGAAGTCACATTTGTTGAATCATATAAAAACACATACAGGAGAGAAACCACATTCTTGTGAAGTATGCGGTTCCTCTTTTGCAGTGAAGTCAAATTTATTGTCTCATATGAGAAAACATACAGGAGAGAAACCATATTCTTGTGAAGTATGTGGCTCCTCTTTTGTACAGAATTCAACTTTGTTGAGTCATATGAAAAAACATACAGGAGAGAAACCACATTCTTGTGACGTATGTGGTTCTTCTTTTGTGTGGAAGTCAAGTTTTTTGAGTCATATGAAAACACATACGGGAGAGAAACCACATTCTTGTGAAGTATGTGGTTCTTCTTTTGCAGAGAAGTCAAATTTGTTACGTCATATCAAAACACATACGGGAGACTAACATTGTTATATGGGACAAGAGGGAGAAAGTAACACCTCGACTGGAAGAAAGTATCTTTAATTAAGCTGGACTTAACAGAGCATAGAGGGAAAATAACAAAATACCAAGGATGTGTGTAGGACATGAAAAGAAACTGGAATCTTTAGAATTTATCAATCATACTAGTTAACATGGCTAATGAAAAATAATTTAAAAAACTATCTGGCGCATATACCTGGTGAACCAAGTGCCAAAAAATACAGATACTAGAACTAAAAGGGACGTGTAGAATCTTCAAAAGATTTCCTGGTTGGAGTAATTAAACTAATGAGAAAATGTTTTGCATCCCATAGGATGCCCCATCCCCAGGAAAAACAGTGATAAGAAAATCCAAAGAAAAGAGACCAACCACATACTTGTGAAGTACGTGGACCCTTTTGACAGAAGTCATATTTATTGCATCAATATTTGATCTTATGAAATCCATACCTCATTGTATACCAGCATCACGAAGCAAGAGCCAGTAGTACAACCTCTATCACATAGTCAAACAACTATTTTGCACAAGACCGTTTTGCAAATATGAAAGAATAAAAAAAAACAAGGCTGCTACGGAAATCACCAAAAACGAGTCTTTAAAAATACTCCAGAAGTTTCATTACAGAAAATTGGACAAAAGAGCCAAACAATAGCATGACAAATATTTTCTGGATTTATTCACCCAGGACGTTATAAACATAGAAGTTTTTATAGACTGGCTTAAAAGAGGAAAGCAGCGCTATTATCAGGAAAATTATAATGACTGCTCACGATCAAAGTTTTATTCCCACATGACAAGTTTAGTTTGTGCAACAAAGTTAGTTTTAGCCATTTGACATTTGCTAAAGGATGGCTACTATACAATGAAATACAATGGATTGTGTAAATATATCCACATTATCTGTAAGATGTTGAATATTGAATGCTGCAGCAAGTCCTGGGAACAACAGTTGGACATATACACCATCGACTATGACTCTACGATTGCTACAGGTACATTTACTTAGAAAACGGAGCAATTGAAGCTGACATAATAAAATGAAACAAGAAGGAAGAAGAATCAAATTTAGAAGTTAATATTTGGATAAACAGTGACAAAAATATAACGAAATACCAGATCCACATCATCTGTAAAATGTTGAATATTAAATGTTGCAGCAAGTCCTGGGAACAACGGTTGGACATATAACGAAATACCAGGGTTTGATGTACGACATAGAAAAGAAACTGTAATCTTTAGAAAATCTGTAATCTATTATTATAGTGGGAACTTAAATCAGACAAAGCTATTTTAAACCCTACTTTGCAAATATACCTAGTGAACAAAGTGCAAGAGAGATTCTAGCAATTCTTCAAAAATAGACAAAAATTTTAGATTATTTGTTGGTTGAAATGTATGAGATGAAGTATGGATGCGCCATCAGCCCTTAAATAAAATAATTGAATAAAAAACAAATTTCATTCCTGTGAAGTATGTGATTGCTTGCATAGACGTAACATTTGCTGTGTAATGTGCACTCTGTTGCCAAACTGCAAAATCCAAACTTGGCACTCTGTTGTCAAACCTTCTAACTATAAAATTTAACTTGAGGAACTTAAATCAGACAAAATAATTTTTTAATACATGGCCAATATACCTGTGAACCAAGTGCAAGTAACATTTGCCTAGAACATTTATTGTGTCATATGCAAAAATACTGAATACAAAAGAACTTTAATAGAACATACAAATATCTATGTATCTCATATAGAGTTCAAGTGTGAGCCACAGGTAGGAAGCCCTTTGATTTCGGAGTACTTCGACTTATCAGGTTAATTTGACATTTTTAAAACTTCCAATTCAAACATTTAACATTCTGTTATCAAAACTTGCAACTCCAAAACTTTACACTTTGTTTTCAAAACTTTCAAATCCACGAGACACCCTTTTGTCAAACCTATTAACTTTACAACTCGAAATTCTGTTGTCAAAACGTCCAAGTCAAAAACTCAACACATTTCAAGTTTACTTACACATTTTCTTTTTACTCGTCCTCTATTCTGTACACGTCTTTTTTTATTCGCCTTTTTCTTTTGCATAGACATAACGATATTTTGCATCATGGTCATGACCGTTACTATTAAAATCAATTGTATGTAACCATTTTAAGCTTCTTTCTATATTTTTGTTACACATTCGACCCTTTGAAGCACGTACACATGCAAGCCAAGTCAGTTTTGATTTTCCCTTCAAAGTAAAATAAGAAAAACTGAAAATATTTTTTTATAATGTAGCTCTTCTGTTTTTATGAAATCAGCTTTAGACAAACATGCGAACAATTGTACTCTTTTGAGATTTTGTGAATGTCTGGAATCTGGTAGTATATTCCTTTCACAAATGATAAAATTTTGAAAAAAATTAAAAACCATATTTTGGTATTCTTTTTATATGTGTGTGTTGGTATTTTTGTTATATGTGTGTGTTGGTATTATTGTGTTAAAAATTTGTGTTACTTTCTTATGCAAAAACGATATAAAATAATGTGATACTTTGATTATGTTAATAATTTACTTTTAAATACAAAGTTTTTATTCCCGTGTAAATCTTTAAAACCACCCAAAAAACATACAGCCTTTATGCCGAGTTCACGTTTTAACTTCATGTTTTTGTTTCTTTTGAATATAATACATCTTAATAAAACATTTTAACAGTATTTTTTATTTAACACATCTAATACATAAAAAGTTTTAACAGCTCTTTTATTTTTTTAATTAATACATCTCAATAAAACGTTTTATCAAATTTTAAAAAATTATGATTTAATACATATCAATAAAACATTTGAACAGTTTTTTAGTTTTTTTTTAAATTTAGTGCACATTAATAAAATGTTTTAACAGTTTGAAAATATATTTTAAACTGTAACACATCTCAATAAAACGTTTTAACAGAGTTTTGTATTTAAAAAATTTAATACATCCCAATAAAATTATTTTATATCAAGTATTCATGTCTAAATATCTACTTAAGGTTTTAGCCTTTTATCATTGTTGTTTTCATATATATGTTTATTGTGAATGATTTTTTAAATACAAGAAATCTTCAATAAGTAATGACCTTGACCCACTTTCGTTTGTCTGATCTAATAGAAATGTTGCATATGCAATGATTTATATCTATTGGTCATGTGGCAAATTACAACTCTGAACTAATTATTGTTCCTGATTTGCAATGTTTTAAATTAGTTAAGTGTGAAATGGATCCTATCAAGTGTGATGCAGTGATCTGTTCTTTTATTTGAAATCACCACAGTAAACTTATGATGAAATTACAAGAAACAATGTCACATCATATTAATCTTGTAAAACGTTGTCATTGTGAAATCCAATATGTCATGAAATCTGTAGCAGCAGCACCTAGACTTGGTTGTCCTCCATCTGTCATTGATGAGGCAACTCTCAACTATGGGTAAACTACCTTTTTTGAAGATCCATGCTTGACTTCGCCAAATCACTAAAATGTCATGATTGCAGGATCTGTTGAAACTATGTAATGGATTCCTAGGTTTCTGACAACTTTCCAGAAGCAAAAACGCATTAAGTACCATACTGTACCGAAGCAAGATTCACTCTAGATATTTTAAACCGGCTTCCACACTTAAAAAAAGCTTATTATGCTTCAATTTTCAGGAAAT
Source organism: Euprymna scolopes (assembly GCF_053919585.1). NCBI lineage: Eukaryota > Metazoa > Mollusca > Cephalopoda > Sepiida > Sepiolidae > Euprymna > Euprymna scolopes. The sequence continues at coordinate 49,942,094 of NC_136527.1, read as the reverse complement.
TAATTTTTTCAAAATAAAGAGGTGGGGACTGATCAGCAAATATTCCCCGTGAAAAATATCATTCCGATCCACAACACAAAATGTGTGAGATCAGAAGCACAGAAAAGAAAAGCGTTTTCCAAATGATATATCTTGTTTTTTTCTAATTTCCGCATATTCTACAAAAACTGTCTCCAGAGACACATAAACCGATGCACGAAATACATAACTCTGTGTTGTTCTTATCTAAAAATAATAACTCAGTGTTGTTCATATCTAAAAAAAATAACTGTGTTGTTCTTATCTAAAAAACCTCTGTGTTCTTATATAAAAAATAACTCTGTGTTTTCTCATCTAAAAAAAAATAACTCTGTGTTGTTATCTAAAAAAAATAACTCTGTGTTGTTCTTTTCTAAAAAAAATAACTGTGTTGTTCTTTTCTAAAAAAATAACTGTGTTGTTCTTTTCTAAAAAAATAACTGTGGTGTTCTTTTCTAAAAAAATAACTGTGTCGTTCTTTTCTAAAAAAATAACTGTGTTGTTCTTTTCTAAAAAAATAACTGTGTTGTTCTTCTCTAAAAAATAACTCTGTGTTGTTATTATCTGAATAAATAACTCTGTGTTGTTCTTATCTGAATAAATAACTCTGTGTTGTTCTTATCTGAATAAATAACTCTGTGTTGTTCTTATCTGAATAAATAACTCTGTGTTGTTCTTATCTGAATAAATAACTCTGTGTTGTTCTTATCTAAATAAATAACTCTGTGTTGTTCTTATATAAAAAATAACTCATTGATGGGGAGGGGAAGATTGTTAGCTTTCAAGGGTCGGGGTTATTAACTTACAGAATACAGTAAAGTTTCATTAGAATTTAGAGTTTCAAGTATTGTTTTAGCTTGGGAGAAAGGAATAAAATCTTCCCTTCTTTCCCCTATTGGTTGTCCTCCATCTGTCATCCTAAAACGTTGATATTGTGAATTCCAATATGTCATGAAATCTGTAGCAGCAGCAGCAGCTAGACTTGGTTGTCCTCCATCTGTCATTGATGAGGAAACTCTGTCATGTTGAGGCTACTTTTCTTTTGAAGATCCATGCTTGACTATTCGCCAAGTCACCTAAAAGGTCAGGATTAGTGCAAGGTCTGTGGTGATTAGCTGATGGATTTCTAGGTTGCTGACAACTTCCCAGAAGCAAAAACGCGTCGATTACCATACTGTACCGAAGTAATATTCACTCTACGTGTGTTAAACCACTATCCACATTTACAGGAGTTTATTATGCTTCAGCTTTCATTAAATATATGTAAACTATAAAAACCAAGAAGTTGGGCCAAATCAGCAAATATCCCTGCAAAATATCACATCGATGCACAAAACACATTGTTTGAGATCAGAAGCGCAGACATCTATGAAATCATCTGCCGTGCACTTGCTCTGCATCACCTTGCATCATCCGATTTTCATTATGATTAGATTCAGCTTTATTTTAAGCATCTCGTTGACGTCCGTGTTGTCTTCATCGATTCAGGTGTAGTAAGAGAGATGGTCGGGGCTGGAGTTTGGTCAACTAAGGAGATTGACACTGTGACCTCCATTATTTTTTTAGCAAATCTATGTGGCTACTTTTGAGGAAAAAAACAGTCCGTAAATCAAGCAAATACGCGTGTGTACATTCATATTATAAGAACAGTAGTTTGAAATAAAATTGTTTGAAAGAAGCTTTAAATCCTCGCTCGATTTGATAATTTTCCATGCTGAGTATTAAAGTACATGCCTGTCGCACGGAAAATCAGGAGTTGAGTTTGAACCTCTCCCGCGTATAGAATTTCATCGACATTTGTTAAACTGGAAAATTTGAAGATAAGATATTTTCTATCAGAACAGATTCTTCAACAACGAATAGAAAGGCACAACGACACACAGACGAAAGCATCTCATATTTAAATAATTATACACCATTTTCAGGATGACATCAGAAATTATGAAGATCTGAAATACATAGATTGGTAAAACTAAGTAAATTGAATAACAACTTTACTGTGTGAACTGCCCTCTATCCGGAAATTAATATGACCCAACTGTTTGAACATAGTCTTTCAGCCATAGCGGTTTAATTTATTTCGATTCGAGCGCCTTGGTGTCACAATTGAGCTTCTGCCTGCTGTTGTTTGTGGTGTTCAAAGTTGACGGGATCATAGGTTGTGACGTCACTGCTATGTGCGATCACTTCTCTGAGTCTTGTTCGTCTCACACGGTATGTGCATCATTCACTGGTGTTGGCATGGTGGCAACAGACGCGTGCTGTTTATCATTAGGTAGAATAATATGTGGTTGTTTGGTTGTTGAAGTAGCGTGGTAACCAGACGTGGGTGTGACTCCTCAAAAAGGTAATGAAAGTTGTGAGGTGTTTATCTTCGTTGTGGATTGGCACACTGTGGTAACTATTCAAGACATGGAACAACGTCTTTTTCTTTACCATGGGGTACATACCTTGCTTGGTAGAATGATAATTATGTGTGGTGAATCTTTCTTACCGCATTAGCGTTGAGAGATTGGAAGTCAACAGTTTGACGAGGTTTTCCATTCTTTTTTGCACAGATGACCATTCTATGGCACCACATATTCAAATCACTGGTTCCATGACTTGTAGTGTCATGTCTTGATCTAGACTTGCCTTTACATCGTCTTGCAAGTGTGGTGAGATGGGAACAGGTGTGTTGTGGGCCATGGTGTAGCATCAAGGTCAATATTTGCTTCATGGTTTGGCACTACATGAGGAGGCGTGTGATACTATTTCTTTGCTAGTACCACTGGCCGTCCTAGCCATCGCCCATAGCATGGCCGGGAGGTGATTGGTCTCGTGCGGAGTGATACAGAGGGAAAAGTGAATAACAATGTATTTGGTTCCTCTCAACCTCTTTTCATTCTGACAGCCATGGGGTAAGAAGCATATTTTTGTCTCTCTGTAAAACAGCGTTCTAGTTTAGTACCTTACTTTGGGGTAATTGCACCAAGTCCGAGGTTACTAGCTAAAAGTGCTCTTTTGGCAAGCACGCATATAAAGAGCACTTTTTTAGTTGGCATAATTACCCCCGGATTTGACACAATTGCCCCAAAGTACGGGTCATAAGTTAAAGGTTTAATTTAATAATTATCGATTCTTTAATAAAACATTGTAATATAACTGTGAAATAAAATAGTTAAGATTCCTCATGTGTCACAATTGTGTTGCATGTCGTGTTATGTCTGCCTTAAATGTCGAAACGGTGCTTGAATTGAAAGGAATTCCAGCTAGAGTACAACCAGAATGAAGACATCATCGTGAGAGAGTGAAGGAGCCAGCCACGCCCAACATCCCATATATAGTTTTACTCTTCTCTCAGAAAAAAGTCGTGTAACCGAGAGATACTATTGACTGGTCCATTGTCACAGTATGGTACCGTTTCCAGGAATTAATATAACCCGTGGGTCGATCACGCCATTGGTTGGCCAGTAGTGTTAGAGGGGAATGTTGGTGCTCGCATGTGTTGAATGTAATCGCACTGTATAGAAAACGCAAATATTCCTCCAGTCAGAGAACAATTGCACCAAGGATGCTGATACCTTTGTTGTTGGTGACTTGCATCCGCATAATGACAGAAATGACGTCAGGTTTTCTCAGTCGCAATCGAGGGATCACCTTGATATTGGCCAGGAAACTTTGACAACCAATATCATTCATGGCAGCAACAACAGCGGTTTTGAGCTGAGAAAAGAGAGTTGGGCTAAAGCCTAATTGTTCAAAATCCTCAAGAGTGATTTTTGTGTGATTGTTATACTGGTGGATGCGAAGGAGCTTAGAGGATGGCTCTTCTGCGCTTAGGATCAGGCCGAGTCAATCTTCATCATAGATAAGTATACATTATTTTGATATTATTTCAGGATGACATCACAATGATGATCTGAAATACACAGATTAGAAGAACTAAGTAAACGGAATAATTACAGTCACATAACATAACAAGTATAGCTTTGGTACATATTTCTTTAATTTTGACGAAACATAAACACATTCACACACACACACATACACACATACACATATACTCTTTGTGTAAACAAATCGAGCTAAAGTATTTCGGACAATGTCAAAACATCGTTAATTAGCGTAACAGTACTTATGTAGATGACTATATATATATTACTAGCAGTTCCGCCCGGCTTTGCTCGGATACTGCACTGTTCATAACTTTATGTGCATATGTATATATTTAAAAGTATGAATAATTACGGTAATGCCAGTTTATATAATAGACTTCCTTATCTACAATAGAGAAACGTTGGTAGAGACCGCAGATGTAATTTTTTTTAAAATTTGACCACAATTTTTACTCCTTAACATTTATTGTTTTGGGCTCAAATTTAATTAAAATGTTTGACTCATGTCCAAGTAACTCACATCTAATATGTCAAGTGTTTAGACCCAAAATTGGCCGAGGAGTTTGGTAGAGTCTGCAAAGGTCAACTCTGTAAACTTTAATTTCTTGCCAGACAAATTTTCGCCCAAAACTGATTAAAAAGCTTGCTGCATGTCTGAATACCCTTTATGTAAAATTTCAAATTTTAAGCTCCAAATTGTCTTAATAGTTTGCGAAAGACCGCAGAGGTAAAAGCATCGGAACTTTGACCCTTGAAAGCAAACTTTTCAGCAAAAACAACGATTAAAACACTTGCGCTATGTCTGAATACACTTTATCTAAAATTTCAAAAGTTTAGGTAAAATATTGACTGAGTAATTTAGTGGAGACCGCAGATGTCAATTTTTTAAAACTTGGACCCCAAGTAAAACAGCTTAACATTTTTTTTGTTTTGTTTTGGGCTCAAATAAAAGTATAAGGTTGGATCTATGTCCAAGTAACCTATATCTAAAATTTCAAGTGTTTAGACTAACAATTGGCGGAAGAGTTTGGTAGAGTTTTAATGATCAAATCATTAAACTTTGACTCCTTAACAGCAAAATTTCCGGGCGACAATCGATTAACAAGATTTTCCCAAATCTCAATACCCCTTATGTCAAATCTCGAGTCTGTAGACCGACATTTATCGAGTTATTTGGCAAGAAAGTGTACACAGACAGACAGACAGACAGACAGACACACACACACACACACACACACACACACACACACACACACATACACAGATATTTTCACTTTTATAGATATAGTCACCTCCAAAATTAACCACAGAATTACCCCCATTATATGTAAAACGATGTATATTTATTATAAATTAATATTATCAATATAAATGTTGTAACATTTAAAAAAATAAGGGCAAAATCATGAAGTTATATAGAAATAATGAAATTGCGAGACGAAAATCATGTTTACATAATTGGTGCTTTAAAATAACGTTCCCACGTAGTAAGCATTTCGAACGTGAAAACATACCCGTTTTTAATCAATCTAGCAAAAATTAACTAATGGTCAGATTTTCGTGAAATTTTCGATACTTATCCATTTTAGAGAGAAATTACCTATAAAATGAAGTTTTCGTAAAATATACATATTTTTTAGCGCGTGTCCGGGTCCGGGTTAGAGTTAGGAACAAAATACATTTAAATCTATCGAAATTTCTATTTATTATGAAACATAAGATAAGTAAAACATATTTATTTTTTTTAAATTTAAATACACAAAAATTTACCTTGAACTTGCAATTAAAAAAATGATATAAATTTATTATTATTATGTTTTTTAAATGGCGTTTTTTTTTTCGAATTAATATATACTATAATCAGTTGAATTGCCAAGAAAAAGAAACTTCTTAAAAATGAATTAATTTTTAAAATGTTAAAACGAATAAAATTCCATCATTTCAAAATGTTCCGTTACAACATAGATTTTTATTTAATTGTGTTTAATTTTTTTTTAATATTAAGTTTTAATATAAACATTACTCTTGTCACCAATTTTATCGCCAGATTAAAATCAATTTGAAAATATTATTGCACAATATTAAGCAGTTTGTACCCCCGCATATTTTGTTTGTCTCTTTTTACCGAATAAAATATGGAACCCCGTAGGTAACCAAATGAACATTCAGTAAAACCGTATTTCATACTTAATATACAAATGTTTTTAATATTATTAATCATAAAACTGTGTAAATCTTAAAAACCAACAAAATTGTAACAATGATTAATTATTAATTGCAGTTTGAAGAAGATAAACAAAGGTTTTAAAAATCATTAAGTCGCTTCTGCTTTTCCATAGTTCGTATAGGTAACACAAATCTGACGCCACGGAAACATGCAGTCCAATCTTCACAATCGTTTGGCAGTCCCTAATGAGCGTGACACTTGTGACTTAAAGAAAATAGTGGCAATCGCTACAACAGAACATCGGCCACTGCCACTCTAATTTGTGTTTTTTAGGGGAAATCGAGGTCGCTAACAACGAATCTGATAATCAAACCCGTCAAAAATTTACCGTTTGCATGGTATTAACCCCTGAATCCAGGGACTATTTTCCGCCATTTTACAGTTTCTGTTTACGCTATGTGCAAGCGCGCGGTAACATAAACGATGACTGTTGAATTTACCTTCATGTACCAAACTGCCTTTTCACATGGCGTACAAATCTTTTATGGGGCATTTAAAATTATATGAAAAAGAAGAAAAACACTCCAAGGTGGGGGGAGGGTCAGAAAGACATTTTTTTCAGAAAAGAATTTTCAATTTTTTTTTTATCATTGGCGGATGATATAAAATTTGAAGAAAAATCAAACAAAATTTAAAAAAATGCATTATAGTACTTTTGGGGGTGAATTTTTTTTTTCTTATGTCGTTTTTAATGCGGTTGGCGAAAATATAAGCACCAAACATTTTTAAGTTTTTCGTTCTTTTTTTTGGAGGGGCGGGGATTCAATTATAGAATCTGTGTTGCTTAACAGGTGCTTATATAGCAGTGTCACAAACCGATCTTAAGGATGCGTGAAAAAAATTAAATAATTCGACCTCTTATCTTTACAAGCTTATAACTACTTGAAAAATGTTATTCAAACCCTATTTTTTTCAATTAAAGGAGCAAAGACCAAATTAAAAAATAACAGGTCTAATAGCAAATTATGCAATATTTGTTTTTTTTAAATCGGTTTTCTTTTTAAAATATTTGAAGAAAATCAACGAAATTCTACTTGTTTCGAGTATAAAAAATCGATATGAATTCCAAAAAATCACTTACCTATAAAAAAACAATTCAATGTGTAAATTCATTTTTCATTGTAAAGAATTTATCCATATTTATATTTTAAATTCCATTTACTTTTAAATAAAAGAAATTTTAAACGACAGAGTGTTTCTCCTTGTTTGGAACTACGGATGAACAAAAGGACGAAAAAGCCACACGTTCGCGTGAAGAAATTTATGCCTCCATAGCTGAAAACTAATGATATTTTTCTTATAAGTTTTTGTCTTTAAAATAACATCAAATAATTTTTTTTTCTTTTCTCAAAGAAAAACATGTGTTGCGGGGACAGTCGTCCAGGGACAATCGACCCAACAACTAACAAGGGAGACACAGGCAAACGGTAAACAGCAAAAAGGCAAAGAAGAATGACAGACACGGGTTGTTTGTTTAAAGGCAAGGGTTCGCCTTTTATTTTTTCTAAAGGAAGCAAAAAAAATAAACGTTGTATCTGGATGCTACTCGCCTGCAAGGCTGCACGTCACTGGAGGCTAAGGTTGGGAACAAGTACTCTAGACGTAGCGTGGTTCAGGGTTGCTCACTGGGTCTCAAACAATCAGCTGGACATCATGGCGGTCCGGAACAAAAAGTGGACACTGAGAACGGAGGGGTCGGTGTTAAGGAACGTGTGACACTGAGAACGGAGGAATCAGTGTTAAGGAACGGATGACACAGAGAACAGAGGGATCAGTGTTAAGGAACGGACGACCCTGAGTACAGACAACACTGAGAACGGAGGGATCAGTGTTTAGGAACAGACAACACTTAGAACGGAGGGATCAGTGTTAAGGAACAGACAACACTGAGAACGGAGGGATCAGTGTTTAGGAACGGACAACACTGAGAACGGAGGGATCAGTGTTTAGGAACGGACGACACTTAAAACGGAGGGATCAGTGTTTAGGAACGGACGACTGAGAACGGACAACACTGAGAATGGAGGGATCAGTGTTTAGGAACATACAACACTGAGAACGGAGGGATCAGTGTTAAGGATGGACGACCCTGAGTATAGACAACACTGAGAACGGAGGGATCAGTGTTAAGGAACGGACAACAGGTAGGGTGCCAAGTGCGAGAAAAAAAAGGCAAGCTAGGCTGCAGGAGACACCGAAGGCTGGAAGGCTGCAGGAGTGAGCTGAAAGGCATCAAGGACTGGAAAGCTGGAGACTGGGAGTGAAGTTTTTTGCTGGTGGGTCTCAGTAGTGAATCGCATTTGTGAAAAACTTATTAGGCCTGATAAGGACTGTTAAACTGCTGCTGGAATCCGACAACGTGACTGGTCGCGTCAGTCGTTGTTCCCTCGGCGATTTTCCCCGATTGGGCCAGAATGAGCTGTATTCATTTTGCCGGCGTAATATTAGCGAGGTTGGTCCCCATGAAAACAAACAAACAACTCTAATTAATTCTAGAACGAAATATATGCAATCAAGAGTGGGTTGGAAGTTTGTTGATTGCATTTAAATTAATTTTGTCTAAAGGGTAAAAATTAAATCGCCTGTTTTGTTGGTGTTTTGTTGATATATATTCGTGCGTTTCACTCGTACTTAGTCGCATGTTTCACTCGTGTTTGGCCAAGCATTTCACTCGAGATTGTTGAATGCACTCGTGTTTGGAAATGTTTCACTCGCGTTTGGCAAACGTATCACTCGTGTTTGGTGAATGCATCATTTTTCGCCGATTATACGAAAACAATTCGATAAAATTTTGATTTTTTTTTCTCTCTAAGAAATATATGAGTTTTTGATTTAATATATTTTATTTCTTCTTCATGGAGTGATTTTTTTTCTAATATCTAAAAAACATTTAATGAAATAGAAATAATTGTCGTAATTAAACAAAACTTTCTGTGCAATATAATAAGATTATAAGGTTTCACTTAAAAAAAGTTCAACGTGTTTTTTTAAAAAGGTTTTAAACTTTAGACTTTACAGGTAAATTTGCAAATAACTGTATTTTTTGTTTTAAATAAGCTTATTTTATTTATTGATCTTTTATCTTCAATTTGTAATATATAAATTTGAGATGAGAAAATCAATTATTTTCATTTTAATAGACATTTCAAATTGGGGGGGTGAATTAAAAAAACTTGTCTAGAATATTATATTCGGTTTATTGGAAAGAGCATAAAATTTCACATTGAACCTGAAAATATCGTAAAAATTGAATCAATAGATAAATTTTGATAGATTTTAAAGAGAAAAAATAACTCATAAAATTCAATTGATTTCATTACGTAAACAAAATGGCTGCATGCAGGGGCGCCGGCATTTTGTAAACACTGTTTTTTAAAAAATAAAAAAATAATATTTCTACTATTTTTTAAACAACTTTAATAGTTTATTCTGGAAGTGTATTCCATAAAGAAAATAAACAACACTTTAAACAAAGAAATTACGAGTTTTTTTTACATATTTTATTCGCAGTTTTGTGTTAGGGTGTCAAAATTTCCCCCAAAATTCTGATACAATTCTGCAATTAGCCGTTTTACCTCGGTAACGCGCTGACCAATTAGAATACATTTTAACATTTAACATTTTTAGGAGATTTTAATGTTTTCGATTTACATTGTGGGGGGAGGCGGGGTGGTGTTGGGTGCATGCCTAGGTGTGTCAGAAACTACGTGAAAAATATTGAATAATTCGACCCCTTGTATTTCCAAGCTTATAACTACTCGAAAAATGTAATTCAAACCGTAATATTTTTTCAATCAAATGAGCAAGGACCAATGTTTCTGTTTCATTCACAAAAAAACAAACAAACAAAAAACCAACGTGATTAAAAAAAAGGTTTTAAACTTCGGACTTTACAGGTAAATTTCTAAAATAAACCACTTCTTTTTTGTTTTAAATTTGAATATTTTATTTATTGATCTTTTATCTTCAATTTGTGATTTGGTGAGTAAATTAATTATTTACTTTTTAATAGACATTTCAAAATGGTGTAGGGCGTGAATTAAAAAAAAACGTTTGTCTAAAATATTATATTCGGTTTATTGGAAAGAGCATAAAATTTCACATTGACCCTGAAAATATCGTAAAAATAGAATCAATAGAAACATTTTGATACTTGATACTGAACTCGTAAAATTGAATTAATTTCATTACTGTTTTTTTTTTTAAATAAAAAAATAATATTTCTATTACTTTTTATACAACTTTAATAATTTGTTTTGGAAGTATAATCCATAAAGAAAATAAACTTTTAAAAGAGAAATTACGAATTTTTTTATATTTTATTCACAGTTTCGTGTTAGGGGTGTCAAAAATTCCTACAAAAATTCTGATACACCTAGTGCATGCCCCAACCTCACCCCGCACCCCTGCGCCTCCTCAGCCGATGTAAACCGAAAATAGTAAAATCTCCTAAAAATGTTAAATGGTATTCTAATCAGTTAATGTCGCTGCGTTACTTAGGGAAAAACGGTTAATTAAACAGTAGAAGCACCTATTAAGCCACACAAGTTGTATAATTGAACCTCCCTCAAAAACAAAAGAAAGAAAAACATCAAAAAGTTTGTTTTTGTAAACCGCTTGTGAAAACTTTTTTTTAATGCATTAAAAACTCCCCAAAAAGTACTATAATGTATTTTTAAAACTTTTTCTTCAAATTTTAAATTATCCGCTAATGAAAAAAAAGTCAAAATTCAGTTCTGAAAAAAATGTCCTTCTGACATTAACCCCACCCCACTTGAAATGCTTTTCTTCTTTTTTATATAATTTTAAATGTTCCACAAAAGATTATTACGCCATGTGAAAAGGCAGTTTGATACGTGAAGGTACATTGAACAGTCGTGGCGCTCGCGCTTAGAGTAAACGGAAACTGTAAAATGGTGGAAAATAGTCCCTGGGTTCAGGGGTTATTACCATGCAAACGGTAAATTTGCGACGGGTTTTATTATCAGATTCGTTCTCAGCGACCTCTATTATTCCTAAAAAACAAATTAGTGGTCGATGTTCTGTTGTAGCGTATCCCTATATTTACAAAAATAGTTTTTTGTGACATAATATAAACATTTCTATGAAAGTATAATCAAATGAAAAAAAGAATATAGATAGATTTCTGTAAGTCGTTCTGTTTATGATTGTTTATTAAAAAAAACAACTTGCAGCCATTAAATTATAAGTTGCTTGCCATACTTATAGGTAAATGTGCACTGAACAGATACCATAACACTTCAAATTAAATTCAAATTTTGATATATCTTTTAATTTAAACGCGAAAAAAACAACAATTGAGACGCTGAAAACATACGCAGTAAAACAATATGTTTTATTGTTGCATTGATTATTTATTTGTAACGCAAATTAAAACCAACATATTTTCGGGCTTATTTATTTATGTTGGTGGTGTGGAAGAAAATGTATGAATGTTTTTTTTTTTAAGAAAGGTCAAATTCTGCAAAAGTAGCCATTTGTGTTTATTGTTTACGCTGTTATGGGTTTAGGTTCATGTACTCATGTGAAAATAGAAGTCATAAACCGGATGTGAGTTACGACACCCGTTACAAAGTCATTTGAGTTTTATAATTATATAGATATATTTAGCAAGATAGACAACTATTAAAAAAAAGATTATAATTATTGTAATTTGTTAATATTTTTAAACCAGTTGGGTTTTTTTCAGTAAGACTTGGAACTTGACTAATATTAATTTCATAAATTTCAAAGTTTATTTACAATTCCCTGAAAAAAAACTTATCAAATAATTATCCCCGGATTAATCTTTTACTTTTTCCTGTTTATTCTTTAATATTTGTTGACAAAAACTTGTGAATTTCATTGAAAACAAATTCTGTACTTTCACCTAATAGTTTACGGTTTTCATAAAAAAATCATTCATCTTTTCTAATAAAAATTCTATTTACAAAATTAAATAGAACTGTTTTTGCCTATGTTCTTAAAAAAATGAGAACCATATAAGTTTTTTTGAAAAAAAGTACTTTCACCTAACAATTTGCGGTAAAAAAATTAATCTTTTCTTGAAAAAACACAATTTTTGTTGATACAAATTTGCAAAATATATAAAAAAAGTAAATAAACAATATATATTCAGTAAATTTTCAGTATATTTTTATTTTTTCTTGTTTATTTGTTTTGAAATTCGTCTGCATCTGTTTCTTTACTCGACTCAATCCGGTAACTGCCAGTTGAGCCTGAACAATAATTGACAGAAAATCCCGAGGATCCAGGTCAAATTGACATCATTTTATTCATGAATATCTTGACATCATTTTCTTCTATGAATAGCTTGACATCATTTTGTTACTGAATTGCTTGACATGATTTTATTCATGAATAGCTTGACATCATTTTGTTCATGAATAGCTTGACATGATTTTATTCATGAATACCTTGACATCATTTTATTCATGAATACCTTGACATCATTTTATTCATGAATAGCTTGACATCATTTTGTTATGAATAGCTTGACATCATTTTGTTCCTGAATAGCTTGACATCATTTTATTCATGAATAGCTTGACATCATTTTCTTCTATGAATAGCTTGACATCATTTTGTTCATGAATTGCTTGACATGATTTTATTCATGAATAGCTTGACATCATTTTGTTCATGAATAGCTTGATATCATTTTATTCATGAATAGATTGACATCATTTTATTCATAAATATCTTTACATCATTTTATTCATGAATAGCTTGACATCATTTTATTCATGAATAGCTTGACATCATTTTATTCATGAATATCTTGACATCATTTTCTTCTATGAATACCTTGACATCATTTTATTCATGAATAGCTTGACATCATTTTATTCATGAATAGCTTGACATCATTTTGTTCATGAATACCTTGACATCATTTTGTTCAGGAATAGCTTGACATCATTTTATTCATGAATAGCTTGACATCATTTTATTCATGAATAGCTTGACATCATTTTGTTCATGAATAGCTTGACATCATTTTATTCATTAATAGCTTGACATCATTTTTTTAATGAATAGCTTGACATCATTTTATTCATGAATATCTTGACATCATTTTCTTCTATGAATACCTTGACATCATTTTATTCATGAATAGCTTGACATCATTTTATTCATGAATAGCTTGACATCATTTTATTCATGAATAGCTTGACATCATTTTATTCATGAATAGCTTGACATCATTTTATTCATGAATAGATTGACATCATTTTATTCATGAATAGCTTGACATCATTTTCTTCATGAATAGATTGACATCATTTTCTTTATGAATAGCTTGACATCATTTTATTCATGAATAGATTGACATCATTTTATTCATGAATAGCTTGACATCATTTTATTCATGATTAGATTGAAATCATTTACTTCATGAGCATCTTGACATCATTTTCTTCATTAATAGCTTTACATCATTTTCTTCATGAATAGCTTGAAATAATTTTATTCATGAATAGCTTGACATCATTTTATTTATGAATATCTTAGCATCATTTAATTAATGAATAGTTTGATATCATTTTATTCAGGAATAGCTTGACATCATTTTATTTATGAATAGCTTGACATCATTTTATTCCTGAATAGCTTGACATCATTTTATTTATGAATATCTTGGCATCATTTTATTCATGAATAGCTTGATATCATTTTATTCATGAATAGCTTGACATCATTTTATTCATGAATATCTTGACATCATTTTCTTCTATGAATAGCTTGACATCATTTTGTTCATGAATAGCTTGATATCATTTTGTTCATGAATAGCTTGAAATCATTTTGTTCATGAATATCTTGATAACATTTTATTCATGAATATCTTGACATCATTTTCTTAATTAATAGCTTGACATAATTTTATTCATTAATAGCTTGACATAATTTTATTAATTTATAGCTTTACATAATTTTATTCATGAATAGCTTGGCATCATTTTATTTATGAATATCTTGATATCATTTTATTCATGAATAACTTGACATAATTTTATTTATGAATAGCTTGGCATCATTTTATTTATGAATATCTTGATATCATTTTATTCATGAATAGCTTGACATCATTTTGTTCATTAATAGTTTGACATCATTTTGTTCATGAATAGCTTGACATCATTTTATTCATGAATAGCTTGACATCACTTTATTCATGAATAGCTTGGCATCATTTTATTTATGAATATCTTGATATCATTTTATTAATGAATAGCTTGACATCATTTTATTCCTGAATAGCTTGACATCATTTTATTTATGAATAGCTTGGGATCATTTTATTTATGAATATCTTGATATCATTTTATTCATGAATAGCTTGACATCATTTTGTTAATGAATAGTTTGACATATTTTGTTCATGAATAGCTTGACATCATTTTATTCATGAATATCCTGACATCATTTTCTTCATTAATAGCTTGACATCATTTTGTTCATGAATAGCTTGACATCATTTTGTTTATGAATAGCTTGACATCATTTTATTCATGAATAGCTTGACATCATTTTATTTATGAATAGATTGACATCATTTTGTTCATGAATAGCTTGACATCATTTTGTTCATGAATAGTTTGACATCATTTTCTTCTATGAATAGTTTGACATCATTTTATTCATTAATAGCTTGACATCATTTTGTTCATTAATAGCTTGACATCATTTTATTTATTAATCGCTTGACATCATTTTTATTCATGAATAGCTTGACATCATGTTCTTCATGAATATCTTGACATCATTTTATTCATGAATAGCTTGAAATAATTTTGTTCATGAATAGCTTGAAATAATTTTGTTCATGAATAGCTTGAAATCATTTTAATTGTGAGTAGTATTACATCATTTTATTCATGAATAGCTTGATATCATTTTATTCATGAATAGCTTGACATCATTTTATTCATTAATAGCTTTACATCATTTTATTCATGAATACCTTGACATCATTTTATTCATGAATAGCTTGACATCATTTTATTCATGAATAGCTTGACATCATTTTATTCATGAATAGCTTGACATCATTTTATTCATGAATAGCTTGACATCATTTTATTCATGAATAGCTTTACATCATTTTGTTCATGAATACCTTGACATCATTTTGTTCATGAATAGCTTGACATCATTTTATTCATGAATAGCTTGACATCATTTTCTTCATGAATAGATTGACATCATTTTATTTATGAATAGCTTGACATCATTTTATTCATGAATAGCTTGACATCATTTTATTCATGAATAGCTTGACATCATTTTATTCATGAATATCTTGACATCATTTTATTCATGAATAGCTTGATATCATTTTATTCATTAATAGATTGACATCATTTTATTCATTAATAGCTTGACATCATTTTCTTCATGAATAGATTGACATCATTTTCTTTATGAATAGATTGACATCATTTTATTCATGAATAGATTGACATCATTTTATTCATGAATAGCTTTACATCATTTTATTCATGAATAGATTGACATCATTTTATTCATGAATAGATTGACATAATTTTATTCATGAATAGCTTGACATCATTTTATTCATGAATAGATTGACATCATTTTATTCATGAATAGATTGACATCATTTTCTTTATGAATAGCTTGACATCATTTTATTCATAAATAGATTGACATCATTTTATTCATGAATAGCTTGACATCATTTTATTCATGAATAGATTGACATCATTGTATTCATGAATAGATTGACATCATTTTATTCATGAATAGCTTGACATCATTTTATTCATGAATAGATTGACATCATTTTATTCATGAATAGATTGACATCATTTTCTTTATGAATAGATTGACATCATTTTATTCATGAATAGATTGACATCATTTTATTCATGAATAGCTTGACATCATTTTATTCATGAATAGCTTAACATCATTTTATTCATGAATAGCTTAACATCATTTTATTCATGAATAGCTTGACATCATTTTCTTTATGAATAGATTGTCATCATTTTATTCATGAATAGCTTGACATCATTTTATTCATGAATAGATTGACATCATTTTATTCATGAATAGCTTGACATGATTTTATTCATGAATACCTTGACATCATTTTATTCATGAATACCTTGACATCATTTTATTCATGAATAGCTTGACATCATTTTGTTATGAATAGCTTGACATCATTTTTTTCCTGAATAGCTTGACATCATTTTATTCATGAATAGCTTGACATCATTTTCTTCTATGAATAGCTTGACATCATTTTGTTCATGAATTGCTTGACATGATTTTATTCATGAATAGCTTGACATCATTTTGTTCATGAATAGCTTGATATCATTTTATTCATGAATAGCTTGACATCATTTTATTCATGAATAGCTTGACATCATTTTATTCATGAATAGCTTGACATCATTTTATTCATAAATATCTTTACATCATTTTATTCATGAATAGCTTGACATCATTTTATTCATGAATAGCTTGACATCATTTTATTCATGTATAACTTGACATCATTTTGTTCAGGAATAGCTTGACATCATTTTCTTCATGAATAGCTTGACATCATTTTATTCATGAATAGCTTGACATCATTTTGTTCATGAATAGCTTGACATCATTTTATTCATTAATAGCTTGACATCATTTTGTTAATGAATAGCTTGACATCATTTTATTCATGAATAGCTTGACATCATTTTGTTCATGAATAGCTTGACATCATTTTCTTCATTAATAGCTTGACATCATTTTCTTCATGAATAGCTTGACATCATTTTATTCATGAATAGCTTGACATCATTTTGTTCATGAATAGCTTGACATAATTTTATTCATTAATAGCTTGAAATCATTTTATTCATGAATACCTTGACATCATTTTATTCATGAATAGCTTGACATCATTTTATTCATGAATAGCTTGACATCATTTTATTCATGAATAGCTTGACATCATTTTGTTCATGAATAGCTTGACATCATTTTATTCATGAATAGATTGACATCATTTTATTCATGAATAGCTTGACATCATTTTCTTCATGAATAGATTGACATCATTTTCTTTATGAATAGCTTGACATCATTTTATTCATGAATAGATTGACATCATTTTATTCATGAATAGCTTGACATCATTTTATTCATGATTAGATTGAAATCATTTACTTCATGAGCATCTTGACATCATTTTCTTCATTAATAGCTTTACATCATTTTCTTCATGAATAGCTTGAAATAATTTTATTCATGAATAGCTTGACATCATTTTATTTATGAATATCTTAGCATCATTTTATTAATGAATAGTTTGATATCATTTTATTCAGGAATAGCTTGACATCATTTTATTTATGAATAGCTTGACATCATTTTATTCCTGAATAGCTTGACATCATTTTATTTATGAATATCTTGGCATCATTTTATTCATGAATAGCTTGATATCATTTTATTCATGAATAGCTTGACATCATTTTATTCATGAATATCTTGACATCATTTTCTTCTATGAATAGCTTGACATCATTTTGTTCATGAATAGCTTGATATCATTTTGTTCATGAATAGCTTGAAATCATTTTGTTCATGAATATCTTGATAACATTTTATTCATGAATATCTTGACATCATTTTCTTAATTAATAGCTTGACATAATTTTATTCATTAATAGCTTGACATAATTTTATTAATTTATAGCTTTACATAATTTTATTCATGAATAGCTTGACATCATTTTATTTATGAATATCTTGATATCATTTTATTCATGAATAACTTGACATAATTTTATTTATGAATAGCTTGGCATCATTTTATTTATGAATATCTTGATATCATTTTATTCATGAAAAGCTTGACATCATTTTGTTCATTAATAGTTTGACATCATTTTGTTCATGAATAGCTTGACATCATTTTATTCATGAATAGCTTGACATCACTTTATTCATGAATAGCTTGGCATCATTTTATTTATGAATATCTTGATATCATTTTATTAATGAATAGCTTGACATCATTTTATTCCTGAATAGCTTGACATCATTTTATTTATGAATAGCTTGGGATCATTTTATTTATGAATATCTTGATATCATTTTATTCATGAATAGCTTGACATCATTTTGTTAATGAATAGTTTGACATATTTTGTTCATGAATAGCTTGACATCATTTTATTCATGAATATCTTGACATCATTTTCTTCATTAATAGCTTGACATCATTTTGTTCATGAATAGCTTGACATCATTTTGTTTATGAATAGCTTGACATCATTTTATTCATGAATAGCTTGACATCATTTTATTTATGAATAGATTGACATCATTTTGTTCATGAATAGCTTGACATCATTTTGTTCATGAATAGTTTGACATCATTTTCTTCTATGAATAGTTTGACATCATTTTATTCATTAATAGCTTGACATCATTTTGTTCATTAATAGCTTGACATCATTTTATTTATTAATCGCTTGACATCATTTTTATTCATGAATAGCTTGACATCATGTTCTTCATGAATATCTTGACATCATTTTATTCATGAATAGCTTGAAATAATTTTGTTCATGAATAGCTTGAAATAATTTTGTTCATGAATAGCTTGAAATCATTTTAATTGTGAGTAGTATTACATCATTTTATTCATGAATAGCTTGACATCATTTTATTCATGAATAGCTTGACATCATTTTATTCATTAATAGCTTTACATCATTTTATTCATTAATAGCTTTACATCATTTTATTCATGAATACCTTGACATCATTTTATTCATGAATAGCTTGACATCATTTTATTCATGAATAGCTTGACATCATTTTATTCATGAATAGCTTGACATCATTTTATTCATGAATAGCTTGACATCATTTTATTCATGAATATCTTGACATCATTTTATTCATGAATAGCTTTACATCATTTTGTTCATGAATACCTTGACATCATTTTGTTCATGAATAGCTTGACATCATTTTATTCATGAATAGCTTGACATCATTTTCTTCATGAATAGATTGACATCATTTTCTTTATGAATAGCTTGACATCATTTTATTCATGAATAGCTTGACATCATTTTATTCATGAATAGCTTGACATCATTTTATTCATGAATATCTTGACATCATTTTATGCATGAATAGCTTGATATCATTTTATTCATGAATAGCTTGACATCATTTTATTCATGAATAGATTGACATCATTTTATTCATGAATAGCTTGACATCATTTTATTCATGAATACCTTGACATCATTTTATTCATGAATAGCTTGACATCATTTTATTCATGAATAGCTTGACATCATTTTATTCATGAATAGCTTGTCATCATTTTATTCATGAATAGATTGACATCATTTTATTCATTAATAGCTTGACATCATTTTCTTCATGAATAGATTGACATCATTTTCTTTATGAATAGATTGACATCATTTTATTCATGAATAGATTGACATCATTTTATTCATGAATAGCTTTACATCATTTTATTCATGAATAGATTGACATCATTTTATTCATGAATAGATTGACATAATTTTATTCATGAATAGCTTGACATCATTTTATTCATGAATAGATTGACATCATTTTATTCATGAATAGATTGACATCATTTTCTTTATGAATAGCTTGACATCATTTTATTCATGAATAGATTGACATCATTTTATTCATGAATAGCTTGACATCATTTTATTCATGAATAGATTGAATTCATTGTATTCATGAATAGATTGACATCATTTTATTCATGAATAGCTTGACATCATTTTATTCATGAATAGATTGACATCATTTTATTCATGAATAGATTGACATCATTTTCTTTATGAATAGATTGACATCATTTTATTCATGAATAGATTGACATCATTTTATTCATGAATAGCTTGACATCATTTTATTCATGAATAGCTTAACATCATTTTATTCATGAATAGCTTAACATCATTTTATTCATGAATAGCTTGACATCATTTTCTTTATGAATAGATTGTCATCATTTTATTCATGAATAGCTTGACATCATTTTATTCATGAATAGATTGACATCATTTTATTCATGAATAGCTTGACATCATTTTATTCATGAATAGATTGACATCATTTTATTCATGAATAGATTGACATCATTTTATTCATGAATAGCTTGACATCATTTTCTTTATGAATAGATTGTCATCATTTTATTCATGAATAGATTGACATCATTTTATTCATGAATAGCTTGACATCATTTTCTTTATGAATAGATTGACATCATTTTATTCATGAATAGATTGACATCATTTTATTCATGAATAGCTTGACATCATTTTATTCATGAATAGATTGTCATCATTTTATTCATGAATAGCTTGACATCATTTTATTCATGAATAGATTGACATCATTTTATTCATGAATAGATTGACATCATTTTATTCATGAATAGCTCGAAATCATTTTCTTCATGAATAAATTGACATCATTTTCTTCATGAATAGCTTGACATCATTTTCTTCATGAATAGATTGACATCATTTTCTTCATGAATAGATTGACATCATTTTCTTCATGAATAGCTTGGCATAGCTTTCCTCATGAATAGCTTGACATCATTTTCCTCATGAATAGTTTGACATCATTTTCTATTCGGTTTCGTTGGAACACATTACAAGATTAAAAAGATATTTGTTTGCATTACATCCAAAATTTTGCATTTCAGTATATCCAGGGAATCAGAAAACATGGGGAGAGGGTTCAAAATCCAGGGAAAAACTATCATTGACGGTTAACAAGTGCTATGTCATCTGAGCACATTCAAATGAACAGAACAGGCACAGAAATGCAACATCCCGGCAATGTGACAGGGGCTGGAGCATGGCTGATAGTGCAGAACCTATTAGATTTGAGACTCTTTTTTATGATCATGTCTAATAGGTAAAGACTAGTGATAGATTTATCAGCTTAAATGTCGCAACAATATTTTTGGCATGGATGAATTGTGGTTTTATAAAGGTATAGGATACTTGTGGTGTAATTTTATAGCATGTTAGAGAAAATCCAACTTCTTTGCAGCAGACTTTGCAATGTCCTCACTGTATTTGTACCAATTTATATTACCTTTGAATGTTAGGTCGAAATGTTTGAAAAATAAGTTGTCAGGTAATATGTTTTTTCTTATCACAATCGTTTGGGTAATTTTTTAATTTGTAAAGACAAGAAGGTTAGTCTTAGTAGCATTACATGTTTTCATCCATTTGCGGTCCCATTCCTCTACAAACTGGACGTAGTTTTCTAATGCCTCTCCTATTACTTTTGATATGTGTACATTCGTTTTCCCTCATGTCTATTATAGCGAAATTACGAAACTGATGAAAATCTTCTTGAAATTTCATATGAATACATCAGATAAAAAGACTATTTTTTAACCTTGAAAATTTTTTTAAAAAACTTCTAAGGAGCACAAAGACTTCTGTAAGACCCTAGTATTGCTTTCAATTGAAAAAATATTATTCGCTGATACTCTAGAGATCAAAGTGAAAATTATTAATTTTTTCTCACAAATTAAAACAATAGGAATCAAGTAAAATAAAATATTTATTTCTATATAAGATTCTTTTAACTTTATATATTTTATATATGTATGCATATGTATTTTTATATGTATGCATATGTATATATGTTTTATATGTATGCATATGTATATATTTTTATATGTATGCATATGTATATATTTTTATATGTATGCATATGTATATATATTTTATATGTATGCGTATGTATATATTTTTTATATGTATGCATATGTATGTATTTTATATATGTATGCATATGTATATATTTTTTATATGTATGCATATGTATACCATTTTATATGTATGCATATGTATATATTTTTATGTGTATGCATACGTATATATTTTTTATATGTATGCATATGTATATATTTTTTATATGTATGCATATGTATATATTTTTATATGTATGCATATTTATATATTTTTTATATGTACGCATATGTATATATATTTTATATCTATGCATATGTATATATTTTTATATGTATGCATATGTATATATTTTTTATATGTATGCATATGTATATATTTTTTATATGTATGCATATGTATATATTTTTTATATGTAGTCATATGTATATATTTTTATATGTATGCATATGTATATATTTTTATATGTATGCATATGTATATATTTTCATGTTTGTTTTCATTTTCCAAAATATTGAAATAGTTAAAACTTTTTCTGTAGCAGTGTAAAAGAATAGAATTAACTAATTTTGTAAAATGTTTGCATCTTTTGTTTTCATCTTTTGTTTTATCTTTTGTTTTCATCTTTTGTTTTATCTTTTGTTTTCACCTTTTTTTTACATCTTTTGTATGGATGTTTTTTCTTTGCATCTTATCGTTTTCATCTTGCCTTAGATAATGTTGTATGTTTTTTCTTTGCATCTTATCGTTTTCATCTACCCTTAGATAATGTTGGATGTTTTTTCTTTGCATCTTATCGTTTTCATCTTGCCTTAGATAATGTTGTATGTTT
Organism: Euprymna scolopes; assembly: GCF_053919585.1. Taxonomy (NCBI): domain Eukaryota; kingdom Metazoa; phylum Mollusca; class Cephalopoda; order Sepiida; family Sepiolidae; genus Euprymna; species Euprymna scolopes. Next base: position 49,919,357 of record NC_136527.1, on the reverse strand, counting down.
TTTCTTTGCATCTTATCGTTTTCATCTTGCCTTAGATAATGTTGTATGGATGTTTTTTCTTTGCATCTTATCGTTTTAGTTGCTGTCAGGTTTAAGGGAGTGCGGAGAGTACAACTCAGGCTATGGCAACATAATCGTAGGGAATTGGCAATTTTCATATGCATAGATCGAAATATAAATTGAATAAAGTTATAAAAATAATTAGAAATATGAATTGAATAAGATTATAAAAATAATTAGAAATATAAATTGAATAAGTTTATAAAAATAATTAGAAATATAAATTGAATAAGATTATAAAATAATTAGAAATATAAATTGAATAAGATTATAAAAATAATTAGAAATATAAATTGAATTAGATTATAAAAATAATTAGAAATATAAATTGAATAAGATTATAAAAATAATTAGAAATATAAATTGAATAAGATTATAAAAATAATTAGAAATATAAATTGAATAAGATTATAAAAATAATTAGAAATATAAATTGAATAAGATTATAAAATAATTAGAAATATAAATTGAATAAGATTATAAAAATAATTAGAAATATAAATTGAATAAGACTATAAAAATAATTAGAAATATAAATTGAATAAGATTAAAAAATAATTAGAAATATAAATTGAATAAGATTATAAAATAATTAGAAATATAAATTGAATAAGATTATAAAAATAATTAGAAATATAAATTGAATAAGATTAAAAAATAATTAGAAATATAAATTGAATAAGATTATAAAAATAATTAGAAATATAAATGGAATAAGACTATAAAAATAATTAGAAATATAAATTGAATAAGATTAAAAATAATTAGAAATATAAATTGAATAAGATTATAAAAATAATTAGAAATATAAATTGAATAAGATTAAAAAATAATTAGAAATATAAATTGAATAAGATTATAAAATAATTAGAAATATAAATTGAATAAGATTATAAAAATAATTAGAAATATAAATTGAATAAGATTATAAAAATAATTAGAAATATAAATTGAATAAGATTATAAAAATAATTAGAAATATAAATTGAATAAGATTATAAAATAATTAGAAATATAAATTGAATAAGATTATAAAAATAATTAGAAATATAAATTGAATAAGATTATAAAAATAATTAGAAATATAAATTGAATAAGATTATAAAAATAATTAGAAATATAAATTGAATAAGATTATAAAATAATTAGAAATATAAATTGAATAAGATTATAAAAATAATTAGAAATATAAATTGAATAAGACTATAAAAATAATTAGAAATATAAATTGAATAAGATTATAAAAATAATTCGAAATATAAATTGAATTAGATTATAAAAATAATTAGAAATATAAATTGAATTAGATTATAAAAATAATTAGAAATATAAATTGAATAAGATTATAAAAATAATTAGAAATATAAATTGAATAAGATTATAAAATAATTAGAAATATAAATTGAATAAGATTATAAAAATAATTAGAAATATAAATTGAATAAGACTATAAAAATAATTAGAAATATAAATTGAATAAGATTATAAAAATAATTCGAAATATAAATTGAATTAGATTATAAAAATAATTAGAAATATAAATTGAATAAGATTATAAAAATAATTAGAAATATAAATTGAATAAGATTATAAAAATAATTAGAAATATAAATTGTAATAAGGTTATAAAAATAATTAGAAATATAAATTGAATAAGATTATAAAAATAATTAGAAATATAAATTGAATAAGATTATAAAAATAATTAGAAATATAAATTGAATAAGATTATAAAAATAATTAGAAATATAAATTGAATAAGATTATAAAAATAATTAGAAATATAAATTGAATAAGATTATAAAAATAATTAGAAATATAAATTTAATAAGATTATAAAAATAATTAGAAATATAAATTGAATAAGATTATAAAAATAATTAGAAATATAAATTGAATAAGATTATAAAAATAATTAGAAATGTAAATTGAATAAGATTATAAAAATAGTCAGAAATATAAATTGAATAAGATTATAAAAATAATTAGAAATATAAATTGAATAAGATGATAAAAATAATTAGAAATATAAATTGAATAATGTTATAAAAATAATTAGAAATATAAATTGAATAAGATTATAAAATAATTAGAAAGATAAATTGAATAAGGTTATAAAAATAATTAGAAATATAAATTGAATAAGATTATAAAAATAATTATAAATATAAATTGAATAAGGTTATAAAAATAATTATAAATATAAATTGAATAAGATTATAAAAATAATTAGAAAATCGAAAGAAGTATTTAATAATTAATAAATTCCAGCTAAAAAATAACTAGAATCAAAGAAAGGAATTCATTTGTAACATTATTATATTTTAATGGAATTTGTCTTTTCATTTCGATTAAATGTATTTATTCTTTTAGATCATCATGGACACATGTTTTATCATCTCTAACTCTTATGTGTGGCTAAGCGTACATAGATTAAAGACCGAAACTGCAGTTGTTGGCACATAGCTCTCTACCGATTGCACAAAAAATGCTTGTGAGAGACAGTATAATGAATGATTCAGAAAGAGGGATTTGAAGAGACAGCGCAAAACATATGGAAGAGCACGTTAATCTTAAAAACACGCCTGTGAAGCCGAAGCCCCGTTTGAATTTCACGGTGGAGGTTTCTCAAGATATTAGCAATAATTATAATAAGCAATTGGTGATGCTAAAAGTCAAGTATATGTTTTGTTTCATGAATCCATTATCCCAGGCATTATCTACTTATTTTGCATCACAAATTTTATATTATTACTGTGTGAAGTATAACGAGGGTACAAAGAAGGTTGTTTACAGCTGAATTAATTTATTTCTAAGAGGTTAATTCTGAATATTAATTGACCTTGTGTCTAACTTAAGCCATAGAAAGCATATGAACAAATCAGACTTTCGTGGTATTATTTCAATGTAGTGTTTGTTCTGTCCTAGAAGGATGTGCTCGCAGGTAAAACCTTTGAATGTGTGATTTTTCTATTGCAGCATTCATTCAATTTTCGGAAAGATAGATTCCAAATATAAAATGAATATGCAACTCTGTGAGGCATGTGAACAAATGTAGATTTTTAAATAGAATTAAATTGTTGTATGTTGTTTGTGCAAAAGGTTTTAACTATATATTTACTATATACCATGATGAATCACATTCAATCACAAAATTATGACAAGGGGTTTCTTAAGGTGATTAACTTTCTTTTTGTGTGTTTGGATGAGTGTGCTATAATTGAGGATTTCAGAATAAACAACTTAGTATAGTACTTATGCATACTTTGTATTAGTGATTAATTCCTTTCGCCATTTCCAAATGCAAGTTAGTTCTTACAAGGATTCATTAACTCAAAAGATTCATAATCGTCGACGATTGTTTCAAACTAGAAAAACAACACTCTTAATCTTATATATTGAGAACGTATGCCTATAACAATTTTGTTAATTCGTATGATTTTGGTGAGGGTTACAGTCGTACATCTCACGATAACCTTTCATTAACCAGAAATATGCTGCAGGTGGTGTGACTAAAACTTTCCCTAGATAAATATATGAGAAATGTGTCACATGATATGGCAAAGAAATATCTCATGTGTGTGAGGATAGAAAAGAGTTTCCAATCTGATTCTGGAAAGAATCTTGAAAGAAGAAACAGTTTTTAATGCCAAATTACGTGAATACATAAAAAAATAAAACAATGCAGAATAAACTATTTAATCAAAAGTAAAATTAATAAAAGAATCAATTCGAACATTTTGTTTACTTTATTTCACGTTTTTGCTCCTCCAACAAAAGAAAGAATTTAAGAAATGATTAAACACCAAATGTTATGTCATATTGCTGGTGACTTGCATGCGTACATTTGCATGATTTAGACATGAGAAAAGTAGCTTAGTAGAAGTACATCTCATACGAGGTATTTTCATCTGATAATAATAGACTTATAATTCTAAGTAGAAAGATTCGTTCACATAAATATAAAACTATCCTACAAAATATAACTACTACACAACTTACTAAGTCAAAACTGCATATGGCTAATAAGTTTATAATTGTTGAATTTTTATCGATATCTGATGCTGCAACAGTAAATGATAATCGGATGTTTTTCAACACTCTTCTTTTATCATATGATTTGGAAGGAGAAACTGTCGCTGAAAAATGTTCGCAAAAAATATAAAATTGATGTTATTAGAGGCGTTCAATACATAATGCCCTGGTCTAATTTCTCACAACGAAAATTGCCAAAATTATTGGTAGGGCTGTGACAACATAATATTGTTTTCTTGAGTATGAATCCGTTAATATATGTTTTTATATAGACTGTGGTTCTTCGTTTATTAGCTAAGTGTAAACGTCCAAATTCAAAACACAACACTATTTCAAGTTGGCTTACACACAAGTATGTGTGTAGCACGTTTTGTTCTAACTCGTCCTAATTAAGTATCTGTTTTAATCGTTTTTCTTTGATTATGTAAATAATTTTCTGTTAATAAACAAAGTTTTTCATTCTCAAAGTTTCATGGCATTATGAAATTGACAAGCAATCTCCTGTTGTATGTATATCCATGTCAGTGGAAATTATGACATTAGTTTTTCACAAATCTTGCAGGGAGGTGGCCTTGCATTTTTTGGATGTTGTCGATCTAAGTGCTTCCAATGCATTAACTGGGCTTTGGTCTCTGAATTGCAGTGGTAGACCCAGATTTCATCCTAGATAATCATTCTTTTGAAAACTTTTGACTCAGATTCATAGCACATCTTCAAATTCATTCCAGAGCAATTGTCATAATCACGTTGCACACCAGTTATCATTATATAAGTAAACAAACGATCAGTGACTATTTAGGAATAGCAAATGTTATATGTAAAAGGACGCTGCCACCTTCCTGCAAGAGTTTTGAAAACCTAATGTCATAATTTCCTCTGACAGGGATATACATACAACAGGAGACTGTTTGTAAATTTCATATCATGAAACTTTGAGAATAAAATCTTTGTTTATTTAAAGAAAATTATTAACATAATCAAAGGATCATATTGTTTTGTCTCGTTAGAGAAAAGCCACATACATTATAAAAATATAGCATTTCGATTTTTCTTATTTTACTTTGTCATAAAAATCAAAATATACTTGGCTTGCATGTGTGCATGCTTCAAAAGGTCAGTCTTGTAACAAAAACAGAAAGAAAAACTAAAAAAGTTATCCAATGGGTTTTATGTTAGATGGCCACTTAAGCGACATAGACTGTCACATTCTTATGCAAATGATAAAGGTGAATAAAAAATGTAAACAGAGGACGAGTTAGAACAAGGTTTGCTATGTGTGTAGTTGCGTGTAAGTCAACTTGAAATACTGTCGTGTTTTGAATTTGGATGTTTTGACAAGAGAGTTTTGAGTTTGTCAGTGGGAAGTTTTCACAACAGAATGTCGAATTGACCTGATAAATTGTTAGTTAAACCATATATTTTTGTTAGTTTGAAGAGATTTTCTTGGAACTTGCACGTGGTTTTATCATGATATAAATTCATATCCAAAAGAAAATTTATAGACAGTTATTATCCCTGTTATTGCTTCGTTGCAAAAGTTAAGTGTTCTGTGCATTGTGTTACAAATATTTCTAAGGATTTGTCATGAGGCTAGCTTGTAGATTTTATATAGCTTTCATTGTGAGCAGTCATTATAATTCTATCCTGATCATAGTGAAGAAATCCTCTTTACAGCCAATCTATAAAACCTTACTTACTTATATAATAATAATAATTCAGAAAAACTTAGCACACTATTGTTTGGCACATTTTCCAATTTTTAACTACTATTTTGATTTCAGTAGCTGCTCTGTTTTTAAATAAAATGTGTAGTATTTTTAATTACTATTTTGTGTATATTTGTCAGTTTTTAAAATTCTTTTGTCTAATTCAGTTGCTCTTATAATTACTGATATAGAATTTTTCCAAACATTCCAGCTTTTTTCTATCTTATTAAAAGCAGTGGTAATCAAGCTTTCATTGTGAGCAGTCATTATAATTCTATCCTGATCATAGTGAAGAAATCCCCTTGAAAGCCAGTATATAAAGCCTTTAAATACACTGTGTGAAGTATTTTAAACTACTATTTTGTGTGATTTCTGTAGCAGATTTGTTTTCTGATCCTATCATATTTGTAAGAAAGTCTTGTGCAAAATGGTTGGCCAGTTTCCTGATAGAGGTTGTTCTGCTGGTTCTTGTTTTGTGATGCTTGTATACCATTTTAAGGAATTGATATTGGAAGATTATCAGATATTGTTCCAGGTTATGCATAATCCTTGGTATTTTATTTTCACCTTCTCTGCTCTGTTAAGTCCAGCATCATTATGAACGCTCTGTATGTATTTTTATATGCCTCAACAAATTTGAATCCGATGCAAAAGAAGAACCACATACTTCACAAGAATGTGGTTTCTCTCTTGTATGTGTTTTCATATGACTCAACAAATGTGACTTCCATGCAAAAGAAGAACCACATATTTTACAGGAATGTGGTTTGTGACCCGCATGTGTTTTCATATGATTCAACAAACTTGACTTCCATGCAAAAGAAGAACCACATACTTCACAAGAATGTAGTTTCTCTCCCGTATGTGTTTTCATATGACTCAATAAGTGTGACCTCTGTGCAAAAGAAGAACCACATACTTCACAAGAATGTGGTTTCTCTCCCGTATGGGTTTTCATATGACTCAACAAATTTGACATCCATGCAAAAGAAGAACCACATACTTCACAAGAATGTGGTTTCTCTCCCGTATGGGTTTTCATATGACTCAACAAATGTGACTTCCATGCAAAAGAAGAACCACATACTTCACAAGAATGTGGTTTCTCTCCCGTATGGGTTTTCATATGATGCAACAACGTCGACTTCAGTGCAAAAGAATATCCACACACTTCACAAGAATGTGGTTTCTCTCCAGTATGTGTTTTCATATGACTCAACAAAGTGTACTTATGTGCAAAAGAAGAACCACATACTTCACAAGAATGTGGTTTCTCTCCTGTATGTGTTAGCATATGATTCATCAAATTTGACTTTCGTGCAAAAGAATATCCACATACTTCACAAGAATGTGGTTTCTCTCCTGTATGCGTTTTCATGTGACGCAACAAATTGTACTTCTGTGCAAAAGAAAAACCACATACTTCACAAGAATGTGGTTTGGATCTCATGTGTGCTTGCATTATTCCAGATAAGTATATACAATGAAATGTATGATCATAGGCCCTCTAATAAATTTCAACTTTGGAAAATTTATATGAAAAAATTTATCATTTTAACGATTTTTAAATCATCAATGCAGAAAGCATTCATTGATGCATTTCTTTTCATTGTTGCAAATTCTGAAAGTATAAAATAAATTTGAAAAATACATTTCATGTTGTAAAATTGAATTTATTATGTTGATTTTTATTAAAAATATCCAAAACATCTATTAATAGTGAAATTAAAGAAAATGTTATTTACACAACGTTTCTCTGTTACATCCGATCTAATCCAGGTGTATTTTGTCGAACTTGCGAACCTTTCACTTGAACTCAGAAATTTTTCCATAATACTGAATGGAACCTTTTATTTAGTACATGAGATTAGCATGCTCTCGTATTTATAACAATGACTGGGTAACATTTTTTAATTCTGTTTTCAATCTCACTGAGGATTGAAACTTCAACGTTCAGGAGTATATAATCTACAAATAAATTTTACTAAGTACTCTAAACATAGCAACCTAGCATAGCACCACGGGTCCTAGCAGAAAATACTAGTATGAATTTGAGGAACTATTTTGTTTCTAGATGTTATCAGTATTCATTACTATGTATATATATATATTATTAATGGTTTCTATACCATGTTAAATATACTAAGTATACTTATTAGTTAATCATCACCCAGATTATACGCTGTTTCTTTAAATAATATATAACCTAGCTTACTCTTCATTGTTCTCCTCCATCTATAATTTTTATTTTATCCCATAATGGTAGATGATTTCCTTTTTCCATCTATATATATTCTGCCATAACTAATTTTTCAATCTCTCCACATATTACAGCTTTTCAATGTTTTTCTCATCTTACCCTTAATGACTGACATGGCTCACATTTATATAATTTTCCATATTTACAGGGAATCTCTTAGTCATGATTTTTCCATAAGTGGCTTGACATGCACATGTTTCTGTAGTCGAATCACTCTTGAATACTATACTCTTTCTTGCTCTCTTGTGGGATGTTTTCTTAAACTTTGCACTTAATGTTGACATGTATTTTGATTTGTAGCAATACACATGAACGATAAAGCGCTTTGGATAATCACAGATTCCCAGGGGCTTCTGCTAAAATATCCATATTTTAGAAAACAAAACATTTTAAGTTGTTAAAATACCATTAGTTTTTTTTTTTCAAACGAATTTATAAATAATAATGTACATTATATATTTTAAGAGTTTTAAGCAAATAAATTTATAAATAATAAAGTACATTATATATTTTAAGAGTTTTAAGCAAATAAATTTATAAATAATAATGCACATTATATATTTTAAGAGTTTTAAGCAAATAAATTTATAAATAATAATGTACATTATATATATATATTGTTGAGCACTTTCAGTTGAATTAAAAGTCGGTCAATTTAGCTCTTATGCATAGATCATCGTATAACGATTAGATCACTCTCTGACTGACATAAATGAACATTTAAAAAATTAAAATGTTTAAATTCGACGTGATTTCACGCGGTTAATGGTAGCCGAATGGATTAAGTCTTCGCTAACCGAGCCAGAGATGTCTCCTGATGCGGGGTTCGAATCGTTCAACTGGTATTAATCGTGACACCCTGCACTGAAGATCCCCGAAAGGATGAAATACTAGTGTATGTAGGTATTTAATTATTATAGTAAAAAAAAGTTATATATATATATATATATATATTACATTTTCACCCCAAGGCAAATTGCCACTTTGGTGTAGGGGGTTACTAGCAGGGGCAAGGACTACTGGGATACTATGTAGGGATTTGGGCAGCAAGATGTCGGTTCACGTTACACTTGAACTTCTGCACATCAGTACTGTTGGGGAAGCAGGGACCTGGAATGGAATTCCAAAGTCTCGCGGTTCTGGGGAAGAAACTATTGGAGTAGAAAGATCTTTTACATCTAGGGATCTCTACAGTGTGGGGGTGGGATTTAGCAGCCTGTGGGGTTTGTCGAGGGTGCTCATGTCATGGGGGTACAAGTGATTACAGTTCGTCAGAGCATTCACCACTAAAATACTTGTAGAATAGGCAGAGGGATGCAACATTTCGTCGATGGGACAGAGGCTTGAGCTTAGATGCCAGTTCAGGGCCTATCAGGTTTGCGACTCTCTTTTGAACCTTGTCAAGGAGCGAGAGACTAGTAGCAGATGCACCAGCCCAAATGTGACAGCAATACTCCATACATGGGCGAATGGTGGCCTTATAGAGGTACAGGATACTTTCGGGTGTTAGTAGTTGTCTAGCATGGTAGAGATAGCCCACCTTTCTTGCAGTGGCCCTGGCAATGCCTTCAATGTAATTTTAAGAGTTTTAAGCAAATAATTTATAAATAATGTACATTGTATATTTTAAGAGTTTCAAACAAATAAATTTATAAATAATAATGTACAGTATATATTTTAAGAGTTTTAAACAAATAAATTGATAAAAATGTTAACATCATAAAATGGCGTTTTCAGTAAGATTTTGTAACAACTCCCCCGATTTCTAAATGTTCGTATCGCGTTTGTATGAAGAATTTTTTCATGTGATTTTGAATCTAGCCAAGAAAAGATGACACTTTTAATAGGTTCGTCTGTCTGAAATAGATTTCAGCACTCGTTTTTCCGTTGTGTAAAAAAAGATTTCAACATGACGTGTATGGAAATTATTTTTAGAACAATCACTGTTTAAAAAACAATCTTTTTACTGTTTTAATATGTTAAAATAATTGGATGCTGTTTTCTGTTGTAGTAAATAGAAAAATCGATTGAATTTTGAGGGTATGCTGTGGTAATAGCATCATAACCAGCAGCAGCCCTTTTTGTTATTGTTGATTTTTATTCCAGATCGATTTTTGTAATTGAAATTATAAAATATTTTCTTTAGCAACCATATATTTGACAACTGACTAGTGGTCTAAATTTTAAATATTGCGTTTTTTGCTTTGAACAACCGAAAATGTGAATTATTTTTGGGGTTCACATTTACGAGCGGTACAACCCCTTTCTCTCACGATTTCTTTTTAATTTTCGTCTTTTTTTACAATGTTTGCAGCCGATTAGTATTGAATGAAAACTAATGTATCGATTATAAAAAAATGTAAAATCGATATTTAAATATTTGTAGGAGATGCTCAATTAAGACATAAAAACGGTAGAAAAAGACATGAAATGTAATTAAAAATAAAAATCAAATTTATTCAAAATTTCTTTCAGCTTAAACGAAAGTTGTTTTTTTTTAAATATATAAATAGATGGGTAAAAATACTTGATACTTTTCTGAACGTTTTAAACATTTATTTTTGTCTGTTTGTATAGTTTCATAATGGGTGTCAATGCCCTCATAACAAAAACAAACTCGATTAATCCTATGTCTAACCTTAGGTACAAGTGGCAAGCTTACTTCTAAACTATTTAACCCTTACAATAACGCTAAGTCCAAGTGGTAGAGCTCAGCATTAAACTAAATTCCTCGGTAAGCTGCATATAAACGTAAAAAATCTTTCTTTAAAGAAAAGAGCAAATGATTTATTTCCCATAAAATTAAATTTTTCATAATAATAGCCTTAAAAAAAGCCCAGGATTTATCTACCATAGAAAAAAATCAGTCAACTGCCCTAAAACCCTGGAATGGCTCAAAATGGGAAATCATTTTACATTAAATTCTAAAATAATTTTTATCTTTCATTAAAGTTTTTCAAGGTGTTCACAGATAATTGTTAATAAAGGGAGAATCACATATTTTGGAGTTTTTTGTTCAAAACTTTTTAAACTTAATATTTTGCTCACTTTTCATTTTTCTTAACAAAAATTTATTTTGAGTTGTATTGTTATCTTGTTTTTCGTCAGTAGTATGCCATTGTTATAATGAAGCAGCAGTTATTTTTTAATAGAAAAGACGGTGGCTACAGGAAGTGGGTGGATTATGTAGAGAAGTATTTTAGGGTAACAGGAGCAGTGGACGAGGAAAATGTCAGATAGCTGTCTTAACAACATGAAGCCTGGTCGAACAATTAATGACCATACTCATATTAAACAATGCAAGTTTAACAGAATTGAAGACGTATCTAGAGGACTACTATGATACTGTCACAAATCCTAACAAACATCGAATTAGTGAGAAAGGTAATCTTAGAAGTTATACATGACTATATGCATAGGATAGTTAGATCAGAATAAGGTGGCCTACGTGGGATAGACCAGAGAAGCAGACTCGTCAAATAACAGGTACTGGGATTCTATATAGAGGGTCTCAGGGATAGAGAGGTGAAGATAGTTGTGATGAGACACAAGGAGCAGCATCTTCAAGCGACTTGTCAGAAAGCCTTAGCAGAAGTTAAATGGAAGATTTGACCTAATGATAGCCAGGAGTATGAAAACGAACTCAGTGAAGTTTGTCACACAAAACGGCAGATTCTAGTTGAGGCTATGGGTCTAGCTAGTCTCCCAAAATATGGTGACAGTTGTAAAAGAGGAAACCAAGTAGAGAGTAGGGGACTATGATTTAAAACTAGAGAGAAGGAAAGAGGCAGGTTAATAATTAGGTGTTACTATCTTTGGACGTGGGCAACATACAGAGATTCTGCAAGAAGCATATTCAAGGAAACCAGGGGTGCTCCATTCATGCAATGCGCGACAAATGGAACTAGGGCATACTGATGCACATAGTCGGTAACATGGGCACATCAAATTCTGTTTCGATTAGAACTGAGAGAAAGAATTATAGAACTTTGCTGGATAGGGGAGCAGAGGTGTTAGTAATAAATAGCAATGTCTTTAAAGCATTAAGATAGGGACCTGAACTATGTGATAAAAAGTTTAAGAACAGCTAATCGGTCCCCATGAAGTGTAGAAAGACTTGCTCAGAGAATCTCAACACAAGTGTTATACTAAACCGCAACCTAAAAAAAATTAGTTAGGATGTACTTTGATTTAGGAGCAAAAAGAAAATTTGACGAGTATATCGCTTTGGAAGATTATGCCCATTTCATCAATAGTTCAGATAACGCAAAAAAAATTAGGTTAAAACATCAACATATGCATACATGCATGGTTCGTGCAGGTTTTAGAAATTAGAACAAATATGCAGTGGATTCATTAACAATCTTAGCAGAGTATCTGTAGCTAATTTTGTGGTAAACGTTGAACAAAAGAGTCAGATTTGCTTATAATGAAAAACACCAACAAATAGTCTCCTTGAGAAGGGGCTGCCAAATTGCTAAGTGTAGTGTGGCTGGTAACATTACCGAGATTAGGATACCTGATTGAATGAGATCCCCGGGTATAATTGTACTTAAAGAATTAAGGTTGCTGAAGTGTAATAAAGATGTGTTCATTATGGAGGATAAGGACTTGAGCAGAACTGATAGAATGGAGATGCGTATTATCAATACTGGAACACATATGCCCATATTGAACACGGCTAAAGCAAAAGAAAAGTCAGCAATCGAGAAAATGATGCAAGCTATCGTAATGTAGAGATCGAATAGCTCATGGAGTTTTCCAATAGTGTAAGTAGAAAATAAGGATAGAAGGAAAAGATTTTGCATAGATTTTAGGATTTAAATGAAGTCATGAAGAAGTATGAACGTGTTACTGGTCACTTATGAGGTTGGCAAAATACTTCCTAAAATTAGATCTAAAGTCAAGGTACTGGCAGGTTAAATTAAGTAAGATAAAGAGAAAACTGCGTTCACCTGCCACTGGTGTCTATATTACTTTAACATGATGTCATTCCAGATCGCAAACCCCCACGGGATCTTCCAGGAATTAATGTCCATAGTTCTAGAGGGACATGAAGATTATGCATTACCATATTTGGATAATATTTTAATATTCTAAGATATGATGGAAAGTCACTAAGATATCAGATAAGGTACTAGCCAGTTTTCGTAAGCACAACCTCAGATTGAAAGTCACAAAGTGTGGGTTTTTTAAGGAGAGATTTACAAACGAATCGAACAAAGTACTATCGATAAAAGACAAGCTGGAGCTTTCATCATCTGATGTCATATTATTAACAAAAAAAGTAAAAATGTCATATAATTAACAAGGAAAATTATAATGTCATATAATTAACAAGACAAGTTATGATGTCATATTATTAACAAGAAAATTAAAAATGTCATATAATTAACAAGGAAAATTATAATGTCATATAATTAACAAGACAAGTTATGATGTCATATTATTAACAAGAAAAGAAAAATGTCATATAATTAACAAGGAAAATTATAATGTCATATAACTAACAAGACAAATGATGATGTCATATTATTAACAAGAAAAGTAAAAATGTCATATAATTAACAAGGAAAATTATAATGTCATATAATTAACAAGACAAGTTATGATGTCATATTATTAACAAGAAAAGTAAACATGTCATATAATTACAAGGAAAATTATAATGTCATATAATTAACAAGACAAGTTATGACGTCATATTATTAACAAGACAAGTTATAATGTCATATTATTAACAAGACAAGTTAAAATGTCATTATTAACAAGACAAATTATAATGTCATATTACATACAAGACAAGTTATAATGTCATATTATTAAAAAGACAAATTATGTCATATTTTAATAAGACAAATTATAATTTCATATTATTAACAAGACAAGTTATAATGTCATATTATTCAAAAGACAAGTTATAATTTCATATTATTAACGAGACAAGTTATAATTTCATATTATTAACAATACAAGTTATAATGTCATATTAACAAGACAAGTTATAATGTCATATTATTAACAAGACACGTTATAATGTCATAATATTAACAAGACAAGTTATAATGTCATATTATTAACAAGACAAGTCATAATTTCATATTGTTTACAAGACAAGTTATAATGTCATACTATTAACAAGACAAGTTATAATGTCATATTATTAACAAGACAGGTAATAATTTCATATTATTAACGAGACAAGTTATAATGTCATATTATTAAGGAGACAATTTATAATATCATATTATTAACAAGACATATTATAATTTCATATTATTAACAAGATAAGTTATAATGTCATATTATTAACAAGACAAGTTATACTGTCATATTATTAACGAGATAAGTTATAATGTCATTTTATTAACGAGACAAGTTATAATCTTATATTATTAACGAGATCAGTGATTTATAAGGTGTTTTGATGTTATTTCGAATGAGCAAAAAATATGTGCTGTTCTAATAGTTTTTTAGCTCACAGAATATTTATTAAACTCACCAGACTATTGCTCTCATCTTAAGTATTATTTTTACAATGTTTGCACAATAAATAACACTCAAGATGAGAACAGTAGTCCTTATAATCTAAATATCAGAAAGAATCATTCCTGATCTAAAAAATTTAGAATCGTAATATTTTAATTTGTTAAAAAATCATGATTATTTTTTTAATGTACTCAAAATAATTTGTAAGATTTGTTGAATGTATTTTTTAGAAAACTTAAAAATACAACATAATAAGTTTCTTTAATTATCAGAAACAAAATCTGATAGATTAGTGTTATAAAATAACACGAGCGTATGGAAGCAAGGAGAACAAACGAAGTAATTTGGTTTAAACCTTTATTGAGGGTCAATGTGAATAAGTATATATATGTTGGGATCCTGGCTTGAAAAAATGACGAAAATAATCTTTTAAAAAATACACAGGGGAAAGGTACCGATTCGATACAGCCGAGATTTTTTTAAAACTTTAAACTTGTTATACAGTGAAAAACATTCAAAATTTATAAAATTATTTATTTTACATATCAGTAAGTGCACTAGCACCGAAAACAAAAAAACAATTGACAGCGAAAATCTTTCAACAATAAATCAACATTTTCATTAGGATTATTAGTTGTCTCCCTTACATTTTTAACGTATTCTGCAAATGCGCAAAAATCGATACTAAATTCATGTAGTAATACTTACGTTTTTGTTTTATAATCTGATTTCGATTAATTTTATCTGTTTTTTAAATGAAACGATTTTTCAAATGTGATTGACTTTACAAGCTCAAGTTAACATTCAAGATGACGAACGGAAGAGCAAGTTCGCAGAAAACAAAATTGAAGAGGGAAAATAAAATAAATGAATCATTTCGAAATAGAGCCGATCTATTTGGTGAATATCACGGATAAAATTAGTATTGTTTTATTTAACGTTTTAATATTAACATGAGAGAGAAGAGATTACAAGTTTCATCTTTATTAATTCTCTAATTCGTTGCACTACCATTTTTATGTGAACTTTTACAAAATGTACACATGATCTTGTGACGACATCAATTTATGTGCTTGATGCGAGCAACGGCGAACGATTTTTTAAAACTATTATTTACTGCTGTAATTTAATTTCATAGGAATTTATTTTTCATTCAAATAGTTTACTTAAAGATTAAATTACCGAAATTTAAAAAATATTCATCATTATCGTTGGAAATAATTAAATAAAATGTTGTTTTTTTTTCAGTGGATGTTGAAAACATAACACAAAAATAAAATATTACGTGACTGTTTTCTACATTTACGGAAGAGCAGAAGCGACAATAAAATACTTTGTTAGTTCAGTACACATGTTATTTGCTTATTTAAGGTTTCGATACTTTGGAACGATTTTAATTATTTATAGGAAAGAGCATTTGGAAAATGTTACCTTACGCTACAACAGAATACTGATCACTCTAATTTGGTTTTATAGGGGTAGTCGAGGTCGCTGACAACTAAGGACCTCCAAACTATTCTGTACTACGTCATCATTCTAAACCAAAAACACGTCGTCGTCATTTTGTGTGTTTACTGTAATTTCTATGGAAAAACATTATCAGCATTAGCACTATAAAATTTATTGTCAGTAACGTTATTTTACTATCGGATTTTCAAATTTACATTTAGATTATATTGATTTAGAAAAATTGATAATTGAATATTTATGTATTCATTAATCCTTTTGGCTTACATTTTTTCTATACATCTGAACAAAATAAAAAAAGTTAATCTAAATATTTGGCTGCATCCGAATTTACAATAGTTGTGTTATTATAGAGTTTAATAAATAATGAAAATATTTGTATATTAAATAAAAACTATAAACATTTGAAGAGTATTCTTTTCATTTTACATCAAATAAATCGTAGATAATAAAAATTCTCTAATTCGTTGCACGTGCAAATTAATAGCGGAAACTGATAGGTGAACATAGTTTTGAAAGCCGCCTGATCGTATTTTTTGTTTATAGAAACAGATTTATTTATTATCGATTTTTTAAATAGATTTCTGATTTTTTTAAATTGTGTTTGAAAGATTAAAATATGAAAAATACACGTGAAAAAAAAAGTTATAATGAAAAATGTTTTTACGGCGGCTTCAGAAACTGACAAATTCAGCTAAATTTAGAAGTTAAATAAATTTCAAAGATAATTAATAAAGTAAAGTGTTAAAATATTGATAAAAAAAAAAGCTTAATTACCCCCCCAACCTCCAAACGAGTACCTTTTATTTTCATAAATAATAATAATAATAACAATAAATACTCGACGAGAACACGACTGTTTTTGATTTAATAATATTTTTTTATTCAAACGTAACAAATAAAAATGTCAATTTTGCTTGAACTTTGCAGTTTTCGGATTATTTTTGATTTATTATTATTTTTTAGCCGGATTTAACAAACAGACAAAACAAAACAAAAACAATTTTGTTACTTATGCACTTATGTTACCGTTATTTTTTTATGATTTAAGTGCCTTCCCCACTGTTTGAAGGGTTTCTAATGTTTTTACCTATAACTATAATCTCTGACAACCCCCAAATATCCATCAAGAAAATAAAACATAACAAAATAATCCGAAAAGCGCAAAGTTCAAGCAAAAAAAAAACACAACCTTTAAATCATGATTTTCTCTAGTTCAGATGGGTGCAGTAAATAAACTTTTAACTCGAAATGACCCATAATGTACTAATGTACATAACATAAGACACAGAAAGGAACACTTATAATGCGTAAACAGCTTTATTTTCTCATATAAACACCATACGCTCTCAATGGATTTTACCTTTTTTGTTTTACAGCGAAAAAAATATTTGTTATGATACTGAGCAAAATATTCGACTTTTAGGAAGAAAAGCTAGTATTAAAGATTGGAGGGAGTGTCGGCGCTTTAACTGAAGTTATCTCACGTGGTGTTTCTAAAATTCAAACATTTTTTTAAAAATCCAAGATGTCTGCCTTCAACGCGCTCTCATAAAAACGTGTTTTTCCGCTGAAAAAAAAAAAAATACTAAATGAAATTAAGAGAACTTTTTTTTCCGGAGAACTTCGTTCCATAACGGATACATACAATTTAAACTTTTATTTTCGATATTTTCCTTTTTTTAATGTCTTGTTTAAACTGTGCAAGTACCATATTTTTATAATTATATTATTTTTTGTGAAAATATTGAATGAACATTGCTTATAGTATTGTTTGTGAAATATTAAAAATATTTTCATAATTATGTTATTTTTTCATGAAAATATTGAAGGGATACTGCTTATCGTAATGTTCGTGAAATATTAAAAAAATATTTTTATAATTATATTATTTTTTCAGGAAAATATTGAATGAACATTGCTTATCGCAATGTTCGTGAAATATTAAAAAATATTTTTATAATTATATTATTTTTTCATGAAAATATTGAATGAACATTGCTTATCGTAATGTTCGTGAAATATTAAAAAATATTTTTATAATTATATTATTTTTTCATGAAAATATTGAATGAACATTACTTATCGTAATGTTCGTAAAATATTAAAAAATATTTTTATAATTATATTATTTTTTCATGAAAATATTTAATGAACATTGCTTATCGTAATGTTCGTGAAATATTAAAAAATATTTTTATAATTATATTATTTTTTCATGAAAATATTGAATGAACATTGCTTATCGTAATGTTCGTGAAATATTAAAGAATATTTTTATAATTATATTATTTTTTCATGAAAATATTGAATGAACATTGCTTATCGTAATGTTCGTGAAATATTAAAAAATATTTTTATAATTATATTATTTTTTCATGAAAATATTTAATGAACATTGCTTATCGTAATGTTTGTGAAATATTAAAAATATGTTTAAGTTATTTTTTTAAACATTAGGTTCACCTCAACAATTCACTTTAAAATTCACTTAATGTTGTATGCACACGCGATAAACAAATCTACTTCTCTGTGACCAACAGTGCCACCTAGCGGAAACAAATCCACTTTTTTCACAATCGAGAAATTAGTAATATGCATGTGTATGCCAAAACAATTACGACTTTACTTCCTTGAGTAATTTCATGTTAAGAACGGCTTTCAGAATAGACATCCTCAACCTCCCCATGTAAAGAACGGCTTTCAGAATAGACAACCTTAACCTCCCCATGTTAATTCTCGAAATTCTTAAAGAAATGGATTTTGCAATAAACATTCCATTTGATGGGGAGGGGGGATATTTGCTCCAAATGTAACTGTGATATTCGTTGTCAGCGTACCAACCAGCAAATACTATATTTAAAAAAAGTGGGAGTTGGCAGTCGCAGAGAAGTAGACTCATTTAGCACACGCATAAATGGAAGCCAGTGAATTATAGTGCACAATAAAAGTCTTTATATCCCCAAAAATACTCTGCAAAATTTAAATGATATTTTCTCATTCAGCATAGTCGAAAACATTTAAAAGTCGTAATTTTAAAAAAAGTTGTGGAGGTGTTATCATCTATAAAAAAGCAACCAGAAATTCATGCGTTATTTTTTTTTCTTTAGTTTTTAAAACTTTTTATTGTAGGTCGATTTTGGAATTGGAAAAATATAATTCGAAGGAAATTGCCAGACTAAGCACATTATCTACATTTGTCCTCTGAATCAGAAAATAAGATATTTTCGTTTTTAATTTATTGTGAAGGGGATAAGCATGATATCTAAATTGTACAAATGTTGAAAGAAATGAATTTCTACTGTTAAAATAAATATTGAAAGTCATTTTTATTCAATATTAACAGATTGTAAAAGCTGCCGTGCACAAGAAAATTGAATTAACTCTTAAATCATGATTGTTTCAGTTACTTTTATATTTTAATATGTAAAAATAACAAACAAACTAAAAAACACACACAAAAAAATCGGTACGGCCAACACTAAAAGAGAAAGTAAGTATATTTTTTGACGGAGGCTTTCTTTTAAAATCTATCAAAATCAAGTAATTATCCAATCAATACGTAATTTTCGCCGATTATGAAGTGAAGAATGAATTTTATAATGATGTACATTTTTATAATACATATATATATCCTCCTCAATCAGAACGACAAACTAAACAACATACTTAAAACAACAAAAATAATAAAAAGCAAACGCCAACCCAAAAACATAAAACACATCCTAACTTCCTCAAAACTCGTCCCACATACTACAAAAGGAGTTACAAAATGCAACAAACCGCGATGTGGAGTATGTGACATAATAATAGAAGGTAACACATACACATTCAAAAACCCAGCACAAACATTCAAAATAAAAAAGGATCTAAATTGCACCTCCAGAAATGTAGTATATGCACTAAGATGCACAACATGCAATAAATCCTACATAGGCGCCACCAAAAATTTCAGCAATAGAGTAGCCTTACATAAGAGCAACATCAAAATTGCAGATAACAGACACCTCTATGTTTCAAAACACGTACACACATGCAGTGGAAACAGCTTCAAAATAATGCCAATCTTCCAAACAGACAATTATTTTTATTTACTTACACAAGAAAAAAAACTTCATCACCAAATTCACTCCTGAACTGAACAGAACCTAATACCATCACACAAAAACATGAAATGCAAGGTACACTCGCATGCACACCCATACACATACACACACCCACACTTAAATCAGAATCGACACATTAAAACACACACACGTGCGCGCATACAACCACAAACAGACATAACACCCCTATCTTTAATACAACACACTGAACAATACCAACCCTACTTAACCTCGAAACCAACAACACTAGGAGACACCTAGAACCATAGTATAATATCTGTTCCAACACCTCGCTCCCTCCTCAGTCAGGGGAGGAGAACCCCCTCATGACTGAAACGACTATCTTCCCTTCTATCATCCCCCCATACCTACACCCCCCAATGTCCCCCCTCTGGGGAACAAAATCTTCCCTACACTAGGAACCGATCCTGGGTCTAGCCATACCCACATGGGGAGACAAATAAATAGAAACATTAAAAAATCCCCTATTTTAAATACACCCCTCTTTCTAAACAAACATAATATAAGACTAAAAGGAAAAAATCACAATATTAAAATCCAAGAATCAAAAAAAAATATCAAAATAGAATGAAAGCACCCCCACCCTTACTTCAGAAGAGCCAGTCCCCCCTCCCTACGCATACACATTAGTAACGACCTCGGACCACAGCCGCCTTCCTAAGAAAGCAAATGACCCCAAAATATACACATTCCCAAACCAATAAAAGCAAACACACACACGCGCACACACAGACATAAACACACACGCACACACGCACACGCACACACACACACACCCTACCCCACCCTAAAGGAAAAGAAAAAACACATTAGCAGAAAGAAATTGCGACTGACCGACTACAGCCAGGTCAAAATCTCCCTTGAAAAAAAAAAAAAAGCATACCAATGTATAATAAACACTTACAAGCCTCCACCCCTTGGAAAAACTTCAAACTAACGAAAATCGTCATTTTTACACATTTGAAAATAATTTCTGACGAGGACGCATCAGACCGTCTGAAACGTACGTAAACGATTTCAATAACTTAAAAACATGATCCAAACATAATTCTCAATGAAAAACCAAGACACGGAATAATAAAATAATGTTAAAAAATACACATTGTTGGTGACTACTCCCTTATTTAAATATATATATATATATATATATATATATATATATATAGTCTACAACCCCTTCTGTATTTGTGGGCCCAAATATGCTTAAAACGATAAGCCGAAACTTTCATTTTCAATATACCATGCTTTTAAGTACTTTTAAATCCTTTTAAGAATCGATACCATAAAAGAAAAGAAATTAATAAATAACTGCGCATTTTGCTAAAAATACGATTTCTTTTGGAAATATCTTCTTTATTCGCCTATAGTCGCCTAACCGTGATACTATATGCAAGAATTGTTTTCAACACATGCGACGCCTAGCATTCCCCGAATAGTTACGCATCTGGTATTGGCTAGCCTCATCATTGTTTCAGTTTGGGGTTATGTAGGCAACAAATATATATATATATATATATATATATATATATATATATATATATATTTGTTCTCTTCTTTCTGTTTATGTGCTTATTATTCTTATTTCTTATTATTATTAAACTTTTGGTTTTACTGTTTACTTTTACGTTTTCTTGTTATGAGTTTTCACTGTTCTTACGTGTGTGTGTGTGTGTGTGTGTGTATGATCTTACGTATCTTACATGAAGTCCACTGCTATATGTGTGTGTGTTCTCAATCTTACACAGTTTCTTTTGCCTTGGAAGGTTTCTGAGACGTGTATGCGCAATGTAGTTTGAACATACCTGGTTGCTTTGGCCAGCGGATATCTTCTGGTCGCTTGTCTGCCATCTTGCTGGGGAGTGGTACTTACTGCTGCAGACAGATTCATTAATGAACAAGATGGGATTTGAAGCTTCAAATTTTTATTCAAGGCAAGCCTATCATCTCGGACCCTGATTGTCGGGAGGGACCCAATTTTCCGTCTGCTTCATCTGCTGCCTGGACCAACTCCCAGCCCATGTGGTCGTCAACTGGAAGCGAGTTTGATGCCTGTCAAACCTAACCTTCTGACCCTGCTAACTCGCTGATGGGAAATCAAAATATGCTTATATAACTTTCTATTTCTAAACTACCTAGATAGCAATTAAGCTGGGATTCCCAATACTACATTTCTTCATTAACACTACTTTTTATATGTATTTTTCGTTTTATATTCTTTTTTATTTTTTAATTCACTTCCCCCACTTTTCCCTTCCTCGTTCTCCCCGCCAACCTCGTTCTCTCCTCCTAACCTTTAAACTAGAAAAATAACACTCTTAATATTGGGATTATACGTCTGAATTTAAGAGCAGTACATCTCAGGATAATCTGTCAGCAACCAGAAATATGCCATGCTGCAGGTGGTGTGATTGAAAGTTTCGTTCAATAATTAAACACGTAAGAAATGCAAGTGTAACATGATATAGCAAAAAAGTATATCACGTATTTGAGGATGGAATAGAGTTTTGAGGGAGTCTGAATCTGGATTCTATACAAGCAAAATAAGTCTGAAATGGAAGGAAAATCTAAACCATTAAAACCTTCATATCTAGCTGTCTGCATCTCTAAAATTTCATCCTTAAAACTAACGTAGAAAAACTGATCAAGAAGTAATTAGTTAATAAGATGATGGTCTCTCCTCTGAAAAATTTCTCTTAAAATAAAACCTTTCAAAACCAGAAAATCTTTGTAGTAAAACACGTGTAATTTTTGTCTGTTAAATTTATCTAAAGTGACGGCCAGGCCTCAACCACCACGAGGAGATCAGAAGTCAATTACCCTAATTTAATCGAGTATTAAACCAAAAACCTTGATCACTTGAAAACGAAAATGCAAGTGAGAAAAACTATGTGGTTATGAAAAGACTGTACGAACTTCTGAACATTAAAATATTACATTAAGTAAACAAAGCAATTTATAGCCAGTGCTTTGGGTAAAAAAAGTATACTTTCTCGATATCATGATGCTGCAAAAGTAAATGATAATGCCACAGTCTAATTTCTAATATAAGTAGAACAACAAAAATTGCCACAGTTTTTAGTTTCTTTTTCAAACATCAGAGTTACACATTTCTCACATCGTTTAATGCATTTCTGGAGAAAGTTTTTGTAGAAGATGCAGAAATTCAGAAATCAATCTGCATCATCTGATTATCGGAGTGATATTTTGCAGGGACATATTTGCTGATCTGATCTCACCTCTTAATGCTGATTTTATTTAATTTTCTATTAAATGAAGTACAATAAGCCCCTTAATGCTGATAGCTTTATTTAATTTCTTATAAAATGAAGTACAATAATTTCCTTTAATTGAGTTAAACATTGCCAGGAAATCTCTCATCTCTATTCTGGTCATTATTGAACGTTCCTCGTACTTAAAGAAAAATCTTACAACGCTTAAGTAGATATTTAAACATGAATACTCGATATAAAACAGATGTTTTATTGAGATGTAGTAAATTTTAGAAGTAAAAACCTGTTAAGACGTGACCTTGGCATAAAAGTTGTGTTCTTTCATTTTAAACATTTACTTGAGAATAAAAACTTTTTTATTTAAATAAAATTATCAACATAATTAAAGGATTCTATTCTTTTCTCTTTTTAGAGAAGAGCCACATACATTACAAAAATATGGCTTTTTAGTTTTTCTTATTTTACTTTGTATGAAAAATCGAAACTTACTTGGAATGTGTGAATGCTTTAAAAGGTCTTGTAACAAAAACAGAAAAAAAAACACTAAATAAGTTACCAAGTTGGTTTTATCATAGGCGATCACTAGAGCGATGCAGACTGTTGCATTTCTATGCAAATGATAAAAAGGTGAATAAAAACAGATGTAAACAGAATACGAGTAAGAAGAAGGCGGGCTACGTACGTAGTTGTGTGCAAGTAAACTTGAAATAGTGTTGTGTTTTGGATTTGGACGTTTTGACAACAGAGTTTGAGTTTGAGAGTTGAAAATTTGGACAACACATTGTTAAGTTTGGGAGTTGGCAGTTTTGACAACAGTGTCAAGTTTGGGAGTTGGAAGTTTTAAGATTCTAACGGTCCCTCTTGCACTTGGTTCACCAGATATATTTATCAGGTACTTTGTTAAATTCTTTTAAGTAATTTTATTTGCTCCTATGATTACTGGAATAGAGATTTCCCAAAAATTCCATCTTCTTTTCTATCTACTTAGAAGCATTGATAATCAAATTTTTATAGTGAGAAGTCATTATAATTCTATCCTGATCATAGTGAAGACATCCTCTTTAAAGCCAGTCTACAAAAATTCCTAATAATAATAATAATTATTATTATTATTATTATTATTATTATTATTATTATCTAGAAAAGACTTTTTCCAATTTTCTGAAATGCAAGTTGTGGAGTATTTTTAACTACTATTTTGTGTGATTTTTGAAGCAGATTTATTTTCTGATTTTGTCATATCTGTAAGAAAGTCTTGTGAAAAATGGTTGGCCAGTTTCCTGATAGACGTTGTTCTGCTGGTTCTTGTTTTGTGATGCTGAATACAATTTTGAGGTATTGATTTTGGAAAATCATCAAATATTGTTTCTCACATGTGTTTCATATGACTCAAGCAAGTTGACATTTGTTCAAAAGAAGCATTGCTAATCAAACTTTGATTGTGAGCAGTCATTATAACTCTGTCCTTATCATAGTGAAGACATTCTCTTTAAAATCAGTCTATAAAGTCTCCCTTTTTTCATATAATAATAATAATAAATCCAAAAAAGACTTGTCTCACTCTTGTTTGACCCATTTTTCCAATTTTCTGAAATGCAAGTTGGAGTATTTTATCTATTTTGTGTGATGTTTGTAGCAAATTTGTTTTCTGATTCTGTAATGTTTTTAAGAAAGCCATGTGCAAAATGGTTGGTCAGTTTCCTATATGGCTTATCTGCAAAAGAACAGCCACATACTTTACAAGAACATGGTTTGTCTCTTTTTTTAAATAAAAGTTCTCAGAAATCATGGGGCCCACAACCTGCGGCTAACACTTGAACTCTATATGAGATACATAGATATTCGAATGTTCCATTTAAGTTCTTTATCTCTTAAACACTGAGTTAGTAAAGAAATTGTCTTTTGTATGTGTTTTCATATGATTTATCAAGGTTGACTTCAGTGCAACAACACAATCATATACAACACGTGAATGTGCTTTGTCTCTCGCATGTTTTCATATGACTCAACAAATTTGACTTCCATGCAAAAGAACCACACACTTCGCAAGCATATAGTTTGTCTCGTTTTTAAAAAATTTTCTTCTTTAGAAGATTGTAACACTGGGTATGGGGCAGCCAAACAAGCCACCAACATTGCCCCACTTTTTATTGAAACCAACCAAGAGCTCTTTTTAGTATCCTCACTCTTCCCTTAAGTGAAATTGTCTGAGTCTATTTTGCACTTTGTTCACCAGGAAGATTAGCTAGGTAGGACTTCATGTTCCTCTTCATAAGCCTTGTGGCACCTATAACTGGTATGATTGATATCTCCCTAAGATTCCAGTTTCTTTTAATATCATACATGAGACATTGATATTTGGTCTGTTTCTCTCTTTCAGAGCTGTTCAGACGTCCATCATTAATGACACTCACTACAACCAAGGTTGTCACTCTGATTTATTCCATATAACTATGTAAGGTTTGACAGCAGCATTTTCAAGGTAGGTGGCTGTAGGGATTACATAGTTGTAATGTATGGTATATATAAATCATTTCCAACTGTTCTTTAAGGTTAATATTCCCAGAACTTGCTGCTACACTGGATGTTGATTTTTTACAGATGGTCCAGTTGAGGTACTTACATACTCCATCATGTCTTGCTGTGTAGTAGCCATCTTTTAAAAGAAACTTCCAACTCGATATCAGATGACTCACACTTTCCAATTCCGTGTGGCAGAATCTGCATTGTCTCTCTCTTTTTTTTAATTTTCTTCCTTTGAAGATTGTAAGGCTGGGTATGGGGCAGCTAAACCAGTTGCCAACATTTCATTGCTTCTTATTGAAAACAACCGAAAGCTCTTTTTAGTATCCTCGTTTTCCCCTTAAGTGCAATTGTCTGGATCTCTTTTGCACTGGGTTCACCAGGAATATTAGTTAGGTAGGACTTCCTGTTCTTCTTCATAAGCCCTGTGGCACATATAATAACTGGTATGACTGTTTCCTGTATATGTTTGTTGGAATCAATCTGATGATACAACCAATCTGACTTTTATACAAAAGAAGAACAAAATATTAAATCAGAATATTTTTCTCTCCTGTATGTTTTCATATGACGAGATAAAGGAGAGTTCCATGCAAAAGAACAATATATATCAGAATAATGGGGTTTGTCTGTTTTAATTTCATTTATGTTTTTGATGGGATTCTGCTATATGTCAAACATTCTCCCATTAATTAAGTTACCCCAACGAATGGATCTTTAAAAACAATTTATTGAATTTCTCTTGTACTAGGGAATTATTATTATATTATTGTATTAGGGACGCCTCGTACGTGTTAATATGACTCAACAAAGTGGTTTTTCTCTTTTTTTTTTCATTTTTCTCAAACTTTTTTCTTCTAGAGGGTGGGACATCCAACCAGATGTCTGACATTTACCCCTATTTTAGTGAGTCCAACCAAGAGATCGTTTCAGGATTCTAGCCGTCCCTTTCAGTGCAATAGTTTGTATTTCACTTGAACTTGGTTCACCGGGTATGCTTGCTATGTACTTTTTAAAGTTCTTTTTCATAAGCCCAGTTGCTCCTATGATGACTGGTATAATTGAAACGTCTTTTAGTTTTTAATTTCGTTTCATATCATACATAAGTCCTTGATACTTTGTTATCTTTTCTCTCTCAGCTCTGTTAAGCCCTGTATCCTTGGGTACACTGACCTCTGTTACGGTCGCTTTTTTGTTTGCTCTGTCCCAAATCACTATTTCTGGTTTAACAGCTGCGTTTTCTAGATATGTAGTAATAGGGATTATGTAGTCATAGTGAATAGTGTAGGTGTCATTCCCAACTGTTCGTTCGTTGGGAATGACAACTACACTATTCACTATGACTACATCATTTTCTCCTGTATGTATTAGCATATGATGTGAAAAAGTGGACTTCCATGCAAAAGAACCACATACTTCACAAGAATGTGGTTTCTTTCCCGTATGCGTTTTCACATGACTCAACAAATGTGCCTTCCGTGGAAAAGAAGAACCACATATTTCACAAGAATGTGGTTTATCTCCTGTATGTATTTTAATATGACGCAACAAATGGGACTTCAATGCAAAAGAAGAACAACATACTTCACATGAATGTGGTTTCTCTCCCCGTATGTATTTTCATATGACTCAACAAATGTGACTTCATTGCAAAAGAAGAACCACATACTTCACATGAATTTGGTTTCTCTCCCATATGTGTTTTAATATGGAACAACAAACTTGACTTCTTTGCAAAAGAAGAACCACATATTTCACAAGAATGTGGTTTATCTCTATTTTTTC
This sequence comes from Euprymna scolopes, assembly GCF_053919585.1. Classification (NCBI taxonomy): domain Eukaryota; kingdom Metazoa; phylum Mollusca; class Cephalopoda; order Sepiida; family Sepiolidae; genus Euprymna; species Euprymna scolopes. The sequence continues at coordinate 49,891,675 of NC_136527.1, read as the reverse complement.
ATTTTTCTTATCATTTTGTTTAAGCCAGGGATGGGGTATCCTACCAGATGCCAAACATACACCTGCTATTTTAGACACTCCAACCGAGAGATCTTTTTAAGATTCTAACCGTCCCTTTAAGTGCAATTGTTTGAATCTCCTTTGCACTTTGTTTACCTGGTATATTTGTAAGATAGTTTGTAAAATTCTTTTTCATAAGTCCGGTTGCTCCTATAATTACTGGAATGATAGAGATCTTTTTAAGGTTCCAGTTTCTTTTCATCTGTATGTATTTTCATATGATGCAACAAAGTTGACTTCTGTGCAAAAGAAGAACCACATATTTCACAAGAATGTGGTTTGTCTCCCGTATGTGTTTTCATATGGCGCAAAAAATGTGACTTCCATGAAAAAGAAGAACCACATACTTCACATGAATGTGGTTTCTCTCCCGTATGTGTGTTCATATGACCCAACAAAGTTGACTTCTTTGCAAAAGAAGAACCACATACTTTACAAGAATGTGGTTTCTCTCCCGTATGTGTTTTCATATGACTCAACATATGTGCATTCCGTGCAAAAGAAGAACCACATACTTCACAAGAATGTGGTTTATCCCCCGTATGTGTTTTCATATGACTCAGCAAATTGTACTTCCATGCAAAAGAAGAACCACATACTTCACAAGAATGTGGTTTCTCTCCCGTATGTGTTTTCATATGACTCAACAAAGTTGACTTCCGGGCAAAAGAAGAATCACATACTTCACATGAATGTGGTTTCTCTCCCGTATGTGTGTTCATATGACCCAACAAAGTTGACTTCTTTGCAAAAGAAGAACCACATACTTTACAAGAATGTGGTTTCTCTCCCGTATGTGTTTTCATATGACTCAACATATGTGCCTTCTGTGCAAAAGAAGAACCACATACTTCACAAGAATGTGGTTTATCCCCCGTATGTGTTTTCATATGACTCAGCAAATTTGACTCCCATGCACAAGAATAACCAAATACTTCACAAGAATGTGGTTTATCCCCCGTATGTGTTTTCATATGACTCAACAAATTTGACTTCCATGCAAAAGAAGAACCACATACTTCACAAGAATGTGGTTTCTCTCCCGTATGTGTTTTCATATGGCTCAATAAATGTGACTTCTCTTCAAAAGAAGAACCACATACTTTACATGAATGTGGTTTGTCTCTCATGTTTGCTTGCATCTGATTACACAAACAGTAAAAATCCAATGAAGTGTATGATGATAGGCACGCTAATAAATTTCAACATAAAAACATTTAATGAAGAAATTTATAATTATTTTAAACCTTTTTAAATCATCAATGCAGAAAAGTACTTCTTATCCATTAATGGATTGCTTTTCATTGTTGTAAGTTCTGGAAATATGAAATGAATTTGTAAAAATACATTTCATGTGGTAAAATTGTATTATGTTGATTTTTATAAAAATATCCAAAATATTTATTGGTAATGAATTTTTAAAAAATGAGTATAGTTTTATTAAATACTGGTTAGTTAACAAAATTATTTTTTTAAATTTAACTAAAAATAATCACGTTTTTTTTTCATTTTGTGGGTGAAGTTAGATTTTTATTCCTATTATTTGGATTCTTCAGAATAATGTTCTCACCTTTTTCATAATGTTTCTATTTTACCTTCCATCTTATTCAGGTGTTTTTTGTCGAATCTTTCCCTTGAACTAAGAAACATTTACATAATTCTGAATCGAACCCTTTGTTTAGTATATGAGATTAGCATGCCCTTGGATTGTTAGTGATGACTGGGTAAAAATTCCTAAGTAATTTTAAATTCTATTTTAAATCTCACTGAGGATTGAAACTTCAACATTCAGGAGTATGTAACTTACAACTGAATTTACTTAGAACTCTAACAATAGCACTATGGCCCTGGCAGACAATCCTAGTATGAATTTGCGGAACTATTTTTTTCTAGACACTTTTTATTACTTATTACTAAATATATAGATACACATGTTAATATATATATATATATATATATATATATATATAAACATGTTAATATATATATATATTAACATTATTTATAATACATATATATATATATATTAACAGTATTTATAATAAATGGTTTCTATATCGTCTTAATACTATACTAGATATGCTTAGTAGTTGATCATCGGAATATGCACTGTTCCCTTAAGCAGATTATGCTTCATTGTTTACCTCCATCTATAATTTCTTCTTTATTGCATAACTAGCCTGGGTACCCAGCATTGCCCGGGTGTTTGTAGGTGTGCGTTGAGCAAAACAAATTAAGTTGTAGTAGGCAGGCAGGCTCAGACTGGTGATGCAAAGGTGGAAAAGAAAGTTGAGGTGTGTGTAAAAGTGTTGGTTGAGCAAAAAAAACAAAGGAAAATTGCGAACACAAAAAAGTGGTAGTAGGCAGATAGGCAAACCTGTACTGCGAAGGAGGAAAAGAAAGTGAAAAAAATGTAACGTGTTAGATGTTGTGCCCATCGAAAGTGACATAGGTATAAATTAAATCTAGACAATCGAAAAGAAAATCCGTTGCCTCTTGAACTTTTTTGCGAGACATACATATATACATACACACATTTAAACAGATTTTTATCCCTTGTATTATAGATGGTAGAGGGTTGCACTTTTCCATCCATATATATTCCACCATAACTGATCTTTCAATTTCTCCACATATTACAGTTTTTCAATGTTTTTTTAACCTTACTGTTAGTGAATAACATGGCTCACTATTTGACGCATGCAAGTGTCGAAGGTGAGAGCATCTGCAAAAAGCATGTCATATATATAAACCATAGAAAAAGAAAAAGGATGATACAGTCGGCCAGGAATGAGCATCGCACAAGCATTGTTTACTCTACCAACCTCCCGGTTCACACTCTCCATTTCTAGCTAGGCACACACATATTACACAGTATGAGAAAGAGAAAATAAAATTATTTACATTTTTATACAAAAACAAATCAACATCGCAATCCAAACTCTCCATCTTAACAAAATTTGATTCTGAGTTGTATTGTTATCTTGTTCTTTCATCAGTAGCATGCTATTGTTATAATGGAGTAGCAGCTATTTTCAAATAGATAAGACGGTGGCTACAGGAGGTAGATGGATGATGTAGAGAATTGAAAAAGACAGTGGGGTCAGTAAGAAGATTGATAAGAGAGAAATCTTTTCTAAGGAAAACAATGCTGTTGGAAAATAGAAAAGACGGTGGCTACAGGAAGTGGGTGGACAATGTAGAGCAGTATTTTAGGGTGACCAGAGCACTGGATGAGGAAAAATATCGATAGCTCTCTTAACCACATGGGGCCTGGTCGAACAATTCAGGACCAGACTCATCTTAGATAATGAAAGTTTAACATGAGTAGATTTGAAGAGGTCTTTAGAGAACTACTATGGAATTGTCACAAACTCTAACAAAGTCGAATTAGCAAACATGAGACAGGGTAGGTTAGAAGGGGCACATGACTATATGCACAGGATAGTTATATGAGAATAAGGCGCTTATAGTGCGATAGACAAGAGAAGCAGACTAGTTAAATAACAGGTACTGGGATTCTGCATAGAGGGTCTCAAGATAGAAAAGTGGAGATGGTTGTGATGAGACACGAGCCACAGGATCTTCAAGTGGCTTATCAGAAAGCCTTAGAAGTTAAATGGAACATCTGGCCTAATGCAAGCAACGAGTATAAAAACTATCCCATGGAGGTTTGTAGCAGATACTAGTTGAGGCTATGGGTCTAGCCAGAGGAAACCAAGTACAGAGTAGGGGACTATGATTTAAAACTAGAGAGAAGGAAATAGGATGATAATTAGGTGTTACTATTTTGTCGAGGTGCGCAACATACAGAAATTCTCCAAGAACCATATCCAGGCACCCATGTTGATAACATGGGTGCATCTTATTCTGTTTGGATTAGGGAAAGAATTATAGATTATATACAGAGTTGTCAGTAATAAATAGCAGTGTTTTTAAAGCACTTTGACAGGAACCTGAATTATGTGATAAACATATAAGAACAGCTAATAGGTCCCCATTAATTGTAGAAGGGCTTGCTCGATTAAGAGTAGCGATAGAAAGTCAGTCTTTCCACCATGACGTGTGTTGCAGAGAATCTCAACATAAGTGTGATAAAAACTGTGAGTACTTAAGAAAAATGGGGTGAGGATGTACTTTGATTAAGCTGAAATGATGCAGGCAGATGTAATTGAAAGATTGAATTGCTCATGGAGTATTCTGATAGTGTAAGTAGAAAAGAAGGATAGTAGTTGTAAAGTGTTGAAACATTATGTTGAACAAAGATGGCGGTAGAAAATCAAATCGGCAAAGAATCAATGTAGTCAATGTTTCAACACTTAACAAGTTATGTGCCATCGACTTTGCTTTGACGGATCTAAATTTGAATTGTGGCAGGTGAAATTCCTGGTGTATTTTAGATACGAAAACTACACAAACTTATTCAATCTCCACAAGAGAATCCTAATGACACTGATTTTATCAAAAAGTATGTGACTATTTTTGCACAACTGATTCAATGCTTAGGCGACAGAAGTCTGTCTCTGATTATAAGAGATGCCTTGGATGATGGACCTAAAGCATTGAACATATTAAGAGAAATTATTAATCAAAAGGGAAACCAAAAATGATATCTCAGATATCTGGAGTGTTAAATTTTAATTATTAAATTTTTATTGTGAGCGCTTTCTTTTAGATTGTACAGTGATTTATTCAGTTTCCATACAAAATTTTTATTTTTCATTTTAAATCCCTCTGGGGGGAATATATATCTCAAAGTCAATCAGAGCATTTAAATAAGCATTTTTTTCATCCATTTCATGAATTTTTAAATTGTATTGAGCGGCAAGTTACAATAAAATTCTAATTCTCATCAAATTTGTTGTAGGTGAGAATGGGGCAAAATATTTGCCTCCCGAAATTTGTGAAAAACCTTTTGCAAAAAATCTTGCTTTAAAAGTTTCACTGCCAGAAGCTGTGATTTTATTTTGAGAAACCCCAGCGAATTTTGCCATCATTTCATATGTATTATTTTCTGATAAAACTTTCAAGTCGGATTTCATAGCTTTTTTCCATTCTTGGCGATTTTCTGAATTAATCGCCCAATTATAACTTTTTCGTGCGCTATTCAACAAGTAACAGTAATCAATTGCGTAGTCTCGTATCTTTACAATTTTTAAGAAGTCTGGTCTCTTTCAATCCTTTATTGAGTAGTATGGAAAAGGGTTTGCATAGATTTTAGGGCTTTAAATAAAATCATGAAGAAGTATGCGTGAGTGTTACCAGTTATTGTCAACATATTCTTAGTCATTGGTGACATATTTGGCTCGGCAAAATACTTGCTAACTTAGATCTGAAGTCAAGGTACAGTTAGGTAAAATTAAGTAAGAACGATAAAGAGGAAACTTCGTTCACCTTCCACTGGGGTTTATTTTACTTAACATGATACTGCTTGTACTCGCAAACGTCCCTGGGAATGAAAGGACAGAAAGATTATTCATTACTGTATTTGGATGATATTTTAATATTTAAAGACACTACAAAAATTCACTTAGATCACATAGATAGGGTAATACTAGCCAGTGTACAAGCTCAGGGTGAAAGCTATGCAGTGTGAGTTTTTAGGAGAAGTACAGTATTTGGGGTTCAAATTAGTGAACGTGGTATATAGCCAGAACTGGACAAAGTCAAACTGATAAAATCTCAACTCCAACTACTGTAAGACAAGTCAGAGCTTTGATTGATATATGTCATATTATTGTTGATTTATAAAATATTTTTCTGAAATTGCTGAGCTGTTAGTTCACCTTACGAGGAAATATGTGAGGTTTTAATGTGACGACACATATCATTTTGCCTTTATAGCCTAAAAAAAAAGCTCACAGATATGGTTATATTGGCTTATCCTGATCCTGAGAAGGACTACAGACTGTACAAAGCTGCCCCCAATAATGCGATGGGAGCATGTCTGTCACAAATGATCTTTGATCTGAGCGAGGGTAAAGATTTTAAAAAACAAATTGACTTCTTACCTCAAAAACTTAATGATACACAGAGAAGATGGTACTTGAAAAGGAAATACACTGTTCATGTGGACCTCTAGTAAAGACGATGACGATTCCTTGTAGAAAGAGATAATAGGAATTATTCAGTAGGTGTGATAAGCTTGAATCGTTTTGTTTGAGTCAAAAGGTTGAAGGCTTATCAGTATAACATGATCGTCCTACATTATTGTGTTTTATTAAATTAGTGAACAAGAGGCAGATAATAAAATGTTTAGATTTAAAGATGCAGAACAAAAAAGTTCATAGTGATACACAAGATAGTGTATTACTGGTCCCAACCTGACAACAAAATATTGATAAGGTTATATGTACTGTCGCATCTTAAAAAAAGTGGTAGTATAATACCATGACAATAATGATCGTCGAAAAGATGGTTCATGCCATAAAGCTAAAATATTTTTTGGTCGTGTTTATCTTCTAAATGTATGATCTGAGGAAGCAACACCCTCGAATGCAGAAGTTCGATCTGCCTCCTTTTCCTTTCATAAAATTGGCATTGGGACCATTTCGGACCATACTCAAAGACACTTTTGGGTAACCAGTACATAGTGACTTTTATCGATATGTATAGTGGTTGACTGGAGGCTTTTGCGGTTCCTAATAAGAAGGCAGAAACGGTTGTGCATCTGTTGTTGCATGACATTCATCTCAGATTCGGGCACCACCCCAACTGTTAAAAGATAATGGCCGGTAAATGTTAACAAAATGATGAAGAAGGCATTGGAGGACCTCAACATACATCATGTGACCACATCATTTTATCACCATACAAAGAAAAAAGTAGAAAGATTTCATAGGATGATGAATGACAGTTAAGCAAAAAAGATCAGAAACGAGATGTCATGGAATTTATACAAAAACCATACTACTTGCTCTATAACAGAGACATGATCCTGTCATTAGATAATATATTAATGCCTTGTAGAGTATACTATGGTGATGAGTTACACGAGACCGCTCTAGAAGAGATGCATCGATCTTTTACTTTGGTAAGGGATAACATTCAGGAAGTTAGGAAAAACAGATAGAGAAGAATAAGAAAATAAAATCATTAGATTTTAAGATTTGAGATCTGGTTTATTTTAAGAACTACCAGAAGGCGCATATGGAACATCTGTGGGCAGCGTTGATTGAGAAAAGTCCAATGAGTTGGATAGTGATTGCGCCACAGAACAAGCTGACATCCCAATATGGAGAAGTCCATATAAATGGGAAAAGTCGTTGATGGAACGGAGAGTCATGACATATAGCATGGCCTTGAAAAGTGCAAATATTTTGAACACAAGTTATTTCCCATTTGCATCAATTGCACATGTCAACCACAATAATACGATCCATTCTAGAGTTGGCTCGGAGTTTGAAAGTGGGGAAGAGGAGCAAGTGAGAGGGAATGGTTTAGGTTGGGTAAGATCTATATTCTATTTAAAAAATATTCCTATCTCAGGGTTCATTCTATATGACACTTTGGAAGATGATTTCAGCTAACCATTTTCTAAGAGTATAAAATGCGCCCCACCCCCAAATATTTATTTTTTTCTGTAAAATATACACGAGGAAATATTTTAGTGTGTGTCCCTCCAAAATATTTATTTTTTCATAAAAGTTCAATTAATTAAAAAGATATATATATATATATTAAATTTAAATATACGTATTCAACAAAAACTTACCTTGAAGTTGTAATTAAAAAATTGATATAAATTTAATATTATTGTTTTATTTAAATAATTTAATTGGGCCGATAAAAATTATTTTTTCAAGAAAAATCGTTAAAAATCTTTATGATGTACCTATCACCACACGAAGATGTCGTTCCGATCGAGGAAAGTCCAATGAGTTGGATAGTGATTGTGTCACAGAACAAGCTGATATCTCAATATGGAGAAGTCAACATCAATGTTGATGGACCGAAGAGTTATGACACATACCATGGCATTGAAAATTGCAAATAATTAAGACAGAAGTTATTTCCCATTTGACTCAATTGCGGATGTCAAAGAAAATAATAGGATCTATTCCGAAAGGCCTAGGATTTGTTTAGAGTTTGGAAGTGTGGAAGAGGAACCAGTGAAAGGGAATTGTTTAGGTTGGGTAAGATCTATATTCTGTTTTTAAAAGAATATTCCTTTCTCAGGGTTCGATCTATACGTGACACTTTGGAAGATGATTCCAGCTAACAATTTTGACAGAGTATGCGAAGCGTTATGAATGAGTTATGAAAGAAAAGATTATGAGAAAGACAAAAGAAATGAATTTTTTCTTGTTTATAAATTCAAGCATGGAAGTCATCAAGTGTCATCTACCGATGTTAATTTTAAATTTTCAGGTGGTATTCACCATGCATTGGGTGTTCTCTGTATTAAGACATTTAACAAAAGAAAAAAAGAAATTATTCTTGGAAAGAAAAAATTTAGTTAATAAGACAAGTTTTCCGAATATTAAGCAATGTAATTCCTTATGTTATGAATGGTGGCCACAACTGATGACATAAAGAATTACTTTGTTTAATATCCATAAAACTACTTGTTTGCGGCAATTTAAAATGCGATATTCATTTTCAGCATACCTGAAAACCTATAAAAGTCGTCATGTTAAAAGTGATTGTTAAGAAGGAAAGGAAGTAACAATTTACCAAAACGCCCCTCCCCTCCCAGCCCCCCCCAAATATCACCATGTGGCCAGAAAGTAGGTGCCCATTTTACATTAAATTTATAAAGAAAAAAGTGATCCCCACTTTTTGCAAAATTAATTTCCTCATATCATGAAAACTAATTCTCTGTGCCACTTCAGTACCCTTGAAAACCTTTAAAAGTCGTCATTGTGAAGAATTTTTGGAGTTGGAAAGATTCTAGACATTGATCGTTGTTTTTTAGTTTTCATTTGGCACAGCCAAAATTCACCACAGAACTACCCCCCCAAACGTAAAACGATGTAATTTTATTATGAGTTAATATTATCAATACAAATTTATACCATTTAAAAGGGCAAAATAAATCAGTTATGATTTTTAAAAAAATTTTTTCATTGAACGAAAATAATGAAATTGCAAGACGAAAATCTTGTTTAAATAATTGGTGCTTTAAAATAACGTTCCCGTGTAGTAAGCATTCCAAACGTGAAAACATACTCATGTTTAATAAATCTAGCAAAACTCAACAAATGCTCAGATTTTCTTGAAATTTTCGGTACTTATCGATTTAAGAATGCAATTTTGTATAAAATACAGTTTCTGCAAAATAAACGAAATATTTTAATGCGTGTTCCCCCCCCAAAATATTTATTTTTTTCTGTGAAATAAACGAAATATTTTAGTGTGTGTCCCCCCAAAATATTTATTTTTTCTGTAAAATAAACGAAATATTTTAGTGCGTGCTGCCCACAAATATTTATTTTTTCGGTAAAATATATGAAATATTTTCGTGCGTGTCCCCCCCCCCAAATATTTATGTTTTTCTGTAAAATATATGACGGGAAATATTTTAGTGCGTGCCCTTCCCCAAATATTTATTTTTTTCTGTAAAATAAACGAGAGGAAATATTTTAGTGCGTGCCCCCCCCCCAAAAATATTTATTTTTCTTCTGTAAAATAAACGAGGGGAAATATTTTAGTGCGTGCCCCCCCCCATATTTATTTTTTTCAAAATTTGAACAAAATATATTTCAATCTATCGAAATTTCTATTTATTATGAAACATAAAAGTTCAATTAATAAAAAATATATATATATATATATATTTTAATTTAAATATATGTATTCAACAAAAACTTACCTTGAAGTTTTAATTAAAAAATTGATATAAATTTAATATTATTGTTTTATTTAAATAATTTAATTGGGCCGATAAAAAAAATTTTTTCAAGAAAAATCTTTAAAAATCTTTCTGATGTATGTACCTGTCACCACACAAAGATGTCATATTCCAAAAAATCACGTAAACCGATCAAATATTTTTTTCTGTGAGAATGACAAATTTTATCAGATTGAACCTTGAAAAAAAAACAGATTTTACTTAATTATTTCTTACGATAATGATTTTTTTTTACATTTCGATAATTTAATCTTTAAGTAAAATAAATTCCTATTAAATTTAATTACAGTAGATAATAGTTAAAAAAAACTGTTCACCACTGCTCGCATCAATTAATGACGTCACAAGATCATGTGTACATTTTTGGAAAAGATACACATAAAAATGACAGTTCCTATGGTTCACTTAAAAATTAGAGAATTAATAAAAATGAAGTTTGTAATCTGTTCTCATGTAAATATTAAAATAGTAGTTCATAGTTTTCAGTATTGAAAACAAAATCTGATGATTTATGTAAAATGAAAAAAAATGAAAATAAAAAAAATCAACATTTTCATTAGGATTATTCACTTAGTAAATGTAGTTATCTCCCTTACATTTTTAACGTATTCTGCAAATGCGCAAAAATCTATACTAAATTCATGTAGTAATACTTACGTTTTTGTTTTATAATCTGCTTTCGATTAACTTTATCTGCTTTTATAAAGGAAACGATTTTTCAAATGTGATTGACTTTACAAGCTCAACTTAACATTCAAGATGACGAACGGAAGAGCAAGTTCGCAGAAAACAAAATTGAAGAGGAAAAATACAAAAGTAAATTATTTCGAAATAGAGCCAATCTATTTGGTGAATATCACGGATAAAATTAGTATTATTTTATTTAACATTTTAATATTTACATGAGAGAGAACAGATTACAAGTTTCATCTTTATTAATTCTATAATTCGTTGCACATGTAATTTAATGGCGGAAACTAAAAGTTTTTAAAGCTGCCTTGCCATATTTTTATTTATTTATTTATTATAGATTCCTGGTTATTTTTATTGTGTTTGAAACATTTAAGCCTAAAGTTAATCTGATGCTTGTGCAGTTTACTAAACACATTAAAAATGTAGGTGAACAATAGTTTATCATATTTATTTATAGATTTCCTTTTTTATCATGTGATTCTCTTATTTGTTGCACATGCAATTTAATGGCGGAAACTGATTTGTGAACATAATTTAGAAAGCGTATGGTATTTTTTAATCGATTTCAGAACCATAATATTATAATTTGTCTGAGAATCATTATTACTTTTTTTTTATTTAGTCAAAGTTATTTGTAAGGTTTGTTGAATGTATTTTTGAGAGAACTTAAAAATACAACATACGTTTCTTTAATTATCAGCATTCTTTAAACAAACGACCAAAAATCTTATAATTGCATTTCTAAATAAATTAACAGAAAACTCTTTGGAATATTTACGTGTGTTTCTAATACACCGATCCTTCATATTGTAACCACTCAACAAGAATAAAAACTTTTAATTAAAAAAAAATGAGAAAACAATAACTGCATATCAAGAAGCCCAAAAAGCTTAATTCGTGAAATTTGGCTAAAAAAGTCGGTGTTTCTAAATTGGGGGTTCGATTTACTAGAGTATTGTATTAGAAACAGAGTACACCTTAAAAATGGTAAATATTGAATTCTTTTTTCTATATAATCTGGAAAATTACTGAGCATTAGACTTCTTTGAAAAAAAAAAAAATAAAAAAAGTTGTCAATAAAAATATACACGGTGGGAGGGTACTCTTTTAGGTGTATCAGAATTTTGGAGGAATTTTTGATACTCCTAACACGAAACCGCGAATAAAATATTTTTAAAAAACTCGTAATTTCTCTTTTAAAAGTGGATTGTTTATTTTCTTTATGGAATATACTTCCAAAATAAACTATTAAAGTTGTATAAAAAATAATAGAAATATTATTTTTTAAAAAACAGTGTTGACAAAGTGCTGGGACGATTTCATTCAGCCATTTTTCATGTAATGAAATCAATTGAATTTTACGAGTTAATTTTTTTCAATTTATAAACTTTAAAAATCCAGCAACATTTATTTATTATTAAATTTTTACGATATTTTCAGCGTCAAAGTGAAATTTTATGCTCTTTCCAACGAACCGAATATAATATTTTAATCGCACATTTTTTTTTTTACTTTAAACATATGACTCAGTGAAAAACATTTAAATTTTAAAAATTGAAAAAAAATTATAATTTTTTTCTTTTTCTTTAGTAAACAATAACTTGTTTGGGTCCGCATCAAGATCTTTCCAACCCCCCCAAAATCTTTACAATGACGACTTTTTAAGGTTTTCAGGAGTTCTGAAAACAAATATATACTTTAAAAGTGGCGCAGAGAAATACTTTTCATGATATAAAAAATGTACCTTTTCAAAAAGTGGGGGATCACTTTTAATTATAAATTTAATGTAAAATGACCACTCAATTTATGGCCACTTATTAAGGCGGGCATTTTTTGATTTTGGTCTTGCTGTTTTTCTAATTTCATATTTCAATAAAGACAAAAGGACATTAAAGAACAAAAATCAAGAAAAATGTTATCAATTCTGTATGTGAAAACGCATACAGAATTGGCCACCACTGATAACATAAAGAATTACGTATTGACCTTTTTTTATGTTTAAGTCAGTATTGAAAATAAAATCTGATAAATTAGTGACCATTCGATAATAATCCGATGAAAAAAAATTACGGGTACTTGTGCACTTATTGAACCGTGCTGAAATAATAACGTTATTTCAAAAGCCATTCTTAACATTGGGAGAGGATGATGTTTTGTAACTATCCTGTACTTTCAGTTAACAAGTTAATAAAAAATATCGTAAAACTTTTATTAAACTCGATAGGGACTGCCAAAATTAACCACAGAATTACCCCTATATGTAACACGATGTAACTTTATTATAAATTAATATTATCAACATAACTTTTGTACCATTTAAAAGAAGAAGGGCAAAATAAACCAGTAATTTTTTTAAAAATTTTTCATCAAACGAAAATAATGAAATTGCAAGACGAAACTCGTGTTTACATAATTGGCACTTTAAAATAACGTTCCCATGTAGTAGAAATCCCGAACTTGAAAACATACCCGTATTTAATAAATCTAGCAAAAATCAACTAATGATCAGATTTTCGTCAAATTTTGGAGACTTATCCATTTAAAAATGAAATTACATATAAAATACAGTTTTCGTAAAATATACGAGGGGAAATATTTTTTTAGCGTGTGTCCCCCCCCATATTTATTTTTTCGAAATTCAAACAAAATACATTAAAATCTATCGAAATTTCTATTTATTATGAGTTCAAATAAGTAAAGATATTTATTTTTTTAAATTTAAATACACATATTGAACAAAATTTTACCTTGAAGTTGCAATCAAAAAAATTGATATAAACTTAATATTATTATGGTTTTTGTTTTTTAAAATCGCGTTTTTTTTTTCGAATTAATATATACTATAACCAGTTGAACTGCCAGGAAAAAGAAACTTTGTAAACATTAATTAATTTTTAAGATTAAAATGATTAAAATTCCATTATTTAAAAATGTTCCGTTACAACATAGATTTTTATAGACACTGCCAAAAATGGTCGAAAAATGAAGTTGTTGTTGTTTTTTTAAAATGAAATTACATTTATTAAAAACCATGATTTCTGAGTAACTTTTTTTTTCCAGAAAGATAAAATCCTGAATTTTATCATATAGAAAGCTGAATAATGTAAAACTTTTTCTACTATTTTTAATTAAATTTTAAATGTTAAAATTTCCCCAAAAGTTAACAATTGACATTTTTTGTCTTGCACAAAAAGCATATATAAATATTTAAAAAAAAAGGTTTTTGAAAGAATTAAGTTGTTTATTTTTAGTCTAACTAAGATTTAGGGTGATTTTCTATGAATATATGCAAAAATATTATAATATAAGTAGCTGGATTTCAAATAATTCCACTTATTCATATAGGCAACCAGTTTCTTCGCGTCCATCTAGAGTCCAGATCGACAATATTTACGTTTGTGTTTAATAAAAAGCAAACTATGGAAGACCAAACAGGCCAAAAAAAACTTATTTTTCAGTGACGAAAATTTCAATGTATTATTAACGCTGAGGCTGGCCAGTACCAGATGGGTGACCATTTGTATGAGTTTGGTTTTTAATGTGTATGTGTGGGGGTTAGGCTCCCAAAAATGGGGGGGGGGGTAAAGCAGAATAAACATTAAAATTGACCCAGTCTAGAAAGATTTCTCCTTCATTGAACGAGGAAGAACTGTAGGTTTTTTTTTACTACATAAGCAACCCCGAGGCTGGCCAGTACCAGACGGGTGACCATTTTGATGAGTTTGCTTTTTAATGTGTACGCGTATGGGGGGCTCAGGCTCCCCAAAATGGGAGGGGGGTTTAAAACAGAATAAAAACTAAACTACATAAGCAACCCTGAGGCTGGCCAGTACCAGATGGGTGACCATTTTGATGAGTTTGGTTTTTAATGTGTATGTGTGGGGGTTAGGCTCCCAAAAATTGGGGGGGGGGTAAAGCAGAATAAAAATTACAATTGAAATGAAATGCAATGAAAAGAGAAACGTCTCGTTTCTATGTGAGTGTTGACCAACATAAATTGTACTGATTCACGCTTGCACCGGTTTTGGCAGTCATGAAGATCCAACAAAATTATTTCAGCGCGTATGGTCCACCGTAGTCGAAAGGCGGCAAACGTTATCAAATGGGATCGAAAAACTGATGATATTTTTTAACACAAAGGGCACAATATTTATCGATTTTTTTTTGTATCGATTCTTCAAAGAATTCCCTGTTTAATTATGGTCATGCATTATCCGGCTTGCTAAAAAAAAATTATTAATTTATCAAAGATTTTAAAATGGCTTTTTTCGTATAAATATTTAAAAACAAATTTTTTTTTGCTTAGCTTAAATTAATTATTTTACTTAACATATTCACAGAATTTCACACTCCAAAAGTCAAAAGCGGAATAATTAAACACAATCAAAGTTCTGATATTCAGACGTCAAAATAAGGTATGTAAACAAGTGTTTTTTTTTTTTGTTTTGTTTTGTTTCTAATCTATAATCCTGTCCATTACAACAACGGAATATGTTTTGTTTAGTTTCAGATGATTATTTTAAGCATATTTGTTCCCACTTTAAAACAAGGGGGGGTTGTAAGCAAAAAAAAAAAATATATATATATATATATATAAATATCGTTTATGAAAAATAAGTACACTGTTATAAAGTTCATTCTTTTCCTAATAATCGCTGAAAATTTCGTATTGATTGGATAATTACCGGGTTTTTGCTAAATTTTTAAAAAGACGGTCCGTCATAAAGTACTTACCTGCCCCCCACCCCCAGTTTTGGCGGTGCCTAGATTTTTAATTAATTGTGTTGGATTTTTTAAATATAAAGTTTTCATATAAACATGACTCTTGTGAGGTATTTTATCGCCAGATTAAAACCAATTCGAAAATGTTATTGCACAAATATTAAGCATTTTGTAGCCCCACCCCTCATATTTTGTATTATGAAAAAAATTAATTTTCCCTTAAAATCCAATGACTGCTCAGTCGAGGAAAGGAAGCAATGTGCACCTATCTTAAGTTGCAGAAGAATTACCCCCTTCCGCGACGTGACAGTCTGTTAACAATTGCTAGCCAGCAAAGCTTACGTAATCAAAGAATAGCTTCTGGCACCAGTCACAAATGCATCTGGGAAAAAAACCACTGGGAAGAAATCTCCCTTTAAATAACCAAAAGGTCATGTGATTAACTGTCACCTGACCTGTGGAAAAAAAAGCTTTAAAAAGGCAGAGAAGGCAAGACAATCTCTTTTTTGTTAGTAAGCAAGGTAAGTGCACACCGCTCTCCCTCTCTTGAGCAATCATTAACCCCCCCCCTTTTATTTTTCACAGTATGTCTCTTTTTTACCGAACAAATATGGAACACCGTAGGTAACCAAATGAGCATTCAGTAAAACCGTATTTCATATTTAATATACAAATGTTTATCATATAATTAATCATTAAACTGTATAAATCTTAAAACCTAACAAAATTATAACAAAGATTAATTATTAATTGCAGTTTGAAGAAGATAAACAAAGGTTTTAAAAAATAACTCGAAAATACTATTTAAAAATAGCACGGTTCAATAAGTGCATAAGCACCGAATTACATTTTTTTTAAAAAATGCTTAAGTATTGAAAACAAATGTTATCAATTCTGTACGTGATAACATAAAGAATTGCGTATTGACCGTTTTTTTATATATTTAAGTCAGTATTGAAAACAAAATCTGATAAATTAGTGACCATTCGATAATAATCCGATGAAAATAAAAAATACACATACGTGCGCCATGTAGTAATACTTACGTTTTTGTTTTATAATCTGCTTTCGATTAACTTTATCTGCTTTTATAAAGGAAACGATTTTTCAAATGTGATTGACTTTACAAGCTCAACTTAACATTCAAGATGACGAACGGAAGAGCAAGTTCGCAGAAAACAAAATTGAAGAGGAAAAATAAAAAAAGAACTCATTTCGAAATAGAGCCGATCTATTTGGTGAATATCACGGATAAAATTAGTATTATTTTATTTTACATTTTAATATTTACATGAGAGATTACAAATTTCATCTTTATTAATTCTCTAATTCGTTGCACGTGCAATTTAATGTCGGAAACTGATAGCTTTTTTAAAGCCGCCTTTTCGTATTTTTATTTATTTATTTATTGGTCTTGTTTTTGTTTTTTTTAATTGTGTTTGAAACAATCTAAATTTAATCTGATGCTTGTGCAGTTTACCAAACCGTACTTGTAGAGTTTAAAATGAAAATATTGGTGAACAATTGTTTTTCAATTTTTTTTTTAGATTTCCTTTTTTGTTAATTCTCTAATTCGTTGCACGTGCAATTTAATGGCGGAAACTGATTGGTGAACATAGTTTTGAAAGCTTATCATATTTTTTAATCGATTTCCGATTATTTTTTTAACGTGCTTTAAAGATTAAAGCTTAAAGTTAATCGATAATCTTGACTGGTTACTTACCATGGGTGTAATTCGGTTCAAGGAAATAATTTACCCTGAATTCCAATTAAGACAGCAAAACATCGAACCGGAAATGTAAATATGAATCGAAACGTCACCCCCCCATTTTTCTCAGATTTTTATCATCGAAATGAAACAAAACATGTTTATTTGTTGTTTCTTTGGGTTTTTTTTGTCTCTTTCTTTTTTTTTTTAAAAAATATCATATAACTGAAGTGAGGTTGCGAAAAAAATACAATCTTCTTCGCGACCTTCTTCTCAGGTCTTGTAACCACAGTAACATAAAAAATAAGAATGCAAATATTTATTTTCTGAACATTTTACACAGTAAAAATTCAGAAAAATTTGGCACAAGGCCGAACATGGGGGAGGGGAAAGGACGGTTTTTGCTGTTTAATGCTAACTAATCTAACCTAACTAGTTCCTACTTTCACTCTACTTTCACCACAATACCACATTCATACTATACATCCATCAGCGTATACATCATTCGTCAATCACCATAAGAACATCATACCATGGTAACCTAATTAAAACCCATAAGAAAAGGGGGTTTGGGAAAATAAAGATTTTATATACAAAATAAAAATGAAATATTTACAATGTTAGTAACAAAAGATCCCCCCCCTCGTTGTTAAACTGTGGCAGATACACCGATTCACCAATCGAAAGAGTGATGCGGGCCCGAACACTTTATTGACCACACCTCTTACAAAAACTTCATAAGGGAACCCGCATCTCTGGCGAATCAAGCGATCTGTTACCTAATTGGGGAGGGTAATGGGGCTAAAAAAAATGGGACAAACTTGAAACAGGGCCTAATGATCGCTATCACACACTAGCTAGGTTATGAACATAGAAGGCTAAAAATGGTCCTACTCTAGTCTAAATCGTGACCTACTCTCGACATCTGGACTAAAAACGAGTCAGAGCTGCTGTTCGTTTCTACTACCCAAAATTCTTGCCTAAGGCATATCCAAGAACCAGTCAAGACTTGCTTCTCTCACCCGACACACATGTGTAATTGACACCCACCTTTCAACAAAGTCTGACGAAGAGAGTTTAACTCTCTTGGCCTTGATACAAGCCTTCAAATTATCACGGAATATTCATATAAGGCTAAGGGGAGTGAAGTCCTCAGATCCATAGATCACTCTCATTCGTGTGCTCCAAATAACATCTCTCATCACTGCTAGCAATATTAGTTACAATTCTCTTACCGACCCAGAGAGCATCCCGAATTACCAGCCAGGTCAAGGAGGCCTCATCGTTAGTGAGGCATTCTGACCCAGGCGCCTAAGGCCAGATTGAGAAGAACTGCCCCTGCGTCAAAGGGAGCCTTTCACTGATAACATCCTTTACAGATCTCCTCACTAAAACTCGATATAATGCCTTTCGGGACAACAGCAGAGAGTTTGAGAGGCTTTCCCTCCCTCTTAAGAGGAACTTCAGCACACGCCGGCACTTGCGATAGAAGGGGCATTCACCTTGGGGCAACCTGTGTGCCTCCTCCTCAGAATGGTGCACCCCTCTCAAAGCTGGGAAGGCTTTCTTGGTGTCCTCCACCTAGAGGCCACTGTTTTCCCTATCTTGTGTGCACATTCAATTTAGGTAGTAGAGCCATAGTGTGTGGAGCCGAATCTCGATGTTTGGCATACCTAGACCGCCTTCAGAAGGATGTAGATAGCAGACATGGTGACAGACCATAGGGGCCCTTCCAAGCCATAAAAGTTGAAAAGAGCCCTCTGCAAATATAGCAGTGTATCTGACGGGATTGGGAGCACTAATAGGCGATAAATAAAGATTGGATAGATGTGGGTATTACACACCTCCGCTCTCCCTTTTAATGAAAGGTTTCTACTGATCCACAGCCCAGCTGTAGACCAAACCGCTTTCAGAACCTCCGACCAATTTTTCTACCAGACGCCGAGTATCTTGCAAGACCCGTTGCACCAACTAAAGGTCCCCTGAAGGGGCATACCACTCCAGGCACCAATGCGCAAACCCAAAGACTTGTTGCAGTTAATTTTGGCCCCTGTTACCATTATATACAATCTGATTTCTACACCGAAGACACTAATCTCAGCACTGCTCGTTACAAGCAGAGTAACATTGTCGGCAAAGGCGGAGTACTTTACTTGGGCATCCGCACCTGGCAAAGTGATTCCGCATAGGACCAGATTCACCCTTAGCCTGCGCAAAAATGGCTCGATCGCAAGCACATATAGCATGGGTGATAATGGGCACCCTTGACGAATTGAACGTGATAAACTGAAGAGTCTCGACCTCTTCCCATTCACTTCTACCATCACCGCAGTGTTAGCATAGAGAAGATGAACCCATGAGCGAAATTGCGGGCCAAAACCGGCCGCCGACAAAACAGCCCCCAAGTACTGATGGTCAACCATATTGAAGGCTTTGGACTGATCTAAATTGATCAGCGCGACCTCAGTGTCGACTTTTTCTATCAGCAGGCATATCGTGTGCAAGTTATCCTGGATTGTCCTGCCCTTCACGGTACACATTTGCTCGGGGCTAATAAGACGCGCCAAGACAAGCTGCAGACGATTTGCGAAAATCTTGGCCAAAATCTTTAACTCAACGTTAAGCATCGTTAACGGCTGGAAATTACCTAACCCATCCCCATCATCTTTGCTCTTATGAACAAGCTTTATCACACCCATGGTAAAGTACTTGGGGATTGAGCCGTTCCTAAACCATGAGTTCAATAAAACTGTCAGCAAAGGGACAAAGATATGCAACAACCTCAAATAAAATTTGTAGGGCAGACCATCGATCCCCAGTGACTTATTAAGACCGACACACTTCAAGGCTTCTATGACTTCATCCTCTGTTATGCCACCTTCACACCTAGCCACTTCGGTCATCGAAAGAGGAGAAAAGTCAGCCAAATAGGTGTCGAATTGTTCAGATGACATACCGGGTTCCATGGAAAAAAGCTCCTGGAAATGAGATCTAAACGCCTCCAGCACACCCTGGTTTTTGGTCATGGTACGCCCGTCTGGCAATGTGACACGACTGATGTGCCTATCAGCTGCTTGCCTAAGCTCCTCTGCACGCAGTTCAGCAGCCATATTTGTTGCTTCCTGAGGCATTCTTTTTAACCTAGCCCTAATCTCTAAAACTTAGTGCTCCTTTTCAGTAAGGTAAGCAAGCTGATCCTTAATTATATTGACGCTAGCACTATCCCCCTCCTCCACCGCCTGATCTAATCTAGACTCTAGTGTCGCTTTAGCTGCCCTAGAATCTAGGTTGAGTCTTTTGCTAAAGTTGGCAGCAAAGGACCTAATAGCTTCCTTAAGTTTTACCCACCACTTATTCCCAAAAATTGTTATCAATTTCCTTCAGTGAAGTGTCGCAACATAACCATTGTTGCAACACCATATTTCGGATTGCACGTAAAGAAACTTTTCCACAAATACTAGCATAAAAAAGTATATTAAAAAAAAAGACATGGAATATAAAATATAATTATGGATAAATTCTTAACAATGAAGAATGGAAAAAAACCCATTGAATAGTATTTTTCATAGGTAAGTGATTTTTGGAATTAACATTATACATATATTTTATTTATTAAAATTCGTTGATTTTCTTTAAATCTTTTTTAAAGTGACAACAATGTAATTAAAAAGTAGTTTACTTACAAAACAGTAGAATTAAGTTCCAAGATTAAATTTTAAACCGTCTTTTCAATTAAAAAAGCATTTGTTTTTAAATATATAAACACTTTACTATAATTATAGAAGTTTTTTTTTTTTAATAGTTGTATAATTTGCATATATTATGCCTCTTCGTTATTCAATAGTTATGTCCCTTGACCGGACATTTTTTCTTATAGAGTTTTCCCTGACTCGACATCGGCAGGTTGATCGGTATTTTGTTCCCTAATTGTAGTTAGCAACCTTTCTATCTTAACATTTCGTTTAAGCATCTCCGGTAAGAAACATATTTCCTTCTTGAATATACTTTTTAATATTTTTAATGTTATTTTTTTAATATTATTTCATCTTAACTACGAACTTTATTTTCTTTACCCACATGTCCGACCCCCTTACTTCTAGCTGTGTTGTTTATTTCCTTACGCATACGACTCCCCATTCAGCCTTTTATAACTTCTCGATTCTTATCTTTTCTCTTTGTGTACTCAACAATGTTTATTCGTTTGTTTTGTTTATTTTGTTAGTTTCATTTTTTGTTTTACTGTATCTACTCTCAATATGCATGTATAAAAGGATGGCAAATGTGTATTTTAGCGGCGTAAATTATTTGACAGACAAAAATTGGTGCTAATATAGAGAGTGATCCGCGCTATTTTTTAAATCGTATTTCCACGTTTAATTAAAGTTTTATATGTTTTTTTTTTATTCAATTGTAAGGTTAAAGTACAGAATAGGTACAAAACACCCTCCCCTCTCCATGCTAAGAATGGCTTTTTAAATAATAACGTTATTATTTCAGCACGGATCACTCTGCATGAGTACCCACAATTTATAAAAATGATTTATTTTTTAGGTGCTAGTGAACTTATTGATCCACGCTATTTTTAAAAAAATAGTATTTTCAAGGTTAATTAAAGTTTTATCAAATGTGTTATTTATTAAATTGGGTAATCTGGAAGAAAGAGTCTGTTTCCTCCGTTTAACTATAGGTGCCGTTACTGTCTGTCCACCCAGTTATGGAAGCACAAAATGTATATAATGCCACCCTTGAAATAACAATAAATGTTTTTGTTATATTTTAATTTTAAAACTTTTTTTTTTTCAAACATATTTACGTTTTATTTTTCCAAACATTTACGTTTTGTTGCTTGTTTATTTTCAAACATTTACGTTCTTTTGTGTTTACGTTCTTTTGTTTTTACGTTTTTTTTTTGTTTGTTTTGTTTTTGCAAGCATAAACTAAATGTTTTTGCTATATTTTTCTTTTAAACATATTTATGGGTACAACCGTTTTTCCGCGAGTATTTTTACGCTCTTAAAAATAATAAATAAAAAAAAATCAACGTTTTTTTTCTTTTATCTTTTTTTATGACCCCGCCTTTTTTCTTAATTTTGTTTGAAAAAATAAATAAAACTGAAATATGTTTGCAAAAGAACAAAAAAAATCATGTTTAAAATTAAAATATAACAAAAACATTCATTTTTATTCCAAGGGTGCCATTATATACATTTTGTGCTTCCATAACTGGGTGGACAGATAGTAACGCCACCTATAGTTAAACGGAGGAAACAGGCTCTCTCTTTCTTCCAGATTACCTTAAATTGTAAGGTTAAAAACACCCTCTCCACCCCATGTTAAGAATGGCTTTCTAAATAATAACGTTATTATTTCCGCACGGATAAATACGTGCACTAGTACCATTTTTTTTTTGTTTCATATAAAACACATTATCTCTCAAATAAAACGGCTGAAATAAAACAGAAACAAGTGAATTTTTATTATTGTTTCAACATTTTTTTATTATTTTGAAAATTTGGCCTTTGTAAGGCTTGCCAGATTGGCCATTTTGAGGCCAAATATGGCCTTGTTCCGCTCTTGTATGGACCATTGGTTTTTTTTTTACGCTCTTGCATAGACCATGGTTCCAGGCAAGAGCGAAAAAAGGGGCAAATTTGGCCTCAAAGAGGCCAATATGTCAAAGATTAGATAGGCCAAATTTTAAAAGCAATACAGTGGCTTCGATTTCTAGTTTTTTGTCTGTCAAATAATTTACGCCGCTAAACTACACATTTGCCAAAAGTATGAAAAACATAAACAAATCGAACTTACTAGAGGATATAATAATTTCCGGTGAATGCTGGAAAAATATCCAGTAAATAAAACGTTGTTTAGTAAATCGTTATTTGTATTTTAAACTAAATATTTCATCGTGGTTTATTTTGGGGAAGGCATTTCATTTAACTTAATATGTAAATGAATAATAAACTTTAAAATATCAATTATTGAATGGATTTTATTATTTCCTTTTCTTTAAAAACTCCGTTTTATTTTTATTTCTTATGGATACATGTGTCCAGTGACACCGATATGATGGCTAAAATCGCAAATTATTGTCTTTAAGATTAAAATAACGCATGAATTTCTGTTTGCTTTTTTATATAAAAATAAAACATTGTTGATGTTTACAATTAAAAATAGTTTTAATATTTCAGGAACATTACGATAAGCAGTATTCATTCAATATTTTCACAAAAATAATATCAAAAATATTTAATGTGGTTTTAATGATAAAAATTATCACAGAAATTTCGATTACATGGTTTAATGACTGTTTTTCTCTCAAAAAACATTCACCTTCATTTCAAGCCACGTGTGACACTTTGTTCATAAAAATCACGTGCGTCGGCCATTACGGAACATTGCGATAAGTAGTATTCATTCTCATTCAATATTTTCACAAAATTAATATTAAAAAAATATTCAGAAAATATACACATTCATTTCAAGTCACGTGTGATACCCTGTTCATAAAAATCAGTAATCTTAAACTTCATGCTATTCTCACGAGATCCTCATTTAATTAAGACTGCATAATGAACACTCGTTACAAAAAAAAAAAACAAAAAAAAAAAACATTTACCATGAAACGATTTGAATTAATATTCCTAACACGTAAATAAATGTTATTTCATCTTAATACAGTGATTTCATGTTCTTTTTCTAGTGTCGTTATTTTCTGGAGTAATATCTATATTTTTATTTTATGTATGTGAGGATGTGCCTTGGTGGAAACCTATTAATTGCTGATCAGGTTAAATTTACTTTTAACGGTCCTGCAGATACTCTACTACTTTGGACTTTAAGAGATTCCTGCACCTGCAATCTCGCTCCTAAAAATTGATAGATCCCAATTATGTTATCTCTCACGTAAATATTAAAATGTTAAATAAAATAATATTAATTTTATCCATGATATTCACCAAATAAATCGGCTCTATTTCGAAATAATTTCTTTTTTTTATTTTTACTCTTCAATTTTATTTTCTGCGAACTTGCTCTTCCGTTTGTCGTGGGGGCAAGAAAAACTACCTTCCCACCGTTTTATATACGATAAAATAAGCACGCGTCATTTCTAGCATGAGCGACAGAAGAAAAGAAAGGAGAGTGGACGAATAACCACACCTAAAAGGCAAGGCCAGCTGACCTACTTATGTCTCCTTTCCCCGGCATCCTAGCTGTTAAAGGAAATATACATAAAAATTAATCTTTTATGATTAAAAGCTAAATGATTGTCTTTTTGTTTCAGACGGAATGAATTAAAATGCAATTCTCAAACTTCTAAACTAAGTTTGATTTGTAAAAATTTCGTCTGGAATTAATGACCTTCATTTATTCATTTTCCGAGAGCGATGTAACTTGTAACACCCTCTCGTCCCAAAAAGTTAAGCCGGCTAGGGGGCTACGAGTCCCTGAATTTGGAGATCCACTCACTTGCCGAAGGATCTCATGCGGTAGCAGCAGCGCCACCCCAGAACCAGAATCAGCGCCAATGCAGCAACAGCAGTAATTCAAAGGGCTCTTTTCAGGGTTAGGTTCCTACGAAAGACCTACCACTTTGTTTACTCTGTTAGCCCTCCTCAGAACCACTCCAGAACCAGCGCTGATGCAGCAACAGCAGTAATTCAAAGAGTCATTTTCAGGGCTAGGTTCCTACGAAAGACCTACCACCTTGTTTACTCTGTTAGCCCTCCTCATCACAGTTCCATCAGCAGCCTTTTCCAGCCCTTGGTGCCTCCTGCAGCCTCCAGCTTCCTGCATCTCCTGCCTACAGCTTCCTGCACTGCACCTGCATCCTCCTGCATCTCCTGCCTGCAACCTCCCTTGCACCTCTGGTCCGCTACCTCGCTTGCACCTTGCACCTCTGGTCCGCTACCTTGCTTGCACCTTGCACCTCTGGTCCGCTACCTCGCTTGCACCTCTGGTCTGCTACCTCGCTTGCACCTCTGGTCTGCTACCTCGCTTGCACCTTGTACCTCTGGCCCGCTACCTTGCTTGCACCTTGCACCTCTGGTCCGCTACCTCGCTCGTACGTTGTTACTCTGGTTCGCAATCTAGCTCCCTACCGGTCATCCGTTCCTAAACACTGATCCCTCCGTTCTCAGTGTCGTCCGTTCCTAACACTGATCCCTCTATTCTCAGTGTCGTCCGTTCCTTAACACTGACCCTCCCAAGCTCTCAGTGTTCACCATTCGTTCCGGATCGCTATGACGTTTAAAGTTAAAAAAAATGTCTTGTTTTTTCATTTTTTTTCAGCAAATTATTTTATAGTGTTTCGATAGGTGTAAGAAACTGCATGAAAAATATTGAATAATTCGACCCCGTGTCTTTCCAAGCACATAACTACTCGAAAAATGTAATTCAAACCCTAATTTTATTTTCAATTAAAGGAGCAAGGACCAAGGTTTTATTTCCCCCCCCCACCCAAAAAAAAACAACAACGTGATTTTAAAAAAATTTCTAAAAAAAACAAACACTTTTTTGTTGTTTTAAATTTGAATATATTATTTATTGATCTTTTATCTTCAATTTGTGATATGTAAAACTTTGGTGAGTAAATTAATTATTTACTTTTTAATAGACATTTCAAAATGGGGGGCGTGAATAAAAGAAAAACGTTTGTCTAAAATATTATATTCAGTTCATTGGAAAGAGCATAAACTTTTACATTGACCCTGAAAATATCGTAAAAATAGAATGAATAGAAAAATGTTGATAGATTTTTAAAGTTTAAAAATTAAAAAATACTGAACTCGTAAAATTTAATTAATTTTATTACTGTTTTTTGTTAAATTAAAAAAATAATATTTCTGTTACTTTTTATACAATTTTAATAGTTTATTTTGGAAGTATAATCCATAAAGAAAATAACCAACCCACTTTTAAAAGAGAAATTACGAGTTTTTTAATATTTTATTCACAGTTTCGTGTTAGGGGTGTCAAAAATTCCCCCAAAATTCTGATACACCTAGTGTTTCCGGTGTGCTAAAAACGAATATATACTTCAAAAGTCGCACAGAGAATTATTTTCCATGATACGAGGAAATTACTTTTTTCAAAAAGTGAAGATCAGTTTTCCATATAAATTTAATGTAAAATAATCACCCACTTTCTGGCCACATGGTGATAATTTTTTTATTTGTTTTGTAGGCCTGCCTGAAAGCCGTTTTGATAAATTGTTATTTACTTTCCAGCTGAACAATTATCTTTACCCTTACAACTTCGATAGGTTTCTGGGTATGCTGAAAACGAATTTCACATTAAAATTTGCTGCAAACAAGTATCTGGATATAAAAAATGTAATTATTTGTTATCAGTGGTGGCCAATTAAGTATGCACTTGCACATACAGAATTGCCCACCACCGATAACATAAGGAATTACATTGCTTAATATTTGGAAAACTACTTGTTTGTGGTAAATATTTGTGCGAGTGCGCACATACAAAAATGGTCATCATTGATAACATAAGGAGTGACACGTATCTTTATACAGATTATACTTTATTTTTGTTCTTAAATAACTTTGTGTCTTTATTGAAAGAGGAAATCAGAAAAGAAAACAAAAACAAAATACTTTTCGCCAAAAAACAAATGCAAAAAATTACCCCCTCCCCAAATGGTTGTAAAGTGGGTGCTCAATTTACGTTTAATTTATATTTAAATGTTATCCCTCACTTTTTGAAAAGTAAATTTTTCATATCATGAAAACTAGTTCTCTGCTCCGATTTTTGAAGTATATATTTGTTTTCAGCATCCTTGAAAAGAAAACTTCTAAAAGTCGTCATTGTAAAGGAATTTGAGGCGTTTGGAAAGATTTTAGACATTAACCAAAACAATAAACCTTACAAATATTGTTGACTAAATAAAAAAAAATTACAATGATTTTTAAACAAATTACAATATTAAAGTTCTGAATTTTTTAGATGAGGAATGATTCTTTGTATTATTTAGATTATTAAGACAACTGTTCTCATCTTGAGTGTTATTTATCATGCAAATATTGTAAAAATAACACTTACTGGGTATTTATTTGCTCCCTCACTGAGCAAATTAGACACAAGGCCGATTTTTAATGTGAGGAGTGAAGGGAAAATGGAGACCAGCTCCCCGGAAATAGGGGGGCTGTATAGTGGCAATTGATATGAAGGGTTGCCCCTACATTGACAAAGGTCTTATATGTGGGGTTGCCCCCACATATGGTATTTGCTTGCAGTATCTGCCGGAACAGATGGTATTTATTTGCTCCCCCACCGAGCAAATTAGGCACAAGGCCGATTTTTAATGTGAGGAGTGAAGGGAGGGGGAAGGGAAAAAGGGGACCAGCTCCCGAGAGGTGGGAAATGGGAGCTGGTTAATGGTCAGGCATGTGGGGTTGCCCCCACATCTCGTCTTTGCTAGTCATAGCTAGTCATAGCCTGCAGCATCTGCCGGAACAGATACTACACTTTGATCCCGGCCTGAAGCCCAAGAACCAGCCAAGTGTGATAGTACACTTTAACTGTAATTCTGTTTTAAAAAGTAAAGTCGACATAAAATTAAACTATTTCATATTTTGGGGGACATTTATTGTGATAGATGAAAACATTTGAATTATTATTAATGGGTTTTCATAAGTGAATATTTTGCATTTGCCATGTGCACAGCTTGACTGAGAAATGACCTTTTATTTGCGTTTCCACTTTTTCGACCATGTAGCACATTTTGTCTCACACGGCATATGAGTCAAAAAATGAGTCAAAATATGTCTGATTGCTGTCGTTTGAATTCTGTCTTATCCTTTTTTCTGCCTTTTTCTCTTCTCTTTCCAGTGACATCAGTATACGTACACTTGCTTTATTTGCATATGTGCTAAGATGGTGGCTGCTTATATTTAAATTAGTCAGCTATCCTACAGCTGCTTCTGATTTTCTCACATGACCATCATGCACGTTATATTACAAGAACACGTGTTTTTTTGATAGCTGAATTATATAAGTAGCATTTAAATAAAATCTGAGTATTATATGTCTAATTTCTTTCATAATTTATTTCAGCTGGTTAGACCCTTCTGGAAAATTGTTTAATCCAGGTATTTTGAAAGTTAAAAAAAAACGATATTATTTTAGTTTTTCAATAAGTGTGATTCATTATTAATTTTTCTTGGCGTTGAATTGTATGTTTTATTGTTAATTCTTCTTGTTATTTATTATTACTGCTGTTATTCACCTTTTGCTGTTGTTATAGACTTTTACTTTTTTTGTTTCTTCTGATTATGACTGAACGTAGCCTTGTGTCCATAGAAATAAAGTAAGGAACCGTTATGCGCCTCTTGTTATTTGTATTATCTTTTATTTTTCTTTTGGCTATGATTACAAGAACCTGTGTATCTACCTTTTAGATGTATTTGTTTGTTATGAAATTTGGATATGTTTCAAATATTACCTATGATAATCATCTGGGAGGATGTAAGCAAGTAAACTTTTCATCTCCATCCTCATCTTGAGGTAAACTCCTTGTGAATGTCACAAGGAAGAGACGTGCTTGTTAGTTCTATTTGGATATAGGGCACCTTTCTTTCATCGGTTATGAATAAAAACTTGTGTATCAAACATCTAGATCCCTAGCCATGTGTTATTAAATTTGGATACATTTCAAGTGTTGCCTATGATGATCATCTGGGAGGATGTAAGCAAGTAAACTTTTAATCCCCTTCCTAATCTTGAGGACAGAGAGGGTAAACTGATAGTGATTATCACAAGGAACAGACATGATTTTTGTTCTATTTGGATATAGGCCACCTTTTCATCGCTTGCTAAAAGGACATCATTTCTCAGAGCAGCATGAAAAAAATCTGATCATTTCCTGACATATTTCCCCTACAATCATATGAAACTAACAAAAATTCCTTCTCTTCTCTACCTGCATAGGTAAAACTCTCCTTTGTCCATGTAGGAAAAACAAGAGAAAGAAAAGACAATTAAGATATACAATCAAAAATCCAAATTGAACAATTCTCCTCACCATGTGGTAGGTCAGTCATCTCGCAATCGAGTTACTTAACTTCCTGGAAGCTGCATGATTGGTCCTAGTGATGAGGTTTTGGTTGGAGTCTAAGTGTATATAAAACGAGCTACAGGCGGAAAATGTTGGTTTCTTTCGTATTTTACCTCTCTTAGCCATCAACAAAATTATGTAATTAAAAACAATACATTAAGATGGTTCTAATTAAAATACATGACTACTTTTTAAAAACTTTAAAATTGACATCCATTGTGGGTATTGCTTGACAGTCCCAGAGTGGTATGATCATTGTTACAATGGGTCAATATTCTATGAGATATGCTATCAGGGTTGTGGAGTCAGATGGTGAAAGTCTGACTCCGACTCCTAGCATTCCTAGAATGCTGACTCCGACTCCCGACTCCTTGATCCCTATGTGGAAATCAATTCTGCAGATCCATATACCATCCTCCCACACCTATTCAGCATTTTATAATTACTTTTCATGCGTATCATTTTTTAAGTTTAACATTCAATTGCATGATTAATATACTCACATATACACTCAACCAGCTTTACTTATTTACTTATTTATTTTACTCACGATAACTATTAATGAGGCATATCACCAATTGGACAAAAAGGCTACTTTTTGGGACCATGTCTAGGAAAGATTAACAAGATGTCGATTTATGTTATATTTAAACTTCTGCATATCAGTACGACCAGGAAAACAGGTATCAGGAAGAGAATTCCAAAGTCTAGCTGTTCAAGGGAAGAGACTATTAGAATAGAAAGCTTTTTGCAAACTAGGGACCTCAACAGTGAAGGGGTGAGATCTTATTGCTAAACAGGTTTGTCGGGGATATGTATGGGGTACAAGTGCAACGAGTTCATCAGAACACATTCCACAGAGATGCAACATTGTGATGATGGGAAAAGAGCTGGAGCTTAGTTGATAGTGGGATTAGATTGACAATTCTTTTAAAACCTATCCAGGAGGAAGAGATTAGTGGTAGGTGCAGCAGCCCAGATGTGGCAACAATACTCCATGCATGACCGAATTTTGGCCTTGTAGAGGTACGGGATACTCTCAGGTGTGAGTAGTCATTAGCTCGATAGAGGGAACCCATCATCCTTGCAGCAGTCTTTGCAATGTCCTCTATGTATTTGTTCCAGTTCATATTGCCTACAAAGTAAAATATTGTAAAATCGTCCCAATTCTCAGGTAGGATGTTATTTTTCATCGATATGGGCGGTTCAAGAGGCGTCTTGTAATTGTTAAAGAAGAGCAGCTTAGTTTTATTTAGTGTTATTTTCATTGCTATAGGCGGTTCAAGAGGCGTCTTGTAATTGTTAAAGGAGAGCAGCTTAGTTTTACTAGCATTAAATGTTACTACTCATTTGCGTCCCCATTCAACTATGGACTGGAGGTCATTTTCTTAGGATTCTACCATTGTCGTAGATTTATGTACATCTGTTCTCCCTAATGCATGTTATAGAGCATTGGATCATCAGCAAATATACCCATCTTTTTTTACATAGGCATCACGACATCAAGGCCCAGAGACCACTCGAGGATAAGGGTTTGTAGAATCAAGAATTCACTTACCTTCCCTCTCCACCATTATGGACCATTTAACTAATTTCAACATATTTATTCAGTAGCAATTAGTGGTATGCTAATTGCTATTGGACCAGCCTACAATTATTCAGGGATAGTGGGTTGTTCTATTTCAAGGCGCCTGATTGGCTAAACATGCCAGGAGGGGCAGGTGCCACTCTACAAATGCCAGCTGCTCTGGCATTCAGGGTTTCTGTTCTAGACTTCTGCCAGGAACTACACTGTCAATTATCGCATCCACTCAGCACAATATCTTCATTGGATTAGCTGGCTTACCCTAGCAATATTCTACATGGCACTACGAACAATGGAACCTGAGGATTGGGAAGACTTCTTTCTCAAAGCTGAGATGACAGCTTAGTCTGCCAAAATCTATGCCACCACATTTGCCAGAGAAAGACTCACCACAGATCACCTACACATGATGGACAGATCCCTGTTAAAGGAATTAGGCATCACTACTATGGGTGAAGCAATGCGAATCCTTGAAAAAGCCAAGGACCCCCCCTCACAGACTGCCTATGCTAAGGCACCAACCGCCAAACTCCCTCAGCTCCATTCCAACATGACACCCCAACAGTTTAGGAAATTCCGAATCGATTGGGAGGTATTTACTAAAATCACTGACATGCTAAAACACCAAGCCAATATTCAATTGTACAATTGTGCAGATGAATCGGTCCAAAATGCAATCATAAACACATACCCGAAATTTTTTACCACTGATCCAGACAGATTATTGAACACGATCGAGGCCCTGGTAACCAAGAAAGCGAACCCAATGGTACACCGTATCACATTTGCATCAATGTCCCAGACTGAGAGTGAATCAATCCAGCAGTACCTGCTTCGTCTCAGAGCGACAGCACTGGATTGTGACTTCTCTTGCCCCTGCTGCAGCTATGACCTATCTGACGTTTACATAAAAGACCAGCTAATAAGGGGAATAGCAAATGACGCACTCCAGACGGACATACTGGCTAAAGCCGGCTCACTGAAATCACTTGAGCAGAATATCTGCCATGCCGAGGCATTTGAGTCCGCACTATGGGACCAGACTACAATGAGTAACACATTGGACATATCTGCCTTCCGGATGTCTACATATCGAAAACAGAGAAGCGTCGTGCCCCCACTAAAAGGAGCCCAGACTCGCGTTAGCCCCCGCCTCAAATTGCAATTACAACAACGACATGGGTTCAACACCCCATTGTAGCGGTTGTGGAAACAGTCAACATGGCACCCCGGGGATGAAACCTCGCCACCTATCTTGCTCAGCATGGGGTCAAACATGAAGCAATTGTGGAAGATCAAACCACTTTGCCCGAGTGTGCCGGTCGATCAAGAAGGAACGCCGCAGAGCTGCTGTCAAAAGCGCCGAACTTGACGAGGCAGCAATGGACAGCCTGATCGCCCACATTACATTTGGTCAGGCAACAAACAAGTACTCGTCCACACCAATAGAGCAAGTTACCGAAATAAAGGCAATGGTAACCCCATTTTCACCCAATCCAGACCCAAGGAAGAGAAACAACATCCCTGAAAATAATAGCACCAACATGATGATATTCCCTGACAGCGGTGCTACTATATGTCTGGGTGGCACAATACACTTGAGACACATGGACCTCACCATAGACAACCTGATCCCATCGAGGAAAGTTGTTCGAGCAGTCGGGGATTCCACTCTTGAATGTCAGGGTTGTTTGCCGGTGACGTTCAGTGTGGGGGGGACACACAACCAAACAAGCCCTCTACATTTGTGAAATGATAAAACGGCTTTATTTCAGCAAGGCGGCCTGCATTAATGTTGGGATATTACATAAGGAATTCCCAAACCCATCGATGGCTATGCAGTCATTAGAAGTCGAAAATAAAGTGCAGGATACAGAAAACAGGGTCAAACCCCTACCGACGCGTCCAGATACCCTCCCTTTCCCTGCCACCGAAGCCAACATTGGCAAATTAAAAGACTGGCTGTTAGAATGTTTTGTGGACACTGCATTCAAGAACGACGGGGTATTTCCCTCCATGACTGGACCTCCAGCACACATTCACCTGAAGGCAGGGGCTATTCCAAAAGCCAGACATAACCCAATCCCGGTGCCTTACCATTTGTAAGGACAGGTCAAGCAAGACCTCTGGAACGACGTGGGGAGGGGCATCATTGCTCCAGTGCCCGTCGGCACACCGACTGACTGGTGCAGTACCATGGTGAAAAAGAATGGCAAGCCGAGACGAACCATCGACTAGCAGTACCTTAACACACAGTGCAAACAGGAAACACATCATACCGAATCACCCTTTCGATTGGCATCGCAGGTACCGCCCAAGAAAAAAAACGGTATTGGACGCCGTTGATGGATATCACTCAATCCTGTTGGACAAAGAATCTCAGCCAGACAACTTTCATCACGGAATGGGGGAGGTTCATGTATCTCCGAACCCCCCAGGGGTATCTAGCGTGTGGAGATGCCTACACACGTAGATTTGATGAAATAATTGAGGATATCCCTCGCAAAACAAAGATCATCGACGACACTCTACGACTCGGATATCAAGGAATCATTCCTACACACATTCGATTTCTTGCTACATTGTGCAAAGAATAGAATCGTCTTGAACAAAGACAAGTTTCAATTTTGCCAAGACGTTGTCCAATTTGGCGGCCTCCAAATTACACCCTCTGGGATAACCCCCTTGGAACCAATGTTAGACACAATATCCAACGTCCCAGTACCAAAAAACATCACTGACGCAAGATCCTGGTTTTGGCTTGTCAATCAGGTAGCCTGGGCATACTCGCTAGGACCAGTAATGCTACCATTCCGCGATATTATGAAAAAAGACTCACATTTTACGTGGAACCAGGACCTTGAGAATGCATTCAAGCACTCAAAACAAGCCATTGTCGACCTTGTTCGTAAGGGTGTCGCAACATTTGACAAGAATCGAACCACTTGCATAGCTCCTGATTGGAGCAAAGAAGGAATGGGCTTCCTGCTCCTTCAGAAACACTGTTCGTGTACCATGGAAAAGGCCCCCATGTGCTGCCCAGAAGGTTGGCACCTGGTATTCACTGGTAGCAGATTTTGCACTGACGCAGAGCGCAGGTACGTGCCAATAGAAGGCGAAGCAGCAGCAATCACATGGGCGTTAAAAAAATGCTGTGTGTTTGTTATGGGTTGCCCTAATCTCATAGTGGTGACGGATCACGAGCCACTGAAGGGCCTGTTTGGTGATAGAGATCTAAGCAAGATCCAGAACCCCCAACTGTTTAGATTGAAGGAAAAACCCTGAGATATTACTTCAACATTGTCCTGGGAAATGACATAGGAGGCCCGACGCTTTCTCCCGTAACCCAACGGCCGTGATGAACGCCCTCCTTTACGTATTTCCCTTCCAGCCTTCCAAATCAGACACTTCAGAATCCGAGAACCTCAATAGCATAGTTGAATCTACTGCTCTCATATCAACATTTGGGTACAATGACAACGTAGTGATCACATCACCAGGCACCACCAAGGTAGCAGGACATCATGACCCACAGTACCAAAAGTTGATAAGTACAGTACAGCAAGGTTTTCCTGAAACACGAACTCTCACTTCACCCGAAGTCCGTGAGTACTGGGAAGTACGACACTGCCTCAGCACCCATGATGACCTGGTGCTCTTAGACAGAAGAATAGTCGTTCCAAAAGGTCAACGAGGAAATATACTGCACTGCCTGCATTCAGCACATCAGGGCATAACTGGAATGAAAGCCCGAGCAAACGAATCCATATATTGGTCTGGAATGAATGCCTCCATCCGTAATACCAGGGAGAACTGCATGACTTGTACAAGGATCGCACCGAGCCAGCCCCGGAAACCAATTACATTGACAGTCCCCAGAGTGGCCGTTCCAGCAGATTGTCATGGATCTGTTCCACGTTGGTGACCACAGATACCTTGCTTGTGCTGACAGATTAACTGGCTGGCTCATCTTGTACCACCTAAGCCAAGGGCAGGCAACCGCCTCTCAGCTCATCTCAATCTGTCGCGAGATATTTCAAGCATATGGTTCCCCAAAAGAACTCAGCAGTGATGGTGGCCCACCGTTCACATCCCTCCCATTTAAGCAGTTTCTAGAGAGATGGTCTGTAAAGCGCAGGTTATCATCTGTGGCCTATCCACAATCCAATGGTCGAGCGGAGCTAGCTGTCAAAACAGCCAAGAGGGTTGTAGATGGCAACACAGGACCACAAAGGTCCTTAGATAATGACAAGGCTGCCAGGGCCATCCTACAATACAGAAATACCCCTATACAGAGTATCGGCCTATCCCCAGCACAGTTTCTGCTCAACAGACGACTTCGAGACTACCTCCCCTCTCACCCAACCCTTTACAAGTCACATCCGGAATGGATCGCTGCAGCTCAAAAGCGCGAGATAACCCTGTCTCGGCACAACACGCAGCTCATAGAGATGTATAACCATACGGCCCATTCTCTCCGCCCACTACAAAGTGGGGACTTGGTCGTATTACAAAGAAACAACCGTCTCTGGGACATCACTAATTGGGTGATTGAAGCCATTCCCAATCGACAATACCATATCAGAGTTGATGGCTCTGGTAGAATCACCTTGCGGAATCGGTGGTTCCTCAGAAAACTTGAGACTCCCACATCTCCAAAGCCCATCCTAAGTGCGCTACCAGGGGCCCCACCTCACATACCCCAAGTGACAGAGACAAACAGCCCTGTCGTACCAGACCCTCAATTTGACCTTCGGACACAGCAACCTAGCAGGAATATCACCCCAGAAGAAGTACCTGAACCTCCTAGACCAATGCCAGCCAAGTCGGCGCGGGCACTTGCGAGGCTATTCCCACATAATCAACCTGGCCGCGAGGAGCTCATTCCTCCTCGGAGGCCATTACCCCCACGTGATGGGGGAGGGGAGATGTAAAATCCAGAATCCAGAAGAACCTTCCCTCTCTACCATTATGGACCATTTAACTAATTTCAACATATTTATTCAGTAGCAATTAGTGGTATGCTAATTGCCATTGGACCAGCCTACAATTAGTCAGGGATAGTGGGTTGTTCTATTTCAAGGCGCCTGATTGGCTAAACATGCCAGGAGGGGCAGGGGCCACTCTACAAATGCCAGCTGCTCTGGCATTCAGGGTTTTCTGTTCTAGACTTCTGCCAGGAACTACACTGTCAATTATCGCATCCACTCAGCACAACATCTTCATTGGATTAGCTGGCTCACCCTAGCAATATTCTACAGATAAGGGTTAAGAGTGTACAGTAGTAAATTGAACAATATAGTAATTGTTAGTAGTAGAAATTAGGTAAATTAACTCATCAAGAACTTATTTCCGTTGGATTTGAAATTAGGTAAATTTGTTAACTTAACTTGAATGGTTCATCGAGAATTTATTTACGTTGAACTTGAAGACAACCACATTGTAGTCAGCTGGAAAGCAGGAGAACAGAAGACAGTTCCACAGACGTGCAGTTCTAAGAAAGAAATTAGGTAAATTAACTTAAGTGGAATGGCTCATCGAGAACTTATTTCCGTTGGATTTGAAGACAATTCGCCAATCCTATGAGATATAACTGTAAGCACAATAGTTGTCCGAAACGTTGTTAGAAACAACAACCAATAAAGATGAAAACAACAACTAATAAAGATGAGAATAATAGTCCGAAATGAAAATAAATTAATATAAGTTTTGGGGTTTTAAGGCTTTTTTCAGTAAAGATTTTTTTTGGATATTTGAAACGGAATTTGTTAGCTTTTTTGTTTATTCACTTTCTTCCAATTTGAAAGTCGCCTCCTTCCATTCTAATAGCGCTTTTTCATTGGATAAACAAATGAACACTCAATGAATTACAAAAATAGATAATCAGAAAAAACTACCGATCCCTTAGCATCACCAGAAAAATAATAAAAACATTACAAAATAAATAAACAAATAAAATACTCGATTTATTGTTTCAACATTTGAACAATGCTCGGGTTTAACTGCTGATTTCTGGTTACCCGATCCATGGGTCTGGGGAATTCCCAAGAATCTGTGTCAAATTATGCAAGAGTAGTGAATATTTTTTAAACAAAGAATATAGATCTTACCTAACCTAAACAATTCCCTCTCTCTTGTTCCTCTTCCCCACTTACAAATTCCAAACCTACTCTAAGCCTTTTCAAATGGATCCTATTATCATCTTTGACATCCAAGTGATGCAAATAGGGGATAACTCAAAGTCATGCAACGTGTTAGTACTCTCATCTCCATCAATAGTATGTCAGACTCTTCATCCGGCTTTTCCTGTTGATCTTTACTCCTTTATATTGTGATATCAGTTTGTTCCATGGCTGAATTGCTATCTGACTCAGTGGACTCCATTGGAGAAGCCAATGTGGTCTTTCTTAATGGTATTTCCGTTTTGGGAATGTTCTATTTCTTGATCGACATTGTCAGCAGATGTTCCGCATGCACCTTTATCATGAACATGTCAACTGATCGTTAATCCTATATGAGACGAGGCCTGTTTTATCTATGACTACATAATTTGGTTTCCAACATACATCTAACTTTCCTCGACTCTGGTGGATCTACATTGTAACGACACTATTTTCCTGTTATCGATCTTATTACTGACCTCACTGCCTTTTTCAATTCTGAATTGAGTCTCTGCAGAAAACGTAAAAATAGCTGCTTAATTATAAGAATAATATGCTACTGATGAAAGAACAAAATAACAATACAACTCAAAATCAATATTTGTTAAGATACATGAAAGAGAGAGAAAAAAAATAAGTTAAAAAAAGTTTTAACAAATATTTTTTGCCATGTTATGCACGTCACACACACACACACATATATATATGTTGTATATTTAACATATTTATATATTGTAATTTGTGTACAGAAAGTTGTTACATGAGACAAGTCATCGGTACCGTCGGTTTAAAGCCCTATAATTAGGACCGTTTTAGATATCCATACCAAGCTCTCTTCAGCCAATACGCATCTATTTTATAACCGGAAGTGGAATATATATATATATATATATATATATATATATATATATATATATATATATATATATATATACCTCACGAATTCACGTTTATCTCTCGTTTTGTTTTATATCCCCCGATTTATTTATCGGATGATGATGATTTCATTAACTTTAAAAGTTGAATTATTTTAATTTTAAAATCTGATTTCGATTTAAATTTTTTATATATAAAATTTGTTTTATATATATAAAAACGGTTTTAATTTTAAACCAATTTAATTAAAAAATCTAATTTTTTATATATAAAAATTCAAACAAAGTTTATATCAATATCGATTAAAAACGTACAATTTAATTTAATTATATCAAATTACATTTAAAAATTTCAAAATAGATTTTAAAATTTCTTTTAAAATTCCAACTCTTTCAAGGTTTGGGGAAGTGAGTATTTATCTAGCCTAAGGGATTTTCCTAGTATATTAATACTATTATATTTTTCCTATAGTTTACAAATGGAAACCGATTGTAAATTACATTTATAAAGTATGATTTCTAAAAATTTATATAATACAATAATTTTAAATCTATAATACAATTACGATTAAAATCCAATTTTACCAACTAAAAGCAATTTTGCATGTACACGTTTACTAAAGTTTTTTTACATTATATATATATATATATATATATATATATAAATCTAAGTTTGCGCGTTTTCACTGACCCATTTTATTAGGAGTGCTTTCCTTCTATGTATACAATCTTTCAAAGATTCATTCCTCACATTTAAACACCTTATTTCTGTGTCATGAATTGTCTGGAGGTATTTTTCCGCATTACAGAGCGGGCATTGACTTAATTCCGATGCATATGCTAGTTTGTGCTCTATTTTTCTCCATTTTATGGAAATAGGTGTATCTTTTTCTTTAAGCTCCCACACCCGTAGATGCGAGCAAACATGGGAGACAAACCTCATTCTTGTGAAGTATGTGGTTATTCATTTGCATGGAAGTCATATTTGTTGCGTCATATGACAACACACACGGGAGACAAACCAAATTCTAGTGAAGTATGTGGTTTTTCTTTTGCACGGAAGTCACATGTGTTGCGTCATATCAAAACACATACGGGAGATGAACCACATTCTTGTGAAGTGTGCGGTTCTTCTTTTGCACTGAAGTCAAATTTATTGAGTCATATGAACACACATACGGGAGACAAACCACATTCTTGTGAAGTATGTGGTTCTTCTTTTGCACATAAGTCAAATTTGTTGCGTCATATAACAACACATACTGGAGACAACCCACATTCTTGTGAAGTTTGTGGTACTTCTTTTGCACGACAGTCAACTTTGTTGCGTCATATGCAAACACATACCGGAGAGAAACCACATTCTTGTGAAGTATGTGGTTCTTCTTTTGCACGACAGTCAACTTTGTTGAATCACATGACAATGCATACGGGAGAGAAACCACATTCTTGTGAAATATGTGGTTCTTCTTTTGCAATAAAGGCATGTTTGGTTAATCATATGAAAACACATACGGGAGAGAAACCACATTCTTGTGAAGTGTGCGGTTCTTCTTTTGCACTGAAGTCAAATTTATTGAGTCATATGAACACACATACGGGAGACAAACCACATTCTTGTGAAGTATGTGGTTCTTCTTTTGCACGACAGTCAACTTTGTTGAATCACATGACAACGCATATGGGAGAGAAACCACATTCTTGTGAAATATGTGGTTATCCGTTTGCAATAAAGTCAAGTTTGTTTAAACATATGAAAACACATACGGGAGATAAACCACATTCTTGTGAAGTATGTGGTTCTTGTTTTGCACAAAAGTCACATTTGTTGAGTCATATGACAACACATACTGGAGACAAAGTACATAGCAAGCATACCCGGTGAACCAAGTGCAAGTGAAATACAAACGATTGCACTAAAAGGGACGGCTAGAATCCTGAAAAGATCTCTTGGTTGGACTCACTCAAATAGGGGTAAATGTCAGACATCTGGTTGGATGTCCCATCCCCTAGAAGAAAAAGTTTCAGAAAAATAAAAAAAAGAGAGACAAACCACATTCTTGTGAAATATATGGTTCTTTTGCATGAAAGTAGGGCTTATTGAGTCATATGAAAATTCGACTTTGTGTTGTCATCTGATAATGCACACGGGAGATAAACCACATTGTTGGGAAGTATGGTGTTCTTTTGCAGAGAAGTCAAATTTGTTGAGTCATATGAAAACACATACAGGAGAGAATTTACATTGTTGTTAAGTATGTGGTTCTTTTACAAAGAAGTCAACTTTGTTGTGTAATCTGCTTACACATTCATGAAACAACGTATGGTGACCTTCCAGTATCAATACGTCAAAAGGCTATACAGCATCATGGAACAAGACTTACAGAAAATTGGAAAAATGCAGCAAACCACAGTGTAGCGAGTGTTTTCTGTATTTATTCACCCAAATTAGGAAGGCTGTATAGACTGGCTTAAAAGAGGATATCGCTAACAATATCAGGACAGAATTTTGTAATTGCTCTGTATCCAAGCTTGATGACCAATTCCAAGTGCAGATTGTACCACAGTTGTCAGATTCTGCTAAAGGATTGCTATTATATAATGGAATACGATGGAATGTGTAAATATATTACGATCTGTCAAATGTTAAATATTGAATGTTGTAACAATTCTTTGGAACAATAGTTATACATTTTATACACACTATAATATGGCTGCGATAACAACAGCTACGTTTCTAGGCTAAACAGAGTGAGAGGAAAAATAACGAAATACCATGGCCTTACAATATAGAAAAAAGGTATATACAAGACATTTTATGGGATGCGCCATCACCAGCCTAAAAAACTAATTAAAAAGAGACAACCACATTCCTATGAAGTATGGCGTGCTTTGCATTTGGTTATGTCATATGTAAAAACATACGGAAGACAAAAGAACTTTAAATTCAAATATTTATGTATCTCATATAGAGTTCAACTGTGAACCCCAGGTAGGGAGCCCCTTGATTTCTGAGAACTTCGACCGTGGAAAATTGTAACCAAAAAGACGAAAATATATGAAATATACAAACTGGTTTTATGCAAAATCCTAAGAAATATTTAAACACAATTCCTAAAAGACAAAACCTTATAAATTATAACAACTGTACATGTTCGTGTTGACTTGCACACGTCTGTAGCATGCTTTCTTCTAATATGTCCTCTATTTGTATCACGTCTGTTTTTATTCATCTGTCTCATTTGCATAGAAATGGCGACGTTCTCTGTCGCTCTCATGACCAACACCCATAAAACCAACTAAGCATTCTAGTTTTTTTTTGCGTTTTTGTTACTCAACTGACCCGTTGAAGCACACACTCATACCAGCCAAGTATGTTTCGATTTGCTCCACAAAATAAAAACTGAAAAGACATATTTTTGTAATGTAGCTCTTCTGTTTTAAAACTAAAATGAAAAAAATGTTGAAAAAGTAAAAAACCATATTCTTGTTACGTGTGTGGACATTCTTGTGTTACAAATTTTGTGTCACTCTCTCACGCAAAAACCGGAGAAAAGAATATGATCCTTTGATTGTGTAAATAATTTTATTTTAAAAACAAACTTTTATTGTGTAAATCTTTAAAATCACCGTAAAGTACACACATCCTTTATGCCAAAGTCATGGCTTAATATTTTTTAAAAATTAAATACATCTCAAAAAAACATTTTTATCACGTATCCATGTCTTAATAATTTTTAAAAATTTAATACATCTCAAAAACATTTTTTTATCACGTATCCATGTCTTAATAATTTTTTAAAATTTAATACATCTCAAAAAACATTTTTTATCAAGTATCCATGTCTTAATAATTTATAAAAATTTAATACATCTCAAAAACATTTTTTATCACGTATTCATGTCTTAATAATTTTTTAAAAATTTAATACAACTCAGAAAAACATTTTTTATCACGTATTTATGTCTTAATATTTTTTTTTAAATTTAATACATCTCAATAAACATTTTTTATCACGTATTCATGTCTTAATATTTTTTTAAAATTTAATACATCTCAAAAAACATTTTTATCACGTATCCATGTCTTAATAATTTTTTAAAATTCAATACATCTCAAAAAAACATTTTTATCACGTATCCATGTCTTAATAATTTTTTAAAATTTAATACATCTCAATAAAATAGCAGCACCTACATCTGGTTGCTATTCATCTGTCATTGGTTAGGCAACTGTAAGCCATGATGAGGCGACATTTTTTGAAGATCCATGCTTGATTATTCACTAAATCGCCAAAAAGTTCATGAATAGTGCAGGGTCTGTTGAAATTATCTGATGGATTCCTAAGTTGCTGACGACTTTCCAAAAGCAAACACGCATCGAGTATCATAGTGTGTGGAAGCAGTATTCACTCTAGATGTGTTTAACTACCTTCAGCCGAAAAGCAAGTTTTATGGTAAAATTAATTTACAAGCATCCTCCATTTGCATGTATATCTCCATCAGATAAAATGATGACATTTGGTTTTTGCTAGTCTTTCTATATATAGCGCCTGGTATTCCCAAATAGTTATTAATCTTGTACTGACCATGCTAAACGTTGCTTAACTTGAGTGAAATAACGAAAACTGGTTTGCAACGTTATTATGACTTGTATGTGTTGATTGCTCTAGGATGCATTTTGAGATATGCTAAGGTTATGAGTCAACCGTTTTCAAAAGACTGATTACACATGATGAAACCTTGGTCTGTGACTGCGATAAAGAAATCTGATCCTGTTACCCAAGGCACATGTTATATAGGCTTTGTTAAGTTGACTAATATTTTCATGTTCAACAAAAGTTCATAGATTTTTTTATAAATGCATAGCTTTTTCTCACTTGTGTTTTCGCCTTCAAGCGATCAAGTTCTTTATTTTATAATCGATTTAATTATTGTTCATGACTTGTCGTGATCTCGTTGGTTTTTGACCTGTGGCCATCACTTTGATTAAACTTAACGAACAAAATTGACACATGTAGTAAAACACAATGGAGATTATCTGGGTTTTAAATGTTTTATTTAAATATAAATTGTTCATGGGAGAAAAAACTAATATCTAATTAACTAATTACTTTTTTCAGTTCTTCAAAGTTAGTCTTAATCTGACGTAATCCTCCATTGAGGAGCTTTAGAACTACGCTGAGATAGCTTATCGTTCCCGGGTGACGCCAGATAACCCAAGGATTTAAGATAGAGAAGATAAATATACATATTTTATTTAATGTCAAAATAAATATTGTTTGAGGCCAGAGAAATGTTTTGCAGTTGGGGGTTGATGACAGGAATTTGAAACGTATAACATTGTCTGGCCTTGGTTAACCCAAGGTCGGGTGTCAGAATTGACATCTGGCCTTGGATATCGTGAGATCCAGAATTCAAATTTCAGGTATGGGAATTGTACCTATGCCAAAAAAAACCCTAAAGCTTTCGATTTCATGGGGAACCCTTACATTATCGGTGACAGGAGAAAAGACGTACTACGAAACAGACAGACAGACGGGGACATTTAAAAACAAAAGGAAGGAGAGACAGAAA
The DNA here is from genome assembly GCF_053919585.1 of Euprymna scolopes. Classification (NCBI taxonomy): domain Eukaryota; kingdom Metazoa; phylum Mollusca; class Cephalopoda; order Sepiida; family Sepiolidae; genus Euprymna; species Euprymna scolopes. Next base: position 49,848,371 of record NC_136527.1, on the reverse strand, counting down.
AGGAAACCGATAAAGAGACGCCCAAAGAAGAAAAAAAAACTTTAAATAGAGAAAAAGACAAAAAATACGTTTGAACATTTTGAAAAAAAAAGAGGACGTAGAGAGAGAAAAAAAGAGACACTCTTGACAAATTCAACAAGTGCGCGCCGCAAAGCGACCCGAAAGAAGAGATAGAGTGAGGAAGAACAACAACACAGGCAGGTAAGCGAGCTTTTTTCTTTCTGTCGTCTGTGCAAATTGGCCTAGAGAGAGAGAGAGAGAGTAAAAAGGATTATATTGAGAAAGAAAGAGTGTCTGTCGCTGTGAAATTAACAATTGTTGAACTAAAAAGCTTGAAAGAAAAGAAAGAAAACGGAAAAAAGTTTTTATTGCTTTTGCTTGAATGTTTTGTTTTTTTGATTGAATAATTGTTTTTTATTATTATTCTGTTGATGTTGTAATTTTTTATCTTGTGAAATACTTGATATTGCGTATATTTGAGTATTTTAATATCATGAGGACGTAAGAAGGGATTCCGAGATGCAGGCATTATAAGAGCAAGGAGGGGGTCACGTTTGGAACGGTGTTGATGGTGTCAGAGGTTAGGGTGGAATAAACTTTTTATGATGAAGGAGAGAAGGCCTTAGCAGCCCTGTCGACGATAATGGGTGACGAAGATATCAAGAGACAACCCGGCAGCTCAGAAAAAATTCTGGAGGGCCGGAAGACTGACTTGATTCTGGTTGATGTCACCAGGGATCAACGACAAAGGGTTCGAATGACCTTGAGTGACATGCGGTCAAGATTAAATGAGAACTGTGAGAGAATACCTGCCTCTTGGGGAACGAAAAATCGGAAATGGGATGATATGTGGCCCCATGACCCACCCAATGCGAGGATGGAAGGAAAAATGAGAACCCTACCTCGAGAATAGCTTTTTTTACATGGAGTTCACCACTTATCAAGGCCCAATGGCCACTCAGGGATAAGGGTTATTGTGTGTACAGTAATCAAAGGGATAGTATAACAATAGTATTGGAGAATTGGGAAGGTGTCATTACTTAGGGGGTGGGCGGTTCATCAGGAATTTGTTTGTGTTGGACTTGAAGACATCCAGGTTGAAGTCGGGAGGGAAACAGGCAAGCAGAACAGAGTTCCACAGGCGTGCAGTTCTAAGAAAAAAGCTTTGTTCATGGTATCTACGTTTTGATTAAGGCACAGGTAGGGAGTGGGGAAAATTATTGACGGTGGTTTCAGCTAGTCGGGTGTTTGTTGAGAAAGATTGGCGAGGGGGGACCAGAGAATGGAGCTCAGACGAGCACCTGCCATGGAAATAACGATAGAATAATTACAGGCTCGCTACATCTCTTCTGTGGGAAAGATGTTGCTGGGTAGAGAAAAGGGCATCCCCCACCAAGCCACGGAGTCTATTTTGTACTCTGTCAAGGCAGAATAGGCTGTTTTTTGCAGCCCCAGCCCAGATGTGGCAGCAGTACTCCATCTTTGAACGTACTTGGTTCTTATATAGATGTAATATACTTGGATGACACAATTACACAATTCAAATATCAGCTTATGACAGATAAATCAGGATAAAGAACATCGAATCCATGTACTTGGATGACAAAATTACACAATTCAAATATCAGCTTATGACAGATACATAAGGATAAAGAACATTAAATCAATATACTTGCATGAAACAATTACACAATTCAATTCATCAGCTTATGACAGATAAATCAGGATAAAGAACATTGAATCAATATACTTGCATGAAACAATTACACAATTCAAATATCAGCTTATGACAGATAAATCAGGATAAAGAACATTGAATCAATATACTTGCATGCAACAATTACACAATTCAAATATCAGCTTATGACAGATAAATCAGAATAAAGAACATTGAATCAATATACTTGCATGACACAATTACACAATTCAAATATCAGCTTATGACAGATAAATCAGAATAAAGAACATTAAATCAATATACTTGCATGCAACAATTACACAATTCAAATATCAGCTTATGACAGATAAATCAGAATAAAGAACATTAAATCAATATACTTGTATGAAACAATTACACAATTCAAATATCAGCTTATGACAGATAATTCAGGATAAAGAACATTGAATCAATATACTTGGATGACACAATCAATATTGTACGTTTGCTGCTTTTTCCCCAATTTCCATCGCGGCCACATAGTTCATCCCATGTTAGTTTGAAAAGCGCCCAGTTTTCTCGCAAATAATCATCCATTTCCATTTTTGGTGGTGGACGAAATTGTATACGCCATGTTTATTGATGAATAGGTTTTGTCAAAACTCCGAGCTTGTTTAAATCCACGTGGTCTGATAAATGTCTCTTCCGTACGGAGAAGACAGTGTATGTAAGACTAGAGTCTAAAGTATTATACTGCGTGGGTTTTTGCCGAACATGTGCTGGAAGTGTTCACTGGGTGTACATGGGTCATTCCAAAGAGAGAAATCCCGCTGACACCATGTTAAGTAGCGAGAAGCAGAGAGAACACAAAGCTGATATTGAGTTAAGAATATGCCGCAGCTTTTTTGCCTGAAATGATGGCCTGCAAAACTAGTCTCTTTTTCACATACATAGTTTCGCAGGAGGTTGTAGTCACAGCTATGTATTTTGTTGTAGCCATAGCTACGTACTTCATAACATCTTCTTTGAATTTTAAAGTATTCATCAAAACATGTCCTTTGCTTTTAGTTCTTTTTTTTTTTTTTTTTACTACAGTGGCATAACTGAACCATTCTATATGTAGCGTTTGCTTGCTCATTGAAGTGTGTGGAAAAGTGAAGAGAGCTTTATTAGCAAAGATTGTAATCCGATGGTTGGCCCAAATGAGTTCAATTCAGGAAATGAACCAATTTTAATGAAATTTTCAGTATTTATTAACCATCACAGAATATACTGGACTCGTTATTTTTTTTAAATTTTAGTGAAAATTTATAATTTTTTGTAAATCAAAACACCTTTACTAAAGTTAAAATTTAAGAATAAAAAAAACCTCATGAATTTCTGTTCGCTTTTTTATATACAAATAAAGCATTGTAGATGTTAACAATAAAAATATTTTTTAATATTTCAGGAACATTACGATAAGCAGTATTTATTCAGTATTTTTTAGACCCCTAACATGAAACTGCAAATAAAATATCAAAAACTCATAATTTCTCTTTTAACAGTGGCTTGTTTATTTTCTTTCTGGATTATACTTCCAAAGTAAACTATTAAAGTTGTATAAAAAGTAATAGCAATATTATTTTTTATCAAAAAAAAAACAATAATGAAATTAATTGAATTTTACGAGTTCAGTATTTTTCAATTTTTAAACTTAAAAAATCTATCAAAATTTTTCTATTGATTCTATTTGTACGATATTTTAAAGGTCAATGTGAAATTGTATGCTCTTTCCAATAAACCGAATATAATATTTTAGACAAACGTTTTTTTGATTCACCCCCCCCCCATTTTAAATGTCTATTAAAAAGTAAATAATTAAAGTACTCACCAAAGTTTTATATATCACAAATTGAAGATAAAAGATCGATAAATAATATATTCAAATTTAAAACAAAACGGTAGAGTTTTTTTTTTTTTAGAAATTTACCTGTTTAGGCACCGCCAAAAATGGCCGCAAAATCAAGTTGTTGTTGTTTTTTAAAACGAAATTACATTTATTAAAATCCATTATTTCTGAGTAACTTTTTTTCCATAAAGATAAAACCCTGAATTTTATCATATAGAAAACAGAATAATGTAAAACTTTTTCTACTATTTTTAATTAAATTTTAAATGTTAAATTTTCCCAAAAAGTTAACAATTGACATTTTTTGTCTTGCACAAAAAACGTACTTAAATATTAAAAAAAAAAAAAATTATTTATTTATTGTCTAACTAAGATTTGGGACGATTTTCTAAGAGAATATGCGAAAATATTATAATATAAGTTCCTGAATTTCAAATAATTCCACTTATTCATATAAGTAACCAGATATTTCGCGTCGATGCAGAGTCGAGATCGACTCTGTTTACGTTTGCGTTTGATAAGAAGAAAACTATGGAAGACCAAACAGGCCAAAAAAACTTATTTTTCAGTGACGAAAATTTCAATGTATTATTAAGCTGAGGCTGGCCAGTACCAGATGGGTGACCATTTGTATGAGTTTGGTTTTTAATGTGTATGTGTGTGGGGGCCAGACTCCCCAAAATGGGGAGGGGGCAATTTAAAGCAGAATAAAAAAATTATTTCAGCGCGTTTGGTCCACCGTAGTCGAAAGGCGGCAAACATTTTCAAACGGGATCGAAAAAAATGATGCTATATTTAACACAAAGGGCACAACATTTATCGAATTTTTTTTTGTATCGATTATTCAAAGCATGCCCTGTTTAATAATGGTCATGCATTATTCGGCTCGTTAAAAAAAAATTGTTAATTTATTCATCAAAAACTTTTAAATGGCTTTTTTCGTATAAATATTAAAAAAATTTTTTTTGTTTTGCTTAACTTAAATTAATTATTTTACTCAACATATTCACCGAATTTCACACTTCAAAACTCAAAAGCGGGATAATTAAACACAATCGAAGTTCTGATATTCAGACGTCAAAATAAGGTTTGCAAACAATTTTTTTTTTTTTTAATTTATAATTCTGTCCCTTACAACAACACAATATGTTTTGTTCAGTTTCAGATTATTATTTTTAGCATATTTGTTCCCACTTCAAAACAAGGGGGGGGGGGTGTAAGCAAAAAAAAAAAAAATATATATATATATATATATATATCGTTTATGAAAAATAAGTACACGTTATAAAGTTCATTCTTCTAATAATCGCTGAAAATTTCGTATTGATCGGATAATTACCTGATTTTTGGTAGATTTTTAAAAAGACGGTCCGTCAAAAAGTACTGACCTGCCCCCCCCCAGTTTTGGCGGTGCCTATACTGTAAAATCCGAAGTTTAAAACCTTTTTTTTTAAACCACGTTGTCTGTTTTTTTTTTTTTTTTTTTTTTTTTTTAAATGAAACCTTGGTCCTTGCTCCTTTAATTGAAAAATATAGGGTTAGAACTACATTTTTCGAGTAATTATAAGCTTGGAAAGACAGAGGGTGGAATTATTCAATATTTTTCACTAGGTTTCTGACACACCTACATGCGTTAATTGATTGTACATGCTTGGGCGGGAGGAGGGGGTCTAATTAATTTTTCTTTTTTGCACAAACAAGGTTTTATTTAATCAATATTTTAAGAATTTACTTTATTCTGAAATAGTAAAAAAAAAAAAAAAAAAACGAACTAATATTTATCTTTCAAGTTAAGTTTAAGTTTCTAACGACACCGTAAAACATTTCACGTGTTTTTTTTTTTTTTCGTACAGATATTAACTATGGTTCTTTTTCAATATCTTCATTTTTAATGTGTATAGTAAACTGCACAAGCACCCGATTAACTTTAAGCTTAAATGTTTCAAACACAATAAAAAAAACAGGAATCTAATAAATAAATAAATAAATAAATAAATAAAAATACGAAAAGGCGGCTTTAAAAATTATCAGTTTCCGCCATTAAATTGCACGTGCAACGAATTAGAGAAATAATAAAAATGAAACTTGTAACCTGTTCTCTCTCATGTAAATATTAAAATATTAAATAAAATAATATTAATTTTATCCGTGATATTCACCAAATAGATCGGCTCTATTTCGAAATAATTTATTTTTTTATTTTTCCTCTTCAATTTTGTTTTCTGCGAACTTGCTCTTCCGTTCGTCATCTTGAATGTTAAGTTGAACTTGTAAAGTCAATCATTTGAAAAATCGTTTCCTTTATAAAAGCAGATAAAGTTAATCGAAAGCAGATTATAAAACAAAAACGTAAGTATTACTACATTAATTTAGTATCGATTTTTGCGCATTTGCAGAATACGTTAAAAGCGAATAATCCTAATGAAATGTTGAAAACTTTTCGTTGTTGATTGTTTTTTTTTTTTCAATATTGACTTAAATGTAAAAAATCAAAACAACTTCTCTATCGTTTACGAAAGAAAATGTTTTTAACTAATGTTTTTTGTTTACTAAAGCAAAAAAAAAGCTATAAATCTTAAATGTTTTTCATTGTTTAATGATTATTGTTTTCATTCTTTTTTCAATTTTCTCATTGGATTATTATCATTAATGTAGGCACCGCCAAAAATGGCCGCAAAATCAAGTTGTTGTTTTTTAAAACGAAATTACATTTATTAAAATCGATTATTTCTGAGTAACTTTTTTTTTTCCAGAAAGACAAAACCCTGAATTTTATCATATAGAAAACAGAATAATGTAAAACTTTTTCTACTATTTTTAATTAAATTTTAAATGTTAAATTTTCCCAAAAAGTTAACAATTGACATTTTTTTGTCTTGCACAAAAAACGTACTTAAATATTTAAAAAAAAAAAAAAGGTTTTTGAAATAATTAATTTATTTATTTATTGTCTAACTAAGATTTAGGATGATTTTCTAAGAGAATATGCAAAAATATTATAATATAAGTACCTGAATTTCAAATAATTCCACTTATTTATACAGGTAACCAGATATTTCGCGTCGATGTAGAGTCTAGATCGACTCTGTTTACGTTTGCGTTTGATAAGAAGAAAACTATGGAAGACCAAACAGGCCAAAAAAACTTATTTTTCAGTGACGAAAATTTCAATGTATTATTAAGCTGAGGCTGGCCAGTACCAAATGGGTGACCATTTGTATGAGTTTGGTTTTTAATGTGTATGTGTGTGGGGGCCAGGCTCCCCAAAATGGGGGGGGGGCAATTTAAAGCAGAATAAAAAAAAATTATTTCAGCGCGTTTGGTCCACCGTAGTCGAAAGGTGGCAAACGTTTTCAAACGGGATCGAAAAAAATGATGCTATTTTTAACAAAAAGGGCAGAATATTTATTGAATTTTTTTTTTTGTATCGATTATTCAAAGCATGCCCTGTTTAATAATGGTCATGCATTATTCGGCTCGTTAAAAAAAAATTGTTAATTTATTTATCAAAAATTTTTAAATGGCTTTTTTCGTATAAATATTAAAAAAAATTTTTGTTTTGCTTAACTTAAATTAATTATTTTACTTAACATATTCACCGAATTTCACACTTCAAAACTTAAAAGCGGGATAATTAAACACAATCGAAGTTCTGATATTCAGACGTCAAAATAAGGTATGCAAACAAATTTTTTTTTTAATCTATAATTCTGTCCTTTACAACAACACAATATGTTTTGTTCAGTTTCAGATGATTATTTTAAGCATATTTGTTCCCACTTCAAAACAAGGGGGGTTGTAAGCAAAAAAAAAAAATATATATATATAAATATCGTTTATGAAAAATAAATACACTGTTATAAAGTTCATTCTTCTCCTAATAATCGCTGAAAATTTCGTATTGATCGGATAATTACCTGATTTTTGGTAGATTTTTAAAGACGGACCGTCAAAAAGTACTGACCTGCCCCCCCCCCCCAGTTTTGGCGGTGCCTATAATGTATTATTTTATTTTCAATACTTAAACATAAAAAAACAATGATCAATGTCTAGAATCCGACGTAAAGCAAAAAAAAAAAAAAAAAAAAGTCGGGTTTGTATTACTGTACACATAAATTCGAAAAAGTTGTCAAAAGACAAATATATAATAAATAAATGCTATCAAAGGCGAGATAAGTTATTTTACTGCCAAACTGGATATATTTTTTGTATTTTTATTCAATGTAACATATTTATTCAGCTCGAAAAACATACATTGTTTACCGATGTATTCGAAAATTCAAGATGGCGTCTCACACCCTCTTTAACACCATAAGTTTGGAAAAAGGTATTATAAATAAAAAACTATACAAAATACTATTAAAATCCCGCCGAATATATGTCAACCTATGTCACGGTAACATATATTGATGGAGTTTTTAACTGTATTTTATCCGGTTTTTTATTTATAACATCCTTTCCCACACTTACCGTGTTAAAGAGAGAATCAGACGCCATCTTGAATGTTCCAATACATCGGTAAACATTGTATGGTTTTCGAGCTGAATAAACATGTTACATTGAATAAAAACACAAAAAATATATCCAGTTTGGTAGAAAAATAACTTATCTTGCCTTTGATAACATTTATTTGTTATATATTTGTTTTTTGACAACTTTTTCGAATCTATGTGTACAGTAATAGAAACCCAAAAAATTTTTACAATAAAAACTTTTTATACTTTTTCGGGTGTGCTGAAAACGAATATATACTTCAACAGAGGCGACAAGAATTAGATTTCATGATATGAGGAAATTACCTTTTCCAAAAGTAGGGATCACTATTTTACATAAATTTAATGTAAAATGAGCGTTACTAGTGCACTTATTGATCCATGCTGAAATAATGTTAGCTTTAGAAAGCCATTCTTAACATGGAGAGAGGAGGGTGTTTTGTACCTATTCTGTAGTTTAACCTTACAATTTAATAAAAAAAGATATCATAAAACTTTAATTAAACTTGAATATACTATTTTAAAAATAGTGCGGGTCAATAAGTGCACTAGCAACAAATGAGAACCCACTTTTAGGCCACACAGTAGCAATTGGGGAGGGGGGAGCTGCCTGAAAGTTGTTTTGGTAAATTGTTACTTAATTTCGACCGTAACAATCACAAGACGATTTCTATTGTTTTTTTGTATGCTGAAAACGAATATCTCATTAAACTTTGTCACAAACAAGTCGTTTTCCATATATTATACAATGTAAAGAATTGTCCACCATGCATAACATAAGGAATTACACTGTTTAATAATCAGAAAACTACTTAGCGGTAGAAATATGCATATGCTTGCATATACAGAAATGGTAATCACTGATAACATAAGGAATGACACGTATCTGTATACAGATTTTTCTCTTTTTTCTGTTCTTTAATCTGCTCAGGCTTTATGTAAAGATGAAATTAGAAAAAAACTTTTAGCTCAACTCACTAGGTTGTCATAAAGTGGGTGCTCATTTTGCGTTAAATTAATAATGAAAAGTGATGCCTCACTTTTTAATAAAATACATTTTTTCATATGAAAACTATTTTTTTAGATCACTATTAAAGCATATATTCGTTTTCAGTACTCCCGAATCTAATCTACCAATATTTACAATTTTTAAGTTTTGTTCTGTTTCTAATACAAAGTTCTAGTAAATCGATCCCCCATTTTGGAAACATCGACTTTTCTACCAATTTTGCGAATTTAGCCATTTTTTAACCTTTTTGATATTTAGTCGTTTTCTCCTTTCTTTAATTAAATGTTTGTATTCTCGTCTAGTGGTTTCAATCTGAGGGATCGATGTATTAGAAACTGTTTGCACACGTAAGTGTACCAAAGAGTTTTTCTGTTAATTTATTTGGAAATGCAGTTATCAGATTTTCTGTTCGTTTGTTTAAAGAATGCTGATAACTAAAGAAATTTGTATTTTTAACTTTTCTAAAAAATACATTCAATAAACCTTAGAAATAACTTTGACTAAATTAAAAAATAATCATGATTTTTAATCAAATTAAAATATTACGGTTCTGAATTTTTTAGATGAGGAATGATTCTTTGTATCTTTTAGATCATTAAGACTACGTTTCTCATCTTGAGTGCTATTCATTGTGCAAACATTGTAAAAATAACACTTAAGATGAGAACAATAGTCCAAATAATCCAAATGATACGAACAAATCACAATATGTGTTTTTCTTTACATGTATTTTTTTACATGTCGAAAACTTGTTTTGTTTTTCCTCTCAATTATAGAGATTCCATAATTACTTAGTTGATTGTGACATAAAATTAAATTATTTTGTATTTTGGGGACATTAACTTTGATAGATGAAAAGGAAGTTATTATAAATGGGGCTTTCATAAGTAGATGTTCTGAATTTGTGTATGGAAAATTGTAACTTACTTGGCTAGCATGTGTGTGTGTGCTTCAAAGGATTGGTCATGTAACAAAAAAGAAAGGAAAGAAAGAAAGCCTAAAATGGTTGACACTCACTTATGCAATGCAGACTGTTTCTATTCTTTAAAAAAAAATGTACTAAAAAAGACATCATTTCTCAGATTAGCATGCGAAGAAACTGATCATTTTCTGACATGTGTAAAATCATCAAAATGGTATTTGGTTTCCTTCCAACAAAACAAAATTCCCCTCAAATCATGAGAAACTAACAAAAAATATTTGTCTTTCCTCCATCTGTTCACAGCCAACTTTATGCGTAGGTTAAACGGCTTTCTTCAAAAAGGAAGAACAAGAGAAGGAGAGAAAATTAAGAATATGCAATCAAAAATGCAAATTGACCAATTCTCTTCGGTTCTAATTAAAATACATGACTACTTTTACAAAACTTTAAAATTGACACCCATTATATATATCGGTGGTCAGTACTAGCGTGATATAATCATTGTTAAAATGGGGCAATTTTCTATGCGATATTCTATTGATATTCTTAGCCAACTCAATAGCACTCAGGTCAGCTCGTATGAATGAGGAAAGCTTGATTGTCGGCTTTTGCAGGTTTTGAGTGTCAGTATATTTGGAAACATACTTTGCTTCAGTTGACTTTAAGTAGTGTGCTAGGGGGAAACAGTAAACCCTTATCATTTTCATACATTGTTACCAAGTGAAACATATGTTGCACAGTACATTTTTCATCAGCCAGAAAAAAATTGTACATTTCGTTTTTATATAAAAATATAAAAAGTGAATTGCGATATGATTGGTCATGTAACAAAAAAGAAAGAAAGAAAGCCTAAAATGGTTATGCAATGCAGACTGTTTCTATTTTAAAAAATGTTCTAAAAATTATTTGTCTTTCCTCCCTCTGTTCACAGCCAACTTTATGCCTGCATAGGTGAAACGGCTTTCTTCAAAAAGGAAGAACAAGAGAAGGAGAGAAAATTAAGAATATGCAATCAAAAAATGCAAATTGATCAATTCTCTTCGTTTCTAATTAAAATGCATGACTACTTTTTACAAAACTTTAAAATTGACACCATTATATATATCGGTGGCTAGTCCTAGCGTGATATGATCATTGTTAAAATGGGGCAATTTTCTATGTTATATGCTATTGATATTATTAGCCAACTCAAACAATAAACCCTTATCATTTTCATACATTGCTACCAAGTGAAACATATGTTGCACAGTACATTTTTCATCAGCTAGAAAAAAAATTGTACATTTCGTTTTTATATAAATATTTAAAAACTTATTTTCTGTTTCTTTACTCCCTCATATGCTAGGTTTTGTTTTTCTTTTGTTAAATGTCTTAATATTGGGAACACCTGGTGTATGGTGGAAACCATCTGATGGTAACCACGCAGTAATTTAAAATTAATATTGGTAGATGACACTGGATGACTACCATGTGTGCATCCTGCTCAAGTTAATAATAAAATAGAATATAATGAACCCTAAAAAGGAATAGTCTTTTAAAAACAGAATATAGACCTTACCCAAACGAAACTATTTTCTCTCACTTGTTCCTCTTCCCCAACTCTAAACTCCGAATCTACTTTAGCACTTTCTGAACAAATCCTAATTTTGTCTTTGGCATCTGCAAGTGATGCAAATAGGGGATAACTCACATCCAAACTATTTGCAAGTTTAGTCATTATACTATATGTCATGACTCTCCTCTCCATCAATGGTATGTTAGATTCCTCATCCAGCCTTTTCCATTGATGTCACTCCTCCATATTGGCATATCAGCTTTTCCATGGATGAATCGCTATCCGACTTAGAGCAGCCAATGCAGCCTTTCTTAACGGTCTTGATATATATATTACGACCATATGCTGTGGTACATATAACCTTCACAATTGTTTGTCATCGGATTGCAATAAGTAATACATTATCTCGTTCATCACCATAAACGTTTTTGTTTCATTTTAGACAATTTACCGTTCTTCATCTTCATCTTTAAATCTATAAATTTCCTTACTTGCCTCTTGTTCTCTAATCAAATCAAAACCCAATAACGTATGATGTTTGTGCGATACTAATGAGCCTTTAACCTTTTATTTACCGAGTAATTCCTATCATCTATTTCTACTAGGGAACGTCATTGTCTCTGCTCAAATCCACGGTGCATAACAAAAGATCCACACAAACATTTTTCTTCTCCTTCGAAGCCCACCTCTGTATTTTTCTATTCTGTACAGGCGAGTTTAATATTAATATTGAATATATATTCTAGATGTATGTGATTTGTATAGATGGTGACCTTCATACTATGAAAATATTCATTCAACTTGTTAAGGGCATAGTGTATCGTGTAATTATTAAGTGTATCATGTATGCTTCTTTTTCTATAGTCGACCATCTTGTCTGCATATCACTAAGTTTATGGGATAAGAACAAATTGGTTTTTCAACCTCTATGCTCCCTCTGATCTGTGTACAGTCTGTAGTCTTTCTCAGGATCAGGGTAAGCCAGTATAACAATATCTGTGAGCTCCATTTTTAAGCTGTCTACGTTCTCGAGAATTTAATTCTTTTGTTCATCAAGCATAATAATAATAGTAATGTTAAAAGCCACTTAGCTATTTGGCAACCTGTTCTCAAGGTGATTGGTTGGTATTGTTCATTATAAGCAATAGAAACTTACAAACAACAATTTCTAAACCCATAAAAAATCATGCATGTCTGCAGATGCTGGTGTTTTAAAATAATTTTCTGTGCTGACCTAACTATTGATTGTATATGCACATCATCTTCCAGAGCTATATACTCGTCAAGTATTCTTATCACTCCTAAACCGAAATACATCCTCACCTCATTTTTCTTAAGCCACTAATGATTTAGTATCACATATTTATTAGTGAAACTTCTGTTCCTCTATAATTTTTTACCCTCAATTCTAATCAGTTCTATGTGCATTTGTACGCCATTGTTCAGTAACACCTTATCATCTACCTTGATTTTTTCTTTACTTTTTTGTTAAATCCTAGTCCTTTACTCTCTACTTTGTTTCCTCTTTTATGTGTGTTGCCATATGTTGAGCGATTAGTTAAACTCATAGCCTCAACTAAAATCTGCCGTCTCGTATGACAAACCTCCATGGGATTGTCTTCATACTCCTAGTTTGCGTTAAGCCAGATTTTCCATTGAACTTCTGCTATAGCTTTCTGATAAGCCGCTTGTAGATCTTGTGGCTTGTGTCTCATCACAACCATCTTCACTCTCCTATCCCTTAAACCATCTAAAAAAAATCCCAGTACCTGTTTTCTGACTTGTCTGCTTCTCCAGTCTATCCCACTATAAGCGCATTCTGCTAATCTATCTTTTGCATATAGCCCTGTATCCATTTTAACCTACCCTACTGCTGTTTTCAATTCTGAAGTCAATCACTGCACAAAATTTGAAAGTAGCTGCTGCTTTATTATAGCAATAGTATGCTACTGACGAAAGAACAAGAAAATAAAACAACTCAAAATTATTTTTTGTTAATAAACACAAAAGAGAGAAAAAATTAGCTTAAAAAATTCTGAGCACATATATCTGATTTTTATTATGCCCATCAGATATATGCATATATATTTGTTGCTTTTGAGCAGAAACAGGAGGGTAAAAAATGGAATGTCATGTACCTTATTGTTTTAGTTTTTGTTTTCCTCAACTTCACAGGACCCTTCTTTGTCATATGTTTACAGTTCGTTCAGGTTCCTTTAATATTTGTTGGAATAACTGGTGAAAACTTTCAGCAAATGAAATATATGTTCTGCTGTCATCGACTATATATACATGACCTGCCTTTTGAGCTCACCCTCGACACCTGTGTCTTTCAAGTAGTTGACCTTACACCACTGACAATATCAATTATGACAAACTAACCTCATCTTCCTGTGCATTTGCTACCAGCTGTCATGCATGCATTTGCATGTGTGCACCCTCACACTACGAGGGTCGTGCAATAAGTAATGCCCCTGCCCCACTTCCTATAGGAGTATAGCAACGAAACTTGACACAGTTATTAGTCTTTCTCTACATAGGAAACACACAGACTAATACATTTCTCCCATCTGTGCTTCTGATCTGGCGACATGCGAGTTGTGGACCAGAGTGTTGTCCTGCAGGAGGAGGGTACATTTGATGATCTTGCCCCGCCTCTTGGTTTTGATAGCTTCCTTTAATTTCCTCAAAAGTGAAGCAAAATAGATTCCTGTAATTGTGGTACCCTTTGCCAGGAAATCTGTCATCACTACTCTATCCTGGTCCCAGAAGACTATGAGCATGACCTTGCCAGCGGAGGGCTGCACACTTGCCTTCTTTGGAGGTGGTGAGTACAAGTGCTTCCATTGCATTGACTGGGCTTTGGACTCTGGATCATAGTGATGAACCCAGGTTTCATCCTGTGTAATCAGTCTTTTGAAACACTTTGACTGATCTTCTTGGAACATATCCAAATTCATCCTCGAGGACTCGATTTTTTCTCGTTTCTGGAATGGTGTGAGCAACCTGGGAATCCATCTGGCAGACGCCTTATGCATATGCAAATGGTCATGAATGATAGTTTCCACAGACCCTGTACTAATCTTGACATCTTGAGCTATTTGGCGAATAGTAATGCGCCGATCTTCCAAAATGGCAGCCTCAACTTGACGGACAGATGTCTCATCAATAGCAGAAGAGGACGACCAGGTCTGGGAGCTGTTTCCACAGACTTTCGCCCATGTTTGAATTCACAATGCCAGCGTTTTACAAGGTCATAAGATGGGGCATTATCACCATAAGTTTCTTTCATTTCATCAAAAGTCTCTTGTGATGTGCGTCCTTTCAAATACAAAAACCGGATCACTGCTCGACATTTAACAGGCTCCATTTCACCCCTGACTTAGTTCAAACACCTGTGAAACAGAAACCACAATTAGTCCAGAGCTGTAATTTGCCACATAAGGCGTAGAAATATAAATCATTGCACATGCAAAATTTCAGCTAGATCAGACAACTGGATGTGGGTCAGGTGTATTACTTATTGTATACCCCTCGTATTACAAGGACTTACATTCTTGTCTCTTTTACTTTCCAAGTCATATGATGCCACGTGGGGTTAACATCATTAAAAGACTTTCATAACACCCCAAATATTTCTTAATATCTTTACATATGTAGCCAGTCAATTCTTACAATCTATATAATGTAAAAAAATGTAATAGTTTGTTTTCTACAACATCGAGCAAAAGCAATATGTACTAATAACAATACATATCAAAATGAGGGGAAAATTTGAGAGAAACCACTAGAGAGGTAGACACGAGAGTATTCAAGGGTGATTCAACTCTCCAGGAACATGTGCATGTACAGTCGCTTATGGAAAAATCATGACTAAGATATTCCATGTAGATGTGGAACATAATACAAATGTGAGCCATGTCATTCACTAACACTAAGGTTAGAAAAACAATGAAAAGCTGTAATATGTGGAAAGATTGATGGAAAAAGGAAACCATTGACCCTTATAGGATGAAGTAAATATAGATTGAGAAAAACAGTGAAAAGTAATTAATGTCTTAAGAAAACAAATAAGCTTTAAACCAGCTTAAAATACACCTTTTAGGCAACAAAACATCTCCAATCATAACTGTTGTGATTCCAGGTTAGACAATGTAACATCGAGTCCATATGCCTCGATTTCTTCTTAGTGACTGTCAGGAGCTCACTTATCTTCACCTTTCTGGTATATTTAATCGAGAAATTGGCCATAGATTGAAATGTGATTCGATAACAGTAGGAGTGACTGTGCAAAAGTACCAAAATTGATATTGTTTATGATGTTACTATATGTGGTCGTCATGGGGTTACTTCTTACAGGAAGACAATGCTATCTAGATCCCTAGCGTCAGAAACAGATTTGAAACCGTTTCCCAATTCCAACAACAGTGTAATCTAATTCATGAGTCTCTGTGTCAGTACACAAGCCAATGATTACTGTAAAGAACAGAAAGTTCCTTCTAGGCTCTGTCAGATGCATTGAAGATCATGACTTTTCATATTAATCAAAAGTGATTTTTAGCAATGGGGCGTATTATTATTGCCTATAGTTCACTAGCATGGTCGAATTACTTCGAGCAAGTACATTAATATGTTGACTTGGCATTTTCCACCCTACTTTGGCCGGAATTTAGATGATAATCCCACCTTTATGTAGGTTAATGCTCCCCTTCACGCAACTGACAGTGTCAAGAGGTTACTTGAAGGGCATGATATTCTATTTTTTAATTGGCCTGCACAATCTCCAGACATCAAATTTTTTAACTGTTACATTCAATTTAGCTTACATTTGCAGCTTTTGAAAAAATGATAAGTGCGAACTTTTTTATGCCATTATGACAAAATGCACCTGAATAAGATCGACATAACATAGAAAAATTTGAATAATATGAGTAAGCAGTCATCATCTCGAAAATGAAGAAACATAAAGATTTTTTAATTAAATGTTAAATATGAGAAACATTAATTTTGTTGACTGACCAGTATTGCATAAAACTATACTAATTTTCTTTTTTGAATTTGATTATTAATAGATGTTTTGGAAATTTTTAACAAAAATAAACAAAAGAATTCAAGTCAACCACATGAAATATTATTCTTTTAATTTATTTTATATTTTCAGAATTTGCAGCAACGAAAAGAAAGTAATTAATGGCTAAGTAGTAGCTTTCTTTATTGGTGATTTTAAAAGGTTTAAAAAAATTATAAATATATTCATATGCATTTTCTAAAGTTAAAATATACAAACCTTGTTATCATCATACACTACATTAGATACGCGTTTGTGAAGTATGGGGTCCCTCTTTTGCACATAAGTCAACTTTGTTGAGTCATATGACAAGACATACGGGAGAGAAACCACATTCCTGTGAAGTATGTGGTTCCTCTTTTGCACATAAGTCAACTTCTTGTGAAGTATGTGGGTCTTCTTTTGTGGAGAAGTCACATTTGTTGGATCATATTAAAACACATACAGAAGAGAAACAACATTCTTGTGAGGTGTGTGGTTCTTCTTTTGCATATAAGTCACAGTTGTTGCGTAATATGAACACCCACACGGGAGAGAAACCACATTCTTGTGACAAATGTGGTTCTTCTTTTGCACGGAAGTCACATTTGTTGAGTCATATGAAAACACATACAGAGCAGAAACCATATTCATGTGAAGTATGTCGTTCTTCTTTTGCAAGGCAGTCAAATTTGTTGAACCATATGAAAACACATACGGGAGGGAAATCACATTCTTGTGAAGTATGTGGTTCTTCTTTTGCATATACGTCAAGCTTGTTGCGTCACATGAAAACACATATGGGAGAGAAACCACATTCTTGTGAAGTATGTGGTTCTTCTTTTGCACAGAAGTCAAATTTGTTGACTCATATGAAAACACATACAGGAGAGAAACCACATTCTTGTGACGTATGTGGTTCTTCTTTTGCACAGAAGTCAAATTTATTGACTCATATTAAAACGCATACAGGAGAGAAACCACATTTTTGTGACGTATGTGGTTCTTCTTTTGCACAGAAGTCACATTTGTTGCGTCATATTAAAAGACACACGGGAGAGAAACCACACTCTTGTGAAGTATGTGGTTCTTCTTTTGCAGAGAAGTCAAATTTGTTAGATCATATGAAAACACATACAGGAGAGAAACCACATTCTTGTGAAGTATGTTGTTCTTCCTTTGCACAGAAGTCAAATTTGTTGACTCATATGAAAACACATACGGGGCAGAAACCATATTCTTGTGAAGTATGTGGTTCTTCTTTTGCACAGAAGTCAAATTTATTGAGTCATATGACAAAACATACGGGAGAGAAACCACATTCTTGTGAAGTATGTGGTTCTTCTTTTGCACAGAAGTTAAATTTGTTGACTCATATGAAAACACATACGGGAGAGAAACCACATTCTTGTGAAGTATGTGGTTCTTATTTTGCACAGAAGTACACTCTGTTTGATCATATGAAAACACATACAGGAGAGAAACCGCATCCTTGTGAAGTATGTTGTTCTTCTTTTGCACAGAAGTCACAGTTTTTGTATCATATTAAAAGACATACGGGAGATAAACTACATTCTTGTGAAGTATGTGGTTCTTCTTTTGTACATAAGTCAACTTTGTTGAGTCATATGACAACACATCCTGGACAAAAATATCTCCACTAGAAAAACTAAAAGCCTGAAAATCCAGTGTATTAGGAAATATTGGAACATGTACCACAAAGAACAGTTGGAAATAAGTCATACACTAACCACTATGACTAAGAAATTCCTACAGCTATATACCTAGAAAATGTGGTTATTAAGCCAGACATAGTGATATGGGACAAGAAGGAGAATATGGAATTAACAGAGTAGAGAGTTAGAAAATAACAAAATACCAATGACTTATGTACGACATAAAAAGCAACTGGAGTCTTACGAATGTAGCAATCATACCTCATTATAGGATTAAGCAGGCTAATGAAAAACATTTCAAAAACTATCTGACGAATATAATCAGTGAACCAAGTGGAAAATTAATTCAAACAATCGCACTTGAAGCGACGGTTAGAATCTTAAAGGGATGTTTCGGTTGAAGCATATAAATTAATGGGGGAATGTTTGGCATTCAGTAGAATGCTCCATCCCCAGCCAAAACAAAGTAATAAGAAAATTAAGACAGAAAAAACACATTATTGTTAGGTATATGGTTCTTCTTTTGAAGGGAGGTAAAAGTTATAGCCTGGATGCTAAAAAGATAAGAAAATTAAAAAATTTTGCACAGATGTGAGATTTGATGCATCATATGAAAACACATACAAGAAACAGTATCTGATAATCTTCCAATATCCATATCTCAACATTGTATTGCAACCTTATGAAACGAGCCAGAAGAACAACCTCTATCACGCAAGTTGCCAACTATTTTAATCAAGACTGTTTTACAAATATGACCGAATTAGGAAACAAGTCTGCTACGGAAATCACTCAAAGGAGTTGTTAAAAATACTCCAGAACTTCCATTACAGAAAATTGGGAAAATGGGCCAAACAATATTGTGACAAGTACTTTCTGGATTCATTAACGCAGGATTGTTTAAGTTTTAAGGACTATATCAGTTTGAAATACACAGAAATAGTGAGGCTAAGCCATTTGATATTGAACTTTTAGGTTCTTCAAGAGGATGGCTACTATACAATGGAATAAAATGGAATGTGTAAATATGTTCACATGACAATCTATAACATGTTGAATATTGAATGCTGCAGCAAGTCATGGGAACAGCAGTTGAACATGTTATACACAATCCGCTATGACTCTCTATGATTCCTAAAACTACATGCCTTGAAACGGAGCTGTTAAACCTGACATAATTATATGAGACAATAAGTCGAAAGTCACAACTTTAGAAGTTAATGTCTTCAATAATACTATGTTACAAGAGTGAGAGTAAACAATATCAGCAAGTCATGGGAACAGCAGTTGAACATGTTATACACAATCCGCTATGACTCTCTATGATTCCTAAAACTACATGCCTTGAAACGGAGCTGTTAAACCTGACATAATTATATGAGACAATAAGTCGAAAGTCACAACTTTAGAAGTTAATGTCTTCAATAATACTATGTTACAAGAGTGAGAGTAAACAATATCAGCAAGTCATGAGAACAGCAGTTGAACATATCATACACTATCCGCCCATCCACAGTAATTATAGGAGCAACTTAAATTAGAAAGATGAATTTTAAAAACGACCTGGCAAATACGCAAGAGATTCACACATTTGATCAAAAAGGAACATTAGAATCATAAAATGATTGTCCAGTGGAAATGTATGAGATAAAGGGTGACTGCTTAGCATCAGGCAGGATGTGCCATCACCAGCTTAAACAAAATAATTAAATTAAAATAGAGACAAACCACATTCCTTTGACATATGTGGTTCTTTGCATAGAAGGCACATTTGTTGTGTCATATGTAAAAACATACAAAATACAAAAGAATTTTATTAGAACATTCAAATATTTATGTATTTCATATAGAGTTAAATGTGTAAGCCCCACATATGGAGCCATTAATTTCTGAGAACTTCGACCGATGAAATATATACCAACTGGTTTAATGAAAAATCCTAAGGAATATTTACACACAATTTCTAGAAAAGCAAACGTTTGCAATGAAGCGATAGCAGGAATAATAACTGTCTATAAATATCTATATATTCTAATTAAATTGTGTGTAAGTTCGAGGAGGGTCACTTCAAACTAACTAAAATGCATGGGTAAACTAACTATTTATCAGGTAAATTTGGCAATTTGTTGTCAAACTTCCAATTCCAAAACTCGACACTTGGTTCCAAACTTTCAACTATAAAACTCAACACTCTTTCAAGTGGAGTTGCACACGACTACATATATAGTATGCTTTCTTCTTACACGTCCATCCACAGTGAGAACTAAAATAAAAATTTTAAAAAGTTAAAGACCATATTCTTGTTATGTGTGTTGGTATTCTTGTGCTAAAAACTGTTATTCTCTCATGCAAAAACGTGAGAAACGAATATGATATTTTGATTTTGTTAATCATTTTCTTTTAAAAACAAAGTTTTTTATACTCATGTAAATCTTAAAAATCAGACAAAAAAACTGAGGTCATGTCTTAACAGTTTTTTACTTTTATTTTTTAATTTAATATATCTCAATAAAACGTCTATTTTATATCAATTTTTCATGTTTAAATATCTACTTCATGTTTTAGTCTTTTGTCATTGTTATTTTCATACAAATTTTTATTGTGCAAGATTTTTTTAAATATGAAGAGCGTTCAATAAGTAATGGCCTACTTTCGTTTGTCTGATCTAGTAGAAATGTTGCATATGCAATGATTTATATCTCTGTGGATTATGTTGCAAAATAAAAATCTGAACTAGTTCCTGATTTACCAGTGTTTGAAATTAGTTAAGTGTGAAATGGAGCATGTCAAATATCGTATAGTGATCAGTTCTATTTTTGCAATCAGGCACACCACAAGACACACTATAGAAAGTTTGATGAAATTAAAAGAAATGATGTCACATCATATTCCTGTAAAACGTTGACATTGTGAATTCCAATGTCACGAAATCTGTAACAGCAGCAGCTAGGTCTTATTGCCCTCCATCTGTCATTAATGAGACAACTTAGCCATTGTGAGCCTTTTTTAAGATCCATGTTTGACTATTTGCTAGATCGCCTAAAAGTGGAGGGTCTCTGTAAATTATCTGATGGATTCATAAGTTGCTGACAACTTTCCAAAAGCAAAACCGCGTTGATTACCATACTGTACTGAAGAAGTATTAACTCTATGTGTCTTAAACCGGTATCCACAATTTTCAGGAGCTTATTACGCTTCAATTTTCAGAAAATATATTAAAGCTATCAAAATCCAGAGTCAGGGCCAGATCAGGAAATATCTCCTTTCAACCCCAATCCACAACACACATTGTTCGAGATCAGAAGTGGAGATGTCTATGAAATCCTCTGCCATAAACTTTGCCTCACCTTGAACGATCTTATTTTCACAGTTTTATGTCTGAAAATGTTTTTGAAAGGGACGCCTTTGCCAGATGATACAGCTTGATATCTGATTTAAAATATGCGACAAATGTGTAACTCTATTATGTTCTTATCTAGAAAACAAACTTATAACTGTGACAATTTTAGGTGTTCTGCTTATATGAGAAATTAGACCACGGCACTACGTACTGAACGCC
Source organism: Euprymna scolopes (assembly GCF_053919585.1). Classification (NCBI taxonomy): domain Eukaryota; kingdom Metazoa; phylum Mollusca; class Cephalopoda; order Sepiida; family Sepiolidae; genus Euprymna; species Euprymna scolopes. Next base: position 49,826,562 of record NC_136527.1, on the reverse strand, counting down.
TGTCATAACAATTTTATATTTTTGCAAACATAAGAGTGTTGAACAACATCCGATTATGATTTACTGTGGCAGCATCTAGAAAAATTCAACAATTATAAACTGATTAGCCATATACAACCTCGACATAGTAAGTTATGTAGACGTTATATTTTGTGGCGTTGTTTTATATTTATGTGAACGATTGTTTTTACTTAGAATAGTTTATTTATTATTATTGGATTAAAATACTTTCTGTGGGTGAACTTTTACTGATCTTCTTACACACTTCTCTCGTATCTAAATCAGTTGACTTGAAAACATTAACAAACAGGTTGTGTAACCGTGCCCATCCAAGTCACCAGTGATATTACATAGCATTTGGTTTAAATCATTTCTTAACTTCTTTCTGTTCTTTGAGGAGCGAAAACGAGAAATAAAGTTTATAAAATTGAGACATTTTCATGAATTACACATTGGATTAAAAACGTTTTATTGGGCATTTTTTTAAAAAAATTATGTGCAAACGTTATTTAGCATTAAAAAATTGTGCTTCTTTTTTCCATTGACCATTACTGAGTTAGTTGAGGATGAACACATTGTGAAGTGCTTATTTATTATAAAGAAAATAAATTAAGATTTAATAAATATTACGGTTTTCAGTTAATAAGTGATAATTAAAACATAAATAGATTTTTTTAAATACAAAATTGAGGAAAGCAAAATTTTATAACAAAACGTTTATATTTACAATTTTATAATAGTGCATGACACTATGTATGTGTGTTGATTTACCTTGTTTTTAGATTGTGTATAACAATGTGATGATATACACTTTTTTGGAATTTCAGCCTAACCAGCTTACGAAATTTGAAAAAAATCGATTTTGTTTCCCAGGGCATTAGTTATATAGGCCTTTTTAATTACACTTAATGTTACGTTTTAATATTCAACCAAACTTCGTACACAATCTTTTCATAAACGTATGTTGTTTTCTCTCGTGCGTTTTTGCCATCAAGTGGTCAAGGTCTTTCCTTTATAGTCGATTTAAATATGTCCCTGACTTGCCGTTATATTCTCGTGGTTCTTGACCTCTGGCCTTCACTGTAGTAAATCACAACAAATATTTGCTGGCTCCAAAGTTTTTATTCAAAAAGAAATTTTTCATGGGAGGAGAGACGGGTATATAATTAACTAATTACTTCTTAATAAGTTTTTGTTTGTTAGTCTTAAGGATGGGAATTAAGAGACGCAGACAGCCAGATATCTTGCCTGTCTTGCATCCCAATTCAGATTTCAGCCTGAAAACTTTTATCCCCACAGTTCATTTTGCCGACACTTACATTTCTCATGCATTTTTCTAGGGAACAAAACTTTCAACTATGCAACCTGCAACGAGGCATATTTCTGTTTGCCAAAATTCACACAAATTAACAAAATTGTCACAGATGTACTGTTCAAATATATAGAATTAAGGGAGGTGTTTTTCTGTTTAAAGCAGTTGTCGAAGTTTAGAAATATTTAAACACGTTCTTGTGAGAACTAACTTCGTTGTGGAAAAGAAAGGAATTAATCACCACTATAAACTATACGTAGGTATTATGCAAAGTTTATTCTGCAATTCTCAAATATAGCACGCTCATCCATACACCAAATAAAATTTAATCACCGTAAGAAACTCCTTGGTAATAATTTTGTAGTGAAATGTTTATAGCTAATATATAGTTAAAACCTTCTAGCTTTCAAAAACGATGGAACACACACTACACTGAAAAGCTACCACAAAATGATGATTTGTTTATATGCATTTATTCATAATTAAGTTCCTAACAATGTCAAATTAATTCAGCTGTAAAAAGACTTCTTACTACCCTCGCCATACTTCACGCAATAAGTAATATAACATTTGTTATCCGGAATAAGTTGATAATGCCTGGGATAATGGATTAATGAAACGAAACATATACTTGACTTTGACCTTCCCAGGCATGTTTTTCAGTATATGGTTGAATTCTGCCTTCGCTGCCTTAAGGTTATCAGCAGGGAAGCGATGAGGGTGTCAGAACACAAGTGCACATGTGGTTTTGATGCGGTGTGCGTGGGTTTGCTTACCACAAAATGTTTGTCAACTCTCGGTAGGAGTATAATAAGGTCTGGTACGGGTTATTGGACGTTATTGCAATGAAGAAGACATAGCTGATAGAGAGGGTGTTAGTTTTCACACCAGTGACAGAAAGTTCCGTATTCGCATCTATCAGCCGACGTCTGCACATATCCAGTATCAGGTTGAATGGTGTAGGAAGTCAGCGCCTAGTATGGGGTGGGGTAAATCCGCTATGGTTAAAACCCACGTAATGTCTCTTCGTAATTCCAAGTCCAGAGAACGAGAATATTGACCTACACGGGAAGGGAGGAGAGATTTCCTACTTGCAGCGTGATTGGTGGCTTCTCGCAGAGTTTCAGTGACCATATACTGCAAACAGCTCCAGTATCAACCAAACAACATATATGGGATAGCATAGAGAGTCTTTAATAAAGTAGGCACAGTTGTGTGAGTTTTGTGGAAAGTGTACCGTGCTCGTCCTTCCATTATTTAGTGTCCTTGGTTAGAAAACGAACAGGGCATTTTATATTTTTGATTCCGCACCTAAGTGACTATGGTAAGACCACAGTTTCGGTTTTTTTGAGTCGCAACGGTAGCGGCTTGAAGATAATATTAAAGAAGGAATTTTGAAAAAAAATGATAAAAAGTTAACATTTAAAGTAGGACATCACTTTCCTTTATCAACTAAGCGTAAAATGAGCACTCACTTCTTGACCAGACAGCGATCAATTAGACATGAAACCGTTAACACTTTTTCAAATTTGGTAGCAGAGAAGGGGTAGGAAGGAACAGAGGATCATAAGTTTGGTAGCAGGGAAGGGGTAGGAAAGAACAGAGGATCATAAGTACAAACATTTTAAAAACATGTGGAAACACTTTCCAAAATTTTAAATAAGATTTGACTTGAAAAGCTGTTAACAAAAAATAGGATGGACAATCTTTGTAGCGGAGAGCGTCTATTAGAGCAGATGCCCCACATGAGGTTCTTCCAACTATGGGCCAATTTGAGTATCTGTCAACGATGACTAAGTAGTTGATACCTTTGTAGTGGAAGAAGTCAGCACATACACACTGAAAGGTATATGCTGGAGAGGCAGGTGGTGTCGGTGGTGAGCTGGATTGGAAGGGCACCATTTGCTTGTAGTGATTGCAGTTGTTTCGGATGGCCATAACAGCCGAGGTGACTGAGGCCAGCAGATGGAAGTTTCAGCTCTCAACATCGCAGAATAGCGTCCTGTCTCAGAGAATAACAATATGCTGCTTGTATACGACACTGCCAACCGTGTAAAAGTCCTCACGAAAGTGCTGGTCCTCACAAAACTGGTGGTCCACACAAAAACAAGGACAAAGGTAATGTACTGCGCGATTCTGGCATTCCAGATTCGATAATCTCAACAAGCGTCATCCTGTTTTCATCTCTCTTGATCAATAGTGTCGGGTTGATGGATGATAGAGCACAGTTCTGAAGAGACTCTTGCACATTAGTGTCGTATGGAAGAGATGATGGTGCAGCTGAGATCAGAGAATGGTGGCAGATGAGGAATGTGTTCCTCATGACTGGAAACAGATGTGATGTCGTCAACCAACGGCATCTTTTGTGGTTGAGCAGCACCGGTTGGATGTCATCAAGGCAAAGACATCTTGACGGATAGTTTCCATATAGTTCTCCTCATTACAATCCGAACACTTGATGATAAATTTGCACACTCCAGCTTGGCTCCGAAGATGAGCACCAAAAGAACTGTTTTTTTGGTCATGATGCTGGTGCATGTTGTGTAGAGTAACCCGTGACACAATGGTGTCCTTCTCTCTGATTGTGAGGATTCATACTGTTTCTGGTTTGTCAGTTAATGAGCCGTCTGCAATGTTAGTCAGGACCTTGTGTAAGGATTCATCGCAGCATTCTAGCATTTGAACGATGAGGTCATTTCCGGTAATTTTGGTTGCAGTGACATAGTCTCTTAATCTACACTAGCAGCAACTGCAACAGTGGAGGCAGTTCCTGCAATGATCGTGTGTGTCATTAGGTGCTCTGCAACCATAATAACATCCAAGTCGGCCATTTTATATTCACAGTCCTTGATAGAGCATTGTACCATAGTCATTGTGTGATTGGTATACTCGTGGATGCAAAGGTTGTTGTAGGATGGTTCTGTGCTTAAAATTAGGCCAATTCAATCTTCATCAAAGATAAATAAAACTATTTTTATATTATTTAGGGATGACATCATAAATGATGAAGATCTGAAATACACAGATTGGTAGAACTAAATAAACAAATTAGTTACAGTCACATAACATTACAAGTATAGCTACGCTACATATTTCCCTTGTATTAATGAAGAGACTCTTACACATTGTACGGAGGAGATGATGGTGCGGCTGAGAACAGAGAATGGTGGCAGATGAGGAATGTGTTTCTCATGACTGGAAACTGATGTTATGTCGTCAACTTACGGCATCTTTTGAGGTTGAGCAGCACCGGTTGTATGTTCTCAAGGCAAAGACATCTTGACGGATAGTTTCCATATTACACTTGATGATAAATTTGCACACTCCAGCTTGGCTCCGAAGATGAGCACCAAAAGAACTGTTTTTGGGGGGCATGATGCTGGTGCATGTTGTGTAGAGTAGCGCGTGACACTATGGCGTCCTTCTCTCTGATTGTGAGGATTCATACTGTTTGTCAGTTAATGAGCCGCCTGCAGTGTAGTCATCGCAGCATTCTAGCAGTTGAACGATGAGGTCATTTCCAATAATTTTGGTTGCAGCGACAAAGTCTCTCAATCCACACTTGGAGGCAGCTGCTGCAATGATCGTGTGTGACATCAGGTGTTCTGCAATCATAACAGCATCCAAGTCGGCCATTTTATATTCAGTCCTCGATAGAGCATTGTACCATAATCATTGTGTGATTGGTATACTGGTTGATGCAAAGGTGGTTGTAGAGTGCTTCTGTGCTTAGGATCACGCCAAGCCAATCTTCATCATAAATGAACTATTTTGATATTATTTCAGGATGACATCACAAATGATGCAGATTTAAAATGCACATTGGTAGAACTAAGTAAACGGAATAGTTACAGTTACATAAGTATAGATACGGTACATTTTCCCCTTACATTCATGAAACATCAACACACACACACACACACACACACACACACACACATATATATATATATATATATATATATATATATATATATATATATATACAGAGAGAGAGAGAGAGATTTTAAAAAAATCTAATGATTTGTGTACGTTTTCATCATTCCTTATTTCTCTTCATTATTATGAGTATTCGCTTAGTAAATGTACTTATCTCGTTTGAAATTTTGAGTATTCATTAAAAAAGTATGTCCTTTGTTGCATAAATGTAAAAATGTACACACTAGACGATCAACTAAATCATATGGCGTATATGCATACATGCATTTACACATACACGAATATACAGATAAAATATAAAACCCAACTATTCAACATGTATGTCGTTATAGAACGTATTCGTACACCTTCCTATATAACACGTCTACAGTTTAATAAGGACATTAAAAAATAAAATATCGAAAAAAAGGTTATATTGTATATATCCGTTATAGAACGAAGTTCTCGAAAAATAAATTTCTCTTAATTTTATCAAGTAGTTTTTTAACAATTTCTTGATACCGAGCAAAAGGTCCGATTTTTAAGAAGAAAAGCTAGTATTAAAGATGGGGAGGGAGTGTCGGCGCTTTAAATTGAGTTATTCCTGTACTTCTATAAGGCAACCATTCGCCCATGTATGGAGTATTGCTGTCATATTTGGGCTGGTGCATCGGCTACTAGTCTCTCGCTCCTTGACAAGGTTCAAAAGAAAGTCGCAAATCTGATAGGCCCTAAACTGGCATCTATTAGCTCCAGCCTCTGTCCCATCGACGAAACGTTGCATCCCTCTGCCTGTTCTACAAGTATTTTAATGGTGAATGCTCTGATGAACTGCAAGCACTTGTGCCCCCACGACGTGAACACCCTCGACGGACCCGACAAGCTGCAAAATCCCACCCTCACACTGTAGAGATCCCTAGATGTAAAAGATCTTTCTACTCTAGTAGTTTCTTCCCCAGAACCGCTAGACTTTGGAATTCCATTCCAGGTCACTGCTTCCCCAACTGTACTGACATGCAGAAGTTCAAGTGCAACGTGAACCAACATCTTGCTCCCCAAATCCCTACATAGTACCCCAGTAGTTGTTTCCCCTGATAGTAGCCCCCTACACCAAAGTGGCAATGTGCCTTGTTTGGGGTAAAAATGTAATAAAAAACAAAATAAAAAAAATATATCCCGGTGGTATGTTAAAAAAAAAATTCAAAGATAGCTGACTTCAATGCGCTCTCATAAAAATGTGGTTTTCGCTGTAAAAAAAACTACTCGATTAAATTAAGTGAAATTTTTTTTGTTGAAATCTTCAGTCCAAAACAAATACGTACAATATAACATTTTTTGATATTTTCATTTTTTAATGTCTTGATTAAGCTGTACAAGTACCTATTTTCTTGTATGAATGACGGTGTAAACATCAGCGTAATATTTTTTTTATAATCTTGAAAACTAACAAAAATATATAAATTTAAACCCAGGATCATTAAGAAAAATAACTAAAAATGGTATTATTTTTAATAATGATTAATTTTGTTTTAATTATTAATTAAGACAAATACGGATGCGGTGTTTGATTGTACTTAACTCGCGCTTGGTGTGGAGGAGGAGGGGCTAATTGTTTTTGTACAAACAAGGTGTATTCAATGGTGCCGGGAAAACTCGTCTCAGGAAAACTCGTCTCCGGAAAACTCGTCTCGGGAAAACTCGTCCCCTTTCGCTAGGTAGGAAAACTCGTCCTTTATTGAATAAATATCGATTGAAAACACATTTTATGATCGTTCTTGAAGGAGATATTGTTTTTTAAAATAAACCCCCATAATATTTTTTTTAAAATATTTTTACTTGTTTAATGTTTTTTTTTAATAAAAGCGTTTATTATGTTCATAAACGAGACCGCATATTTTTTTTATATTAATATAAAAAGAATTTACTTATATACTGTTGTTTATAAAAGGATAAAATCGATTTTTCTACCTCGCCGACTATGTTGTTTATTTAATTTATTTGGAATCGTTTATTTGGTAAAGAAAAAAAAACAGAAAACAAACAAAAAACATGTCGAGTGTTACGGGAGAACGAGAAATAGTGTCTGGTATATCACATCTTAGGGGGTCTTGTAATCGCTAAAAAAATAGAAAATTAAAAAAATTTTGTGAACTGTTACTTTCGACCTTAACAATCACTTTTAACGTGATTATTTCTGTAAGATTTTTGTATGCTGAAAACGAATATCCCATTAAACTTTGTCACAAACAAGTTGTTTTCCAAATGTACAATGTAAAGAATTGGTCACCACTAATAACATAAAAAAATTACACTGCTTAATAATCAGAAAACTATTTTGCGGCAACAATATGCATATGCTTGCATATACAGAAATGGTCACCACTGATAACATAAGGAATAACACGTATCTGTACACAAATTTTTCTCTTTTTTCTGTTCTTTAATGTCCTCGGGCTCAACTCACTAGATTGTCATAAAGTGGGTGCTCATTTTAAGTTAAATTTATAATGAAAAGTGATACCCCACTTTTTAAAAGGTACATTTTGTCATATCATGAAAACTAGTTCTTTGCACACCTGTTAAAGCATATATTCGCTTTCAGTACCCCCGAAAAATTATAAAAGTCGTAATCGTGAAAGATTTGGGGAGGGGTAGAGATTCTAGACATTGACCAGAAAAACTTCTTTATAATTTATTATGAAAATAATTTATGAATTTTACATGATTTTCACTGGTTTAAAGTAAAAAAAAAAAATGCTTAACGCATGCATTGAAGTGGTACATTCCTGCATACTTGTCACTAATCTACCAGATTATCAAAAAAGTTTCAATATTTACAATTTTTAAGTTGTGTTCTGTTTTTAATACAAAGTTCTAGTAAATCGATCCCCCATTTTGGAAACATTGACTTTTTAGCCAATTTTAAAAATTTAGCTTTGTTTTTGTTTTTTTAGCTTTTTTGATATTTAGTTGTTTTCTCCTTTCTTTAATTAAATGTTTGTATTCTCGTCCAGTGGTTTAAATCTGTATTAGTAACTGTTTACACATGTAAGTGTACCAAAGAGTTTTCTTGTTAATTTATTTGGAAATGCAGTTATCAAATTTTCTGTTCGTTTGTTAAAAGAATGCTGATAATTAAAGAAATTTATTATGTTGTATTTTTAACTATTCTAAAAAAAATACATTCAACAAACCTTACAAATAACTTTGATTACATTAAAAAATATCATCATGATTTTTAAACAAATGACAAACATTGTAAAAATAGCACTTAAGATGAGAACAAAAGTCCAAATTATATGAACAAATCACAATATGTTTTTTTCTTTATATGTATTTTTTACATGTCAAAAACTTTTGTTTTTTCTTTCCTTGCAATAATGGAGATTCCATAATTGTGATATTGACCCTTTAATTTTAATTCTGTTTTGAAAAGTGAAGATGACATAAAATTAAATTATTTTGTATTTTGGGGACATTAGCTGCAATAGATGAAAAGGAAGTTATTATAAATGGGGCTTTCATAAGTAGATGTTCTGAATTTGTGTATGGAAAATCGTAACTTATTGGCTAGCATGTGTGTGTGCTTCAAGAGATTGGTCATGTAACAAAAAAGAAAGGAAAGAAAGAAAGCCTAAAATGGTTGACGGTCACTTGCACCATGCAGACGGTTTCGATATTTGAAAAGAAAAACATGCTAAAAAGGGCGTCATTTATATATCTTATGTTAAACGGCTTACTTCAAAAAGGAAGAACAAGAGAAAGAAGAGAAAATTAAGAATATGCAATCAAAAATGTACATTGAACAATTCTCTTGCAGTAGGTCAATCATTATAAAATCGAGTTACTCACTGAATGTCATGGAAGCTGCATGATTGATCCTATTTTTGAGTTTATGGTTAGAGTCTAATGGTATATGAAACGTGTTAAGGTTATGGTTGGAGTCTAATGGTATATGAAACCTGTTAAGATTATTGTTGGAGTCTACTGGTATATGAAACGTGTTAAGGTTATGGTTGGACTCTAAGGGTATATGAAACGTGTTAAGGTTATGGTTAGAGTCTAATGGTATATGAAACGTGTTAAGGTTATGTTTGGAGTCTAATGGTATATGAAACGTGTTAAGGTTATGGTTGGAGTCTAATGGTATATGAAACGTGTTAAGGTTATTGTTGGAGTCTAATGGTATATGAAACGTGTTAAGGTTATGGTTGGAGTTTAATGGTATATGAAACGTGTTAAGGTTATGGTTGGAGTCTAATGGTATATGAAACGTGTTAAGATTATTGTTGGAGTCTAATGGTATATGAAACGTGTTAAGGTTATGGTTGGAGTCTAATGTTATATGAAACGTGTTAAGGTTATGTTTGGAGTCTAATGGTATATGAAACGTGTGAAGGTTATTGTTGGAGTCTAATGGTATATGAAACGTGTTAAGATTATTGTTGGAGTCTAATGGTATATGAAACGTGTTAAGGTTATGTTTGGATTCTAATGGTATATGAAACGTGTTAAGATTATTGTTGGAGTCTAATGGTATATGAAACGTGTTAAGATTATTGTTGGAGTCTAATGGTATATGAAACGTGTTAAGGTTATGTTTGGATTCTAATGGTATATGAAACGTGTTAAGATTATTGTTGGAGTCTAATGGTATATGAAACGTGTTAAGGTTATGGTTGGAGTCTAATGGTATATGAAACGTGTTAAGGTTATGTTTGGATTCTAATGGTATATGAAACGTGTTAAGGTTATGTTTGGAGTTTAATGGTATATGAAATGTGTTAAGGTTATGGTTAGAGTCTAATGGTATATGAAACGTGTTAAGGTTATGGTTGTAGTCTAATGGTATATGAAACGTGTTAAGGTTATTGTTGGAGTCTAATGGTATATGAAACGTGTTAAGGTTATGGTTGTAGTCTAATGGTATATGAAATGTGTTAAGGTTATGGTTAGAGTCTAATGGTATATGAAACGTGTTAAGGTTATGGTTGTAGTCTAATGGTATATGAAATGTGTTAAGGTTATGGTTAGAGTCTAATGGTATATGAAACGTGTTAAGGTTATGTTTGGATTCTAATGGTATATGAAACGTGTTAAGATTATTGTTGGAGTCTAATGGTATATGAAACGTGTTAAGATTATTGTTGGAGTCTAATGGTATATGAAACGTGTTAAGGTTATGTTTGGATTCTAATGGTATATGAAACGTGTTAAGATTATTGTTGGAGTCTAATGGTATATGAAACGTGTTAAGGTTATGGTTGGAGTCTAATGGTATATGAAACGTGTTAAGGTTATGTTTGGATTCTAATGGTATATGAAACGTGTTAAGGTTATGTTTGGAGTTTAATGGTATATGAAATGTGTTAAGGTTATGGTTAGAGTCTAATGGTATATGAAACGTGTTAAGGTTATGGTTGTAGTCTAATGGTATATGAAACGTGTTAAGGTTATGGTTAGAGTCTAATGGTATATGAAACGTGTTAAGGTTATGGTTGTAGTCTAATGGTATATGAAATGTGTTAAGGTTATGGTTAGAGTCTAATGGTATATGAAACGTGTTAAGGTTATGGTTGTAGTCTAATGGTATATGAAATGTGTTAAGGTTATGGTTAGAGTCTAATGGTATATGAAACGTGTTAAGGTTATGGTTGGAGTCTAATGGTATATGAAACGTGTTAGAGGAGGCAAATGTTGTTTACTTTCATATTTCACCTCTCTTAGCTATCACAAAAATTATGTGATTAAAAACAAGAAAATGTTTTAAGATTGTTCTAATTAAAATACATGACTACTTTTACAAAAGTTTAAAATTGACATCCACTGTGGATATTGCAGGTCAGTCCGAGAGTGATATGATCACTGTTACAATGGCCAATATTCTATGATATATTCTATTGATATTCTTACCCCACACAGATTAGCTCGTATGGATGAGAAAGGCTTGATTGTCGGCTTTTGCAGGATCTGAGTGTCAATATATCCAGAAACATATTTTACTCCAGTTGACTTTAAAGGATGTCATGTCGAGGAACTTGATTTATATTAATCTTAGGTGCACGTTATTTACGGTTTTCTTTGTGATCCTTCCAAACTGATGTCTGTCACCTTATTTACACTTTCAAAATTAAGTAAAACAAGAATGATGGAATACAGAAGAGATTTATTCAGTTTGATATTCATTCAAAATGACTGAGTAGTATGCTAGAGCGAAACAGTAAACCCTTAATTATCATTTTCATACATTGCTACCAAGTGAAACATATGCTTCACAGTACATTTTTATCATAATCGATGACTACCGTGCGGAGATACTGCTCGAGTTAATAAAAAATCTATAATTTTTTTATACTCATTCTTAACATTTTGCATACTCGGTCGAAATGGTTGGCCGCCTCCCAAAGTAACCTGCATGTAACGAACCATGAAAGGGAAAAATCTTTTAAAAACAGAATAAAGCATTAATATATTATGGTCATGTATCTATTTGAGAGCATGGTGAGAATTTCGTCATTTCACTCACATTGAATCTGACAGCTGCCAGCATTTCGTTAATGTATATATCCCATGACTGTTCATTGTTCCCAACTTTTCACTAAAACGTTCTACTTTGCCGTTACTTTGGGTGTGATATCAATTTTGACAACCTGACCCCATTGATCATAAATAATGGTTTTATCATAATCTAGGACTACCGTGCGTGCATACTGCTCGAGTTAATAATAAATTTATAATCTTTTTTTACTCACTCTAAACGCATTGCATACTGTGTCGAAGTCGTTAGCTGCACTCACCTCCCAAAGTATCCTGAATGTAATGAACCCTGAAACGGAATTTTTTTAAAAACAGAATATAGACCTTACACAAGCTAAACTATTCCCTCTCACTTGTTCCTCTTCCCCACTTCCAAACTCCGAACCTATTTAGAACTTTCTGAACAAATCCTTATTTTGTCTTTGACATCTGCAACCGGTGCAAATAGGGGATAAATCGCATCCAAACTATTTGCAAGTTTATCATTATGCTATGTGTCATGACTCTCCTCTCCATCAATGGTAAGCTAGACTCCTCATCCGGTCTTTTCCATTGATGTCGACTCCTCCATATTGGCGTATCAGTTTATTACATGGCTGAATTGTTATCCGACTCAGAGCAGCCAATGTAGATTTTCTTAACGGGTTTTCACGTTCCTTGATTGATGGATATGAGACGTGAGTGTTTTTTCTCCAATCTTAAAATCCATGAACTTTGTTTTCTCATTCGAATTCTTTATCAGTTTTTCCTAGCTTTCAGAATGTTGTTCCTTACCAATGCAAACGATCGATGCATCTCTTGTAGAGCAATCTCGTGTTGCTCATCACCCTAGTATATTTTACAAGGCATTAATATATTATATAATTGCAAGATCATATATCTGTTGGAAACATGGTGAGAATTTCGTCATTTCACTCACATTGAATCTGACAGCCACCAACATTTGGTTAATGTATATATCCCATGACTGTTCATTGTTCCCAACTTTTAACTAAAACGTTCTACTTTGCCGTTAGTTTGGGGTGATAAAATGATGTGCTCACATGCTGAGGTCCTACAATGCATTCTTCATCACTTTGTTAACATTTTTGGACCCATTGTCTGTTAACAACTGGAGTGGTGTCCCGAATCTGAGGAAAATTTCATCCAAGACCATATGAACCACAGTTTCAGCCTTCTTGTAAGGGGCTGCGAAAACCTCTGGCAAACCCCTATACATATTGATGAACATCACTATGTACTGGTTACGCAAAACTGTAAGGTAAGGGGCGGAAATATCCATTGCCAGTTTTGAAAAAGGAAAAAGAAGCAGATTGTACTCCTGCATTCAAGGTTATTGCTTGCTTATATTTCTTGTTTAGCATGGAATTCATTTGTCTACATATTCATTCACCTTCTTAAATAAACATGGTCAGAAATATTTTTGCTTCTGTAAATTATATATATATATATATATATATATATATATATATGTCATCCACATACAGTACTGTTTCGTTGTATCACAACTCATCAGTGCGGCTAGGCAAACACCTTTCCTCAGCCGTAGATTAAACCTACAACCATTGCATTGACAGTCGGCAGCTCTCACCATTCGGCTAGGAATCAGTGCCGTAAATATTTCTCCTAGAGTGTGTATTAAATCCACACCCCCCCGTCGCAGAGTGCTCGAACCATCAGCTTGTTTATAAACAAATTAATAGTGGGCTTCGCTTAATCGCTTTAAATACGCATTGGGTGAAAATATATTTACAAAGTGCTCAACCCAAAGATATATATATTTAATAAGGGGGTAGTCACCAACAATGTATATTTTTTAACATTATTTTATTATTCCATGTCTTGTTTTTCATTTTAGAATTATATTTGGATCATTGTAATAATGTTTTTAAATCATTGAAATCGTTTTTACGCGTTTCAGACGTTCTGTGAAGCGTCCTCGTCAGAAATTATTTTCAAATGTGTTGGAGATGTAAAAATGGCATTTTCGTAGTTCATTTGAAGTGTTTCCAAGGGGTGGAGGCGTGAAAGTGTCTTTTATTCATTGACATGTTCAGTTTTTATTGCTCTTTTATTGGGCTTGTCGAGGGAGGCCGCTGACCTCAGCTGTACTCACTCTTGTGTGGTGTTTCGCTGTCTCTCACTCTCTCTTTCTGCTTGTGTTTTTTTCCTTTAGGGTAGTGTGTGTTTTCTTTTATTGGTTTGAGAATGTGTGTACTGTTTTATAGTATTATGAGATTATTTGCTTCCCTTGGAAGGTGACTGTGATGCAACGTCGTTACTAATGTGTATGTGTGAGGAGGGGGAACCAGCTTTTTTGAAATAAGGGAAGGGGTGCTTTTATTCTATTTTGATATTTATTTTTTGGATTCTAAGATTTTAATTTTGTGATTTTTTGTTTCAGTCTTTTCGGGTATTCTTTACATTATATTTGTTTAGATAGAGGGGTGTATTTAAAATATATATATATATATGTGTGTTTTGTGGCCATATGCTGTGGTACATATAACCTTAACAATTGTTCGCCGTCGGGTTCCAATGAATAATACACTAGCTTGTCCATCACCATAAACAGTTTTTGTTCCATTTTAGACGATTCACCGTTCTTCATCTGCCTCTTGTTTTCTAAATAAATCAAAAGCCAATCAAATCAAAACCAAATAACTCTATTGAATCAAACTCTATTGAATAGACGATTTAATATTAACATTGAATACATATTCTAGAGGTATGTGATTTGTACAAATAGTGACATTCACACTATGAAAATATTTATTCAACATATTGAGGGCATAGTGTATCTTGTTCTATAGTCTGCATATCACTAAGTTTATGGGATAAGAATAAATTGGTTTTTCAACCTCTACGCTCCTTCTGATCCGTGTACAGTCTGTAGTGTTTCTCAGGATTGGGATAAGCCAGTATAACAATATCTGCAGGCTTCATTTTTAAGCTGACTGTCTATCCTTTAGGGGATTTAATTCTTTTGTTCATCAAGCATAATAATCACAGTAATGTTACAAGATACTCTACACTTAGCTATTTAACAACTCGTTCTCAATGTGCTCGTTGGTATTTTTTATCTTATGCGCATCACACACGCGCACACACACGCACACAGAGACACACACACACACATATATATATATGTTTTTTTTTCGAGTAAAAACAGGAGGGTAAAAAAATGGAATTTCACGTACCTTATTGTATTATTTTTTGTTTTCTTCAACATCACAGGACTCTTCTTTGTCGTATGTTTACAATTCGTCCAGGCTCCCTTAATATGTGTTAGCAAATGAAATGTACTTTCCGCTGTCATTGGCTATATATACGATCTGCTTTTTGTGATCACCCTCGACTGTAATGCGTGCGTTCGCATGTGTACACCTTCGCGCTATATCAAGGAATTAATTCTTTGTCGCTTTTACTTTCCAAGTCATGTGATGCAATGTGTGGTTAACATCATTAAAATATTTTCATAACAGCCAAATATTTCTTAATGTCTTTGAATATGTAGCCAGTTAATTCGCACACTCTATATAATCTAAACAATGTAATAGTTTGTTTCCTGCAACATCAAGCAAAAGCAATATGTACTAATAACAATACCTTTCGAAATGAGCTAGACAATTTAAGAGAAACCCTCAACCAGAGATCTATACACGAGAGTATTCAAGCGTGATTTGACTTTCCAAGAACGTGCATGTACCATCGCTTATGGAAAAATCATGACTAAGAGATTCCATGTAAATGTGGAAAATTATACAAATGTGATCCATGTCATTCACTAACAGTAAAATTAGAAAAACATTGAACAGCTGTAATATGTGGAAAGATTTAAAAATCAGTTTTGGCAGCATATATACGGATGGAAAAGTGAAACCATAGACTCTTATAGAATGAAGTAAATAATTATTAATTGCGAAGAACAGTGAAAAGTATGCTGTCTTAAGGAAACAAATGAGCTTTAAATCAGCTTAAAATACCACCTTTTAGGCAACAAAGCATCTCTAAGCGTAATTGTTTCCGTTTCAGGTTAGACAACGTGACGCCTAGTTCAGATGCCTTGATTTCTACTAAGTAACTGTTAGGAGCTCACTAATCTCCACCTTTCTGGTAAATCTAATCAAGAAATCGGTCACAGATTGAAATATGATTAGATAACTGTACGAGTGACTGTGTAAAAGCACAAAAAACTGGCACTGTTCGTGATGCCCCTAAATCTGGTCATCCTAGAGTTACTTCTTACAGGGAAAACAATACTATAGATAGCAACGTCAGAAACATTTAAAACGGCTTCACAAATTCAACAACAATGTATTGTTGTTAAAAGGTGTTCTCTTTCTACAGTTAAGAACAGATTAAAGGAATTTAATGTGTGAGACTCTGTTGGAAGATGCAAGGAAATGATTACTATAAAGAACAGAAAGTGCCGTCTGGATTCTGTCAGATGCATTGAAGATCATGACTTTTCATATTGGTCGAAAGTCATTTTTAGCAATGAACGAAAATCCAATATGCAAAGCACTGATTGCAGGCACTATTTCAGTCGAAGGGCGGACGAAGAGTTTAATTTTAGGTGCACTGTTTCAATGCTACAAAGTGGTTGAGGTTCAGTATGTGTGGCGTATTATTAGTGCCTAGAGTTTACTTGGAAGTTCGAATTCATTCGACCAAGTACATTTATATGTTGATTGAGCATTTTCTACTCTACTTTGGCCGAAATTTGGATGATAATCCTATATTTATGTATGGTAATGCTTCCATTCACGCAACGGACAGTGTCAAGATTACTTGAAGGGCAAGATATTCAATGTTTTAATTGGCCTGCACAATCTGCAGACCTCAATCCTATCAAAAACATATGACATTGAGAATTGTTTTTGAAAGGAACGCCTTTGCCAGATGATGCAGTTTGAATTCTGCTAATTCAAGGAATGTTCAAAAGATTGCAGGTTGTCAAATTGCAGAAGTGTTATACTACTAAATATTTACTAGTTCATTGTGTTTATGTTGTATTTGTGTTGCAGTAATGTTCTAAAATTATATTAAAATACAATTTTCCATAGTAAAGGGTTTCTTTATGCCTTTATCCATTTGAAATTAATTTTGTAAATTGACGTGAACACTAGGATACTTCAATTAGAAGTTAAATATAAACAGGTAAAATTATAAATGACTTAAAGATGATGCAAATGAGGTATTGGGTTTTAAACTGTTAAATTGAATTTAGCTGTTATTTGCACATTTTGAAAAAATGATGAGTGCGAACATTTTTATGCCATTATATATATATATATATATATATATATATATATATAATAAATTCCACAGCCAAACAACGGCGAAGCCTACAAGAGCCATGAAAGTCAACAAAACGGAAGTCCAAGCATGGAAAAATTCAGCAAAATTAAAGAAGAATTTTTAATAAGGCTTTTTTACCCAGTCATCACTAACGACACAAAAGCAGGCTACACTCATGTACTAAATAAAGCGTTCCATTGAGAATTCTGTACATATTTCTTAGTTCAAGAGAAAGGTTCTTAAGTTTGACAAAATACACCTGAATAAGATCGGCAGTAACATAGAAATTTTGTGAAAATAACACCCAAGATGAGAACAGTATTCTAAAGAATCCAAATAATATGAATAATCAATCCCCATCTCTAAAATGAAGAAACGTAAAGATTTTTTTAGTTGAAAATAGAAATAAATTTTGTTAACTAACCAGTATTTCATAAAACTGTACTAATTTTTTTAAATTTCATTAACAATAATAATTTTGTTGACTGACCAGTATTGCATAAAACTATACACATTTTCTTTTTTGAATTTCATTGATAAAAGATGTTTTGGATATTTTTAATAGAAATCAACATGAGAAATTCAAGTTAACCATATGAAATATATTTTTTCTAATTTACTTTATATTTTCAGAATTTGCAACAGTGAAAAGAATTAAATTAATGGATGAGAAGGAGTTTTCTTCATTGGTGTTTTAAAAAGGTTTAAAATAATTATACATTTCTTTACATAAATTTTCTGAAGTTAAAATATACTAGCCTGGTTATCATCATACACTACATTGCATGTATATTTTGTGGAATATATCTAACATGGCTGACAAACTACATTCTTGTGAAGTATGTGGTTCTTCTTTTGCAGAGAAGTCACATTTTTTGCGTCATATGAAAACACATACGGGAGAGAAACCACATTCTTGTGAGATATGTGCTTTTTCTTTTGCATGGAAATCAAATTTGTTGAATCATATGACCACACATACAGGAGACAAACCACATTCTTGTGAAATATGTGGGTCTTCTTTTGCACGAAAGTCAAATTTGTTGAGTCATATGATAACACATACTGGAGATAAACCACATTCTTGTGAAGTATGTGGTTCTTCTTTTGCACGGAAGTCACATTTGTCGAGTCATATGAAAACACATACGGGATTAAAACCACATTCTTGTAAAATATGCATTTCTTCTTTTGCAGAGAAGTCACATTTGTTGCGTCATATGAAAACACATACAGGAGAGAAACCACATTCTTGTGAAGTATGTGGTTCTTCTTTTGCAGAAAAATCAACTTTGCTGAGTCATATGAAAACACATACAGGAGAGAAACCACATTCTTGTGAAGTATGTGGTTCTTTTTTTGCACAGAAGTCACATTTTTTGCGTCATATGAGAACACATACAAGAGAGCAACCACATTCTTGTGAAGTATGTAGTTCTTCTTTTGCAGAGAAGTCAAATTTGTTGCGTCATATGAAAGCCCATACGGGAGAGAAACCACATTCTTGTGAAGTATGTGGTTTTTCTTTTGCACAGAAGTCACATTTGTTGCGTCATATGAAAACACATTCTTGTGAAGTATGTGGTTTTTCTTTTGCAGAGAAGTCGCATTTGTTGCGTCATATGAAAACACATACTGGAGAGAGGGACGGCTAGTATCCTTAAAAGATCTCTTGGTTTAACTCACTAAAATAGGGGTAAATGTCAAACATCTGGTTGGATGTCCCATCCCCTAGAAGAAAAAGTTTAAGAAAAATTTAAAAAAAGAGAGAAACCACATTTATGTGAAATATGTGGTTTTTCTTTTGCACAGAAGTCTACTTTGTTGAATCATATGAAAACAAATACAGGAGAGAAACCACATTCATGTTAAGTATGCACAGAAGTCAACTTTGTTAAGTCATATGAAAAGACATATAGGATTCAATTCATATGAATATACATACGGGACAAAAATATCTCCATTAGAAAAACTGTAAAATGGAATGTGGCAAGCCTAGTTGAAGTCAGCATTCCTAATGATGTTTGCTTAAACAGAGCAGAGAGGTAGTAAATAACAAAATACCGACATAAAAAGAAATTGGAATCTTACGGTAAAATTTATAGCGTGGATGCTAAAAAGATAAGAAAATTTAAAAAGATGTAAGATTTGATGCATCATATGAAAACACATACAAGAAACAGTATCTGATGATATTCCAATATCCATATCTCAACATTGTATTGCAGCCTTATGAAACAAGTCAGAACAACCTCTATCATGCAAGTGGACAACGATTTTAATCAAGCCTATTTTACAAATATGACAAAATTAGAAAACAAGTCTGCTACGGAAATCACCCAAAGGAGTTGTTAAAAATACTCCAGAACTTCCATTACAGAAAATTGGAAAAATGGGCCAAACAATATTGTGACATGTATTTTCTGGATTCATTCACCCAGGACTATATAAGTTTTAAGGACTATATAAAATGTGCCAAACAATATTTTACATGTATTTTCACGATTCATTCACCCAGGACTATATAAGTTTCAAATACACATAAATAGTGATGATGAGCCATTTGACATCGTGCAATCAGGTTCTTGTAGAAGATGGCTACTATACAATGGAATATAATTAAATGTGTAAATATATCCACATGACGATCTATAACATGTTGAATATTGAATGTTGCAGCAAGTATTGGGAACAGCAGCTGGACATGTTATACACCATCCACTATAACTCTATGATTCCGAAAGCTATGTGCCTTGAAACGAGCTGTTAAACCTGGCATAATTATATGAGACAATAAATAGAAAGTCACAATCTCAGAAGATAATGTCTTTAATAATACTAGGTTAAAAATAGTGATAGTAAAAAAAAGAAAATACTAGGTTTTATGTACGACGTGAAAGAAATTGGAATCTTTGGAAAATCTCTATTTCAGTAATTATAGGGCAATTGAAATTAGAAAAAAGAATTTTAGAAACTACCTTGTGAAGCAAGTCCAAGAGAGATTCAAACAATTGATCAAAAAGGAACATTAGAATTTTAAAATGATTGTCTGGTGGAAATGTATGAGATAAAGGGTCACTGACTAGCATCTGGTTGGATGCGCCATCACCAGCTAAAACAAAATAATGAAATTAAAAAAGAGACAAGCTTAATTCCTTTTACATATGTGGTTCTTTGCATAGAAGGAACATTTGTTGTGTCATATGCAAAATCATACAAAATACAAAGAATTTTATTAGAACATTCAAATATTTATTATTTCATATAGAGCTAAATGTGTAAGCCTCACGTAGGGCGCCATTAATTTTTGAGAACTTCGACCGATGAAAATTGAAAGAAGAGAAAAGGTGTATGAAATATAACTGGTTTAATGAAAAATCTTAAGAAGTATTTGCACGAAATTCCTAGATAACTAAACTTTTGCAATGAAGCGATAACAGGAATAATTACTGTCTATGAATATCTATATATTCTAAAAGAAAATTACGTGTAAGTTCCAGAAGTGGAAGAGAAATTCAAACAATTGCTCAAAAACAGTTAGAATCTTAAAATGATTGTTTACTAGAAATGTATGAGATAAAGGGTGAATGCCTGGCATCCGGTAGGGTGCACCATCACCAGCTTAAACAAAAAATTTAAATTAGCCAAGCCACATTCCTTTGACAAAAACATACGGAAAACAAAAGAACTTTAAAAGAACATTCAATATCTATGCATTTCATATAGAGTTAAATGTGAGACTCATGTAGGGAACCCATTGATTTCTGAGAAATTCGACTGATGAAAATTGAAAGAAAGGGGAAAAGTGTATGACATATACCAACTGGTTTAGTGAAAAATCCTAAGGAATATTTACACACAATTTCTAGAAAAGCAAACGTTTGCAATGAAACGATAACATGGATAATAACTGTCTACAAATATATATATATATATTCTAATTAAATTATGTGTAAGTTACAGGAGGATCTCTTCACACTAACTAAAATGTATGGGTAAACTAACTATTTATTAGATAAATTCGACAATTTGTTGTCAGAATTTCCAATTCCACAACTCGACACTTGTTTCCAAACTTCCAACTCATAAACTCAACATTTTTCAAGGAAGTTGCACACGACTACGCATATAGCACGCCTTCTTCTTACACGTCCATCCACAGTGAGAACTAAAATGATAAAGTGTTGAAGTTAAAAACCATATTCTTGTTATGTGTATATGTATTCTTGTGTTAAAAAATGTGTTACTCTCCCACGCAAAAACATGAGAAACGAATATGATACTTTGATTATGTTAATAATTTTCTTTTAAAACAAAGTTTTTATTCTTATGTAAATCTTTAAAACCACCCAAAAACTGAGGTCATGTATTAACAGTTTTTACTTTTATTTTTAAATTTAATATATTTCAATAAAACATCTGTTTTATATCAATTTTTCATGTTTAAATATCTAATTCATTTTTTAACCTTTTATCATTGTTATTTTCATACAAATCTTTATTGTGCAAGATTTTGAAATACGATTGACATTCAATAAGTAATGACCCTGACTCACTTCTGTTTGATCTAGCAGAATGTTGCATATGCAATGATTTATATTTCTGTGGATTATGTGGCAAAGTACAACTCTGAACTAGTTGTTCCTGATTTACAAGTTTTTGAAATAAATTAAGTGTGAAATAGAGCATGTCAAGTGTCATGCAGTGATCAGTTCTCTTTTTGCAATCAGTCACACCACAGGACATACTATAGAAGATTTGATGAAATTTAAAGAAACGATGTCACATCATATTCTTGTAAACGTTGATATTGTGAATTCCAATATATCATGAAATCTGTAACAGCATCACCTTGGTCTTATTGCCTTCCATCTATAATTAATGAGACAACAGTAAGCCATTATTGTGCAAGATTTTTAAATACTTAATATGATAGCCTTTTATCATTGTTGTTTTCACATATATGTTGATTGTGCAAGATTTTTTTAAATACTATTGACTTTCAATAATTAATGACCTTGGCCCACTTCCGCTTGTCTGATCTAGTAGAAATGCTGCATATGCAAATATTTATATCCCCATGTGGCAAATTTCAACTCTGAACTAATTGTTGTTTCTGATTTCCAAGTGTTTGAAATTAGTTAAGTATGAAATGGAGCCTGTCAAGTGTCATGTACTAATCAGTTGTCATATTTGAAATCACGCTCACAACAGGAATCTCTTGATGAAATTAAAAGAAATGTCACATCATATGATTCTTGTAAAACGTTGCCATTGTGAATTCCAATGTGTCATGAAATCTGTAACTGCAGCACCTAGATTTGGTTGCCATCTTTCTGTCATGGATGAGGCAACTGCCAGCAATTTCGTGGCAACCTTTTTTGCAGATCCATGCTTTTTTTACACAGTGGTCACCACTTATCAAAGCCCGGAAGCCACTCAGGGATAAGGGTTTGCAAGATAAACCAAAAGAACATGACTAGTGCAAAGTCTCCAGAAACTATCAGATAGATTCATAGGTTGCTGGCAATTATCTGATGGATTCATGGGTTGCTGACAACTTTCCAAAAGCAAGACCACGTTGATTACGATAATGTACCGAAGAAGTCTTCAGTCTATGTGTCTTAAACCTGTATCCACAATTTACAGGAGCTTATTACGCTTGAATTTTCAAAAAAATATATGAAAATTATCAAAATCAAGAGTCAGGGCCAGATCAGGAAATATCCCCACTGCAAGATATCACTCTGATCCACAACACACATCGTTTGAGATCAGAAGTGCAGATGTCTATGAAATCCTCTGCCATGCACTTTGCATCACCTTGCACCATCTGATGTTCATTTCTTGAAGCCAGAAAATTGTTTGTGAAAGGAAAGCCTTTTCCAGGTGATGCAGCCTGATTTTTTGTTTAAAAGATAGAAAACATACTAATAACTGTGACAATTTACATTGTTCTAATTGTAAGACAAATTAGACCACGGTATTACGTACTGCCATAACAATTTTATATTTTTAGCGGACATTTTTAGGGACATTTTCTTCTTCCAAATCATTTGATAAAACAAGAGTATTGAACAGCGTCCGATTATCATTTACTGTTGCTGCACCAGGATATCGATAAAATTCAACAATTATAAACTGATTAGCCATATACAACTACCTGATGGATTCATAAGTTGCTGACAACTTTCCAAAAGCAAAACCACGTTGATTACCATAGTGTACCGAAAAGTATTCACTCTATATGTCTTAAACTGGGATTCACAATTTACAGGCGCTTATTACGCTTTAATTTTCAGAAAATATAGTAAAGTTATCAAAATCAAGAGCCGGGGCGAGATCAGCAAATATTCCCCCCCTGCAAGATATCACTCCAATCCACAACACACATCGTTCGAGATCAGAAACACAGACGTCTATGAAATCCTTTCCCATGCATTTTGACTCACCTTTCACTATCCGAGTTTCACCGCTAGAAGCCATAAATTGTTTTTTGAAAGAAACGCCTTTGCCAGATGATGCAGCTTCACTTCTGATATAAAAGATGCGAGAAATGTGTAACTCTGTGATGTTCTCATCTAGAAAAATAATTACTGTGTCATTTTTCGGTGTTCTACTTATATGAGAAATTAAACCAGGGCATTATGTACTATACGCCTGTCATAACAAATTCAAATTTTTAGGGACAGTTTCTTCTTCCAAATCAAACGATAAACCAAGAGTGTTGGACAACATTCGATTATCATTTGCTGCAGCATCTTGATATCGATAAAAATTCAACAATTATAAACTAATTAGCCATATACAACTTCGACATAGATAGTAAGTTGTATAGCAGTTATATTTTGTGGGGCTGTTTTATATTTATGTGAACTAATCTTTCTACTTAGAATAATTGACCTATTATCAAATGAAAATACTTTATATGGAGTGAACTTCTACTGAGCTACTTAAACACTTCTCTCATATCTAAATCAGTTGGCTTTGATACATTGACAAACTGGGCGTTTAGATGCGCCAATCCAAATCACCAGCGATATGACACGGCATTGTGTTTAAATTATTTCTTAACCTCTTTCTGTTGTTTCATGAGCGAAAACGGGAAATAAAGTTTTTTAAAAATTGAGACATTTTCATTAATTTAACTTTGGATTAAAAATTTTATTCAGTATGTTTTTTTTAGTTTTTTTCATTTGCACACGTAATTTATCATTAACAAATGTGTTTCTTTTTTTCTACACACCATTGCTAGATTAGTTAAGGAAGAATAAATTGTGACGTCCATATTTTTTTTATAAAAGAAATTAAACATTAATGCATATTACGATCACCAGTTAATAATTTTGTTAATTTAAACATAAATAGAATTTTTTGAATAAAACAATTGAAGAAAACGAAATTTTATAACAAAACATGTTAATATCTACACTTTTACAATAATATAATTGTAATGTTTAATCAGTAGGGATTCTTTATTAAAAACCGTGTTTGGTACAAAAAGTAAAGTAAATAATCACAAAGCTTTGTAGATGTGTCATCCAAATTTGTTATGGACGTACGGTCACAATACATAACAATAAGCGTGTTAATTTTACAGTTTTAAACCATTTGCAAAGCTTAAGGATATTATGAGTTAATACGTTCTTTTGAGAACTAACTTGCTTTTTGAAATCACGATAAGAATTAATCACCACTACAAAGTATACGTAGGTACTATGCTAAAATATTTATTCTGCAATCCTCAAATATAGCACGCTCTTCCATACACACAATAAGAAATCTAATCACCCTAAGGAACTCAGTGGTAATAATTTTGTGGTGGAATTTGCTTATATATAGTTAAGGCCTTCTGCACGGAAAACATATATAAGTTTAATCTCCTTCCAAAATCTGCATTGTTTCATATTCCTTACAGAATGTCAAATTCATTTTATAATCGGAATCTTGCTTTCCAAATATGAAATAAATGCTGATTTGCTGCGATAGAAAATAAACACATTCTATTCGCCCTCTGAAAACAGGAGGTTTTACCTGCGAGCAGATCCTTCTAGGACAGAACAAACACGGCACTGATATACTACCACAAAAGTCTGATTTGTTTATATGCTTTCTACGACATAAGTTAGACACAAGGTCAATTCATAATCAGAATTAAGCTCTGAAAAATATCGAATTAATCAAGCTGCAAACATCCTTATTAGTACCTTGCCATACTTCACGCAATAAGTAATATAAAATTTGTGATCCGTAGATAATGCCTGGGATAATGCATTCATGAAACAAAACATATACTTGACTTTGACCTTCACCAATCGCATATTATAATTATTACTAATACACGACGTATCCTCGGCATGTTTTGCAGGCTAACCTGCTCTTTCACTTGAACCCTGACTCTTCAAATCCTTGTTTCCGACTCACGCTTTTCATTCCCCAAGCAGTTTCATTGGCCCAACCGGCAGAGTGCAATTTGCCAACAATTGAAGCCTCATTCTTTACATTTACACACACACGAGACTTCGTGATGACGAAACATGTGTCTGTCGAGATCTAACAGAATAAAACCATTAAACAGACATTTTTTTAAAAATTAATTCTATTAAAAAATTGTTCAGACATTAAAAGATAAAGAATAATTGTTTATGAAAATACTGAGGCGTTGTCATGCGTGTAAACCATTATTGTGCCCCCAAAACTTTCATTTTTTTATTGTTTTAACATTTTTTAATGGAAACGATTAATTTTGTAAAATGGCTGTTGTAATATTGCTTTAGATAATGTTCTTTACTTCCGGGTATTGCATCATTCTTTGGGAGAGTGGATGTATTTGCGCCTTATTGTCTTAGTTGCTGTCAGGTTAAAGGAAGTGCAGTCAAAATCATTGTCGTGACATCCGAAAACTTTTATTGTCTTCACAAGTTTTTAATTAATTTTGTAAAATGGTCGGTGTCATATTGCTTACATATAGTCTTTTCTGTCGGAAATTGCATCATTATCTGGGTCTTATCGTCTTAGTTGCTGTCATGTCAGGCTATGACAACGTAATTGTGTTAAATTGGTAATTCTTATACGTGTAGAGCGAGGGTGTCAGAAGTCGCCATTAAAAAGGAGTGATTAATTAGACTCGCTATCTGTCGAAGCTTATACCAACATGAATACTGTAATTTAAACCGTAATTTTTTTTCAATAAAATGAGCAAAGACGAAATTTTAAAATAATAAAATGTTTAATCGAAAATTATACATTTTTTAAATCGGTTTTCTTTACAGAATATTTCAGGAAGTTATACGAATTTTAACTTAATCTAAATATATAAATTCCAAACAATCATTGACCTATATAAAATACTAATCAACGTGTGCTTCCATTCTTCATTTATAAGAATTTGTCCATATTTATATTTTATATTCCATGTACTTTTTAAATAAAAGGATATTTTAAGCAAGAGTCACAGAACACTGCGTTTTGTAACTCGTTCCCGCTGTTAGCAAAAGCGGTGTTTCCTCTATTTTTCTAATTGTTAAATACGGATGCCTAAAAGGGAAATAAATTATCTTCCTTTTGTATTTCTGACATATTTGTTCTAATCTACAAAGTTGATCAAGATGCGTCATCGTACTTGAAAAATGATCACATTTCACTCATCAGTTTTGGCCTTTTTTAAAGAAACCGCTCAACCAATTTTCCATTTTTTTATTATCTTAAAAAAATACATGACTTTTTTATTTAATATATTTGATTTAATATATTTTATTTCTTCTTTATGGATTGAATTTTGTTTTAAAATATCTAAAAAAACATTGAATGAAATAGAAAAAATTGTCGTCGGCGTCTGATATTTACTGGAGAATCTAACTAATACGTAAGGTTTCAATTAAAAAAAAATTAACGTGTTTTTTTTGTAAGTTTTAAACTTTGGGCTTTACATGTAAATTTGCAAATAACTATTCTTTTTTGTTGTTTTAAATTAGATTATTTTATTTATTGATCTTTTATCTTCAATTTGTGATATATAAAACTTAGGTGAGAAAATGTTTTAGTTTAATTTTAATAGACATTTCAAAATGGGGAGTTAATTAAAAAAACAACGTTTGTCTAGAATATTATATTCGGTTTATTGGAAAGAGCATAAAATTTCACATTGAACCTGTAAATATCGTAAATATTGAAACAATAGAACAATTTTGATAGATTTTTGAAGTTTAAAAATTGAAAAAAATTAACTCGTAAAATTCAATTAATTTCATTACGTAGAAAAAATGGCTTTTAGTTAAAAATTTATAAAATGGCTTTAGTTAAAAATGAAGATTTTTTAGTTAATAATGAAGACAAGTAAAGAGAAAAGTGTTCCATGTATTTAAAGATTTAAGAATATATTGCCGGCATGTTGAGGGAGACAATAGTTCAGTGTTCGTGCACGCACGTGTTTATAGCTAGTAGAACAAAAGAGAAAGAAAAGGCAAAGTCTTCAGATGAACACTTTTTTAAAATAAAAAATAATATTTTTTAAACAACTTTAATAGTTCATTTTGGAAGTATATTCCATAAAGATATAAAACAACCCACTTTAAAAAGAGAAATTACGATTTTTTTAATATTTTATTCGCAGTTTTGTGTTAAGAGTATCAAAAATTCCCCTAAAATTCTGACACACTTAGTCTATAACGAAATATAAATTGAATACGATTAAAAAATAATAATTAGAAAATCGAAACAAGTAATTATATTAAGAGAAGAAACATTCCTAAGTAAAAAAAAACGGGTAATTCTTTTTTGGCATGCAAACACGCCAGAAAATAGGCCACACGCCAAATTTAATTCCGTCATCGAACAACTTTCTACAGAAAAAAAGTTTATTTTTACACAAGTTTACAAAACCAAAGTCAGTTTCGTTTAAGAAAAAATGAATACATAAAACCAACTTCGTATCCGGTGTATAATTTTTTTTGTTAAATAATAAACGTGTTTTTTCATATATATATATATTTTTATGCTTATTCTCAAGGTAAATGTCTAAACATTCTTCTAAAAATAAACTTTATTCAATTATATATATAAAAAACAATAATTCGGCGGTATACCACACAGAGATTTATCCAAAAAATTATTTTTGTTTTACAATCGAAAACATTGACTTCAACTCCGTTGTTGGAATTAAAAAAATAATAAACGCATTTTTTTTCAGATATAATTTTATTTATTCGCTAGATAAAAATGTAAAAATAAGTTTTTTATCTGTGGAAATTTGTTTTATGACGGAATGTAATTTGGCGTTGGCGTACTTTTGGCGAGCTGGCGTGGCAAAAAGAATTACCAAAAATTAACTAGGATTAAAGATCAGTGATTATTTTTTAATAATAATACAGAAACAATTTTTTTTCGTTTTTATCAAGCGAATAAACATAAAATTATATGGAAAAACCACATTTATTATTTTTAAAATCCAAAAATGGAGCTGAAGTCGATGTTTTCGATTGTAAAACAAAAATAATTTTTTGATAAATCTCTGTGTGGCGTACTGCTGAATAATTTTTAAGCTAATGAACATAAAAATATATGTGCAAATCCAGTTAATTATTTAAAAAAAAATAAAAATTATGCAATGGGAATGATGATGTTTCTGATGAGCCGTTCAACTTAAGTTAACAAATTTACCGAACTTCCATTACTATCGATTACTATATTGTCCTTTTGACTACTCTACACTCTTTAACTCTGATCCTTGAGTTGCCTATCGGCCTTGATAAGTGGTGACGCCTATGTAAAAAAGAAGATCGCTTCTTTTTTCTTAAATAAAACTGACTTTGTTTGAGAAATGTGTTTTTGGCGTACTGCTGAATTATTTTTTTCTGAAGAATAAAATTGAATAACGTTTATTTTTACAAGAATGTTTATAAAATTTGGCATGTTACGTACTTTTTGGTGTGCCAAAAACCAATTACTCATTATAGGTAGGAATTCATCTGTAGCAGTTATATTCTAATGGAATTTGTCTTCTCACTTCGATCAAATTCTTTTTTCTTTTATATCTCCATGAACACGCATTTCGTCATCTCTTAAGTCTCATGTTTGGTTAAATGTGCATAGATTAAATAATGAAACTTTAATTCTTTGTACATATCGCTCTACCGGTTAAGCGATTGAAACTGCTGGTGACAGTGAAACTTGAATAAAGCTCATCATCTTATTCTCTTTCGCACGACTTAATGAGACACGTGCTTGAGATGTAGCAATTACAGAGAACTATTTTCGCTAGTAAATTAATACTCCCCTCTGAGCTCTTCGACCACAGGCTGACCTATCAGCTAACAGGCGCATTGATTCATCTGTTTCATAAAAAAGACTTGAGGGAACGTCAGTCAGTCAGGTCTGGACCTTCAGCCAAGCAAAACCTCTCCTCTTTCGTCCCCTGTCTACCGGACATCTTGATATAGCATTGACGGTCTCCATTAAAAACAACTAATAATAACTTGGGACAACACAGAAAATGTACTGACTGACCGATAACGACCTCAAAAAGAACATTCTTCCTTTATCTCCGTTTGACATTCAAGTTTCTGCTGCCATTTTGTGTTGTGTTACCTTCCTAAAAATGGTAACCCGATGAATACAAACTTTTTGAAAACATAAAAGAACTCGTTAGAACGAGCCTTCTTTGAAACATTCAAAAATAAATGAAGACCACACGAAAGATAGTAAGAAAAACTTCTCAGCCTCACACACATAAAATATTTAATATCTTTCGCAACAGATACAGAACTATTCCCTCTTTTTTACCAATAAAAAAGAAAAAAAGCAACAGATACATTTCAAGTGAAACAATAACACCACGTGTGCACACACAAACATGGTGACATGCTCGTGTTTGTGTGTGAAAAAATCCTTTTTCATGATAACTTATAAATATTCCGTTTCGAAAAAAGAAAAAGTTGACATTCTAAACATTTTTTAAGTGATCATTTTTTTAATTATGAAACTCGGAAGTGTGAGAATATTCCTCCATTCAAGACACATTTATCTTCTAATCGTCGCAGAGAAACGAAACACAAAAGAGAAATATTCCTATAACAAAAAACTTAAATTTTTTTCTTCTTTGACCAAAACTTATCTCGCTTCACTTAAGAGCACACATACCCACCCACACACATATTTCGTCCACACTTTTACCACTGGCATACCTTTTAAAAGTATATTTCTCTATTTTATTTTATTGTAATTTTTTCTTCACCTCTTAAGTATTTCCGTTATTATCTTTGTCTCTGGCTAAATATGTTCCTTGTTCCTCCACGTGGTCCCACGACAATGTTCTTTTTCCATTTTCTTACCCTTGATTTTTTTGTCTCTTGTTGCTTTATATATATATATATATATATATATATATATATATATATATATATATATAAAATAGTTGCTGCGAACCTTCATAATAATGCCACAGCCTAACGACATCTTGTCTCCACTTATATAGGCAATCCAACCACTCGTGAATATGACTATTTTTAAAGCCATTGAGAAAGTGAAAAAAAACTTGGCAAGCTTGAGCCGTAGTCGAACAGGCGCCGACACCAAACTAACTCCTCATCTTCAAGCCGCTACCATTGCCACTCAAACCGAAACTGTGGTCTTATCACAGTTGATATGGTTAATCAGTTTATTATTGTTGATTTTTTTCGATATCCTGATGCTGCAATAATGCCACAGTCTAATTTTTAATATAAGTAGAACACCGAAAAATGACAGTTATTATTTTTTCTAGATAAGAACATCACAGAATTACACATTTCTCGCATGTTTTACATAAAACATCAAGCTGCATCTTCTTGAATTTCCTTTCAAAATCAAATTTTTGGCTTCAAGAGGTGAATATCGGATGGTGCAAGGTGATGCAAAGTGCATGGGAAAGGATTTCATGTGTGTCTGTGCTTCTGGTCTCAAACGATGTGTGTTGTGGATCAGAGTGATATCTTGAATTGGGGATATTTCCTGATCTGGTTTTGGCTCTTGATTTTGATATCTTTCATATATTTTTTCTGAACATTCAAGCGTAATAAGCTCCTATAAATTGTGGATACAGGTTTAAGACACACAGACTGAATACTTCTTCGGTACATTATCGTAATCAATGTGGTTTTGCTTTTGGAAAGTTGTCAGCAACCTATGAATGCATCAGATAGTTTCTAGAGACCTTACACTAGTCATGTTCTTTTGGTCGATCTTGCAAATAGTTAAGCCTGGATCTTCAAAAAAGGTTGCCACGAAATTGCTGACAGTTGCCTCATCCATGACAGATGGATGGCAACCAAATCTCAGTGCTGCTGTTACAGATTTCATGACATATTGGAATTCACAATGGCAACGTTTTAAAAGAATATGTGACATTTCTTTTAATTTCATCAGGAGATTCCTGTTGTGAGCGTGATTTCAAATAAGACAACTGATTACTGCATGACACATGACAGGCTACATTTCATACTTAACTAATTTCAAACATTTGGAAATCAGAGGCAACAATTAGTTCAGAGTTGAAATTTGCCACATGAGAATATAAATCATTGCATATGCAAAAATTCTACTAGATCAGACAAACGGAAGTAGGTCAGGGTCATTACTTATTGAACGTCAATCGTATTTAAAAAAATCTTTCACAATCAACATATATATGAAAACAACAATGATAAAAGGCTAACACATGAATTAGATATTTAAACATGAAAACTCAAGATAAAATAGTCGTTTTATTGAAATATATTAAATTTAAAAATAAAAGTAAAAACTGTTAAGACATGACCTCAGCTCTTTTGGATGGTTTTAAAGATTTTGATGAGAATCAAAACTTTGTTTTAAAAAGAAAATTATTAACATAATCAAAGTATCATATTCGTTTCTCACGTTTTTTCTTGAAAGAATAAAAGTTTATTTACACAAGTTTGGTTTTCTAGGAATTGTGTGTAAATATTTCTAAAGATTTTTTTATTAAACCAGTTAGTATCTTTCATACAGTTCTCTCCTTTGTTTCAATTTTGATCAGTCGAAGTTCTCAGAAATCAATGGGCTCCCTACATGAAGGTCGCATTTAACTCTCTATATATATATGTTATAGAGGAAGTAATTTAACTCTATATATATGTTATAGAGGAAGTAATTTAACTCTATATATATATGTTATAGAGGAAGTAATTTAACTCTCTATATATATGTTATAGAGGAAGTAATTTAACTCTCTCTATATATATGTTATAGAGGAAGTAATTTAACTCTCTCTATATATATATATGTTATAGAGGAAGTAATTTAACTCTATATATATGTTATAGAGGAAGTAATTTAACTCTATATACATATGTTATAGAAGAAGTAAGTCCTAGAGAAGAAATTTAAAAGTACGAGCTGATCATTTTTGAAGTGTACATTCGCTCCAGTTTCTATGAAAACAAAATGAAGAAAAACTATGAACTAACTAACTACCCTAATGAAGCTATTTTTAGCGAAATACTGGACTTACAACACAAACAAAAGGTCATAAACATGACTTTATCATTTTCCTGACACCTAAAGTTTTCAAAATACTCACATTTCTATTGCTTGTATTTATTTTACACTTGGTTCACTCGGCATATTGGGCAGATATTTAAAAAAAAAATTTTTTCATTAGCCTGGTTGATCCTATGACAGGTATGATTTATACATTAGGAATGATTACTTAAACTAGGCTTGCTATATTCTCTTTCTTGTCCCATATCACTATGTCAGGCTTAATAGCCACATTTTCTAGGTATGTAGCTGTAGGAAGTTCATAGTCATAGTGAAGAGTGTATCACTTATTTCCAACTGTTTCTGGTACATGTCCTTAGGATTTGCTACTACATTGTATGACATATTTTTCTCCCGTATATGCATTCATGTGAATCAACAAAGTTGACTTCTGTGCAAAAGTAGAACATCATACTTCACAATAATGTTTGTCTCCTGTATGTGTTTTCATATGACGCAACAAATGCGACTTCTGTGCAAAAGAAGAACACCATACTTCACATGAATGTGGTTTGTCTCCCGTATGTGTTTTCATATGATTCAACAAAGTAAACTTCCGTGCAAAAGAAGAACCACATACTTCGCAAGAATGTGGTTTATCTCCTGTATGTATTTTTATATGACTCACCAACTGTGATTTCCGTAGAAAAGAAAAACCACATCACAAGAATATGGTTTCTCTCCTGTATGTGTTTTCATATGACGCAACAAACTTGAATTTTCTGAAAAAAAGGCACCACAGACTTCACAAGAATGTGGTTTGTCTCCCGTATGTGTTTTCATATGACTCAACAAACTTGACTTCAGTGCAAAAGAGGAACCACATACTTCACAAGAATGTGGTTTCTCTCCTGTATGTGTTTTTATATGACACAACAAACGTGACTTATATGGAAAAGAAGAACCACATACTTCACAAAAATGTGGTTTGTCTCCTGTATGTGTTTTCATATGACACAACAAATTTGGCTTATGTGCAAAAGAAAAACCACATACTTCACAAGAATGCGGTTTCTCTCCCGTGTGTGTTTTTATATGACACAACAAATTTGACTTCTGTGTAAAAGAAGAACCACATACTTCACAAGAATGTGGTTTGTCTCCTGTATGTGTTTTCATATGATACAACAAACTTGACTTCTGTACAAAAGAAGAACTACACACTTCACAAGAATGTGGTTTGTCTCCCGTATGTGTTTTAATATGATTAAACAAAGTTGACTTCCGTGCAAAAGAAGAACCACATACTTCACAAGAATGTGGTTTGACTCCTGTATGTGTTTGCATATGACGCAAAAGATTTGACATATCTGCAAAAGAAGAACCACAGACTTGACAAAAATGTGGTTTGTCTCCCGTATGCGTGTTCATATGAGTCAACAAATTTGACTTCTGTGCAAATGAAGAGCCACATACTTTGCAAGAATGTGGTTTCTCTCCTGTATGTGTTTTCATATGACACAACAAATTTGACTTATGTGCAAAAGAACTACCACATACTTCACAAGAATGTTGTTTGTCTCCCGTATGTGTCTTCATATGAATCAACAAATGTGACTTCCGTATAAAAGAAGAACCACATACTTCACAAGAATGTGATTTATCTCCCGTATGTGTGTTTATATGACTCAACAAATTTGACTTCCGTGTAAAAGAAAAACCACAAACTTTACAAGAATGTGATTTGTCTCCCATGTTTGCTATGTAATGCAATGATAGTAACTTGTAACTTTAGAAAATCATATGAAGAATTATTTTAAATCACCAATGAGGAAAGTTCCTTCTCGTCCATTTATTAATTTCTTTTCATTGTTGCAAATTCTGGAAATATAAAATAAATTTAAAAAATTATATTTCATGTGGTTAACTTGAATTATGTTAATTTTTATTAAAAATATCCAAAACATCTTTTATTAATGAAATTCAAAAAAAAGAAAATTAGTATAGTTTTATGCAATACTAGTCAGTCAACAAAATTAATGTGTTTCTAATATAAAATATTTATTTAAAGTTTATGTGTTTCTATGTTCAAGTATTTAATTAAAAAGAATTACGTTTCCTCATTTTAGAGATGAAGATTGATTAATCATATTATTTGGATTCTTTAGAATACTGTTATCATCTTGGGTGTTATTTTCACAACGTTTCTATTTTGCTTCCGAGCTTATTCAGGTGTATTTTGTCGAACTTGGTAACCTTTCTCTTGAACTCAGAAGTATTTACTGAATTATCCCATATTATTTGGATTCTTCAGACTATTGTTCTTATCTTCAGTGTCATTTTCACAACGTTTCTGTTATCTCCGATCTTATTCAGGTCTATTTTGTGAAACCTTGGACCTTTTTCTTGAACTAAGAAATATGTAGAGAATTTTGAATGAAACCCTTTATTTAGTACATGAGTGTTGCATTCTTCTTGTTATTAGAGATGACTTGTAAAAAACCTTAGTAAAAATTGTATTTTCAATCTCACTGAGGATTGAAACTCCAACGTTCAGAAGTATATAAGTTACAACTGAATTTTACTATAACCATAGCACCAGGGTCCCTAGCGAACAATCCTACTATATAGTGTCACCAAAAAAGTCGCAGTTATCATTTTTTTCAAAACCTGCAAATTTAAGCTAAATTGAGTGTAACAGTTAAAAAAACTATACCTTATTTGAGTCATCTTTTATTCCTCTATAATTTTACTTGTTCGTATTTTACTTTTTATTGAAGTATTGTAGTGTTCACGTTAATTTAAAAATTCAAAGTGAGAAGGCAAAAACAAACTCTGTACTATGGAAAATTGTATTTTAATATAATTTAGAATATTACTGTAACACAAATACAATAGGAACACAATGGACTAGTTAATATTTAGTAGTATATCCCTTCTGCAATTTGACAGGCTGCAATCTTAATCTCCGGTGGAAGGGTATCATATTTCTCTTTCATTTTTGTCCAAAATTCTTCCCGATTTGAAATTTTATGATTATGTAGATGTAGCTTGATATAATGTCAGCACGGAAAATTATGTTAAAACACCAGCATCTGCACACATGCATGATTTGTGTGGGTTTTAGAAATTGTTGTAAGTTTGTAAATTGTAGGTTTCAATTGCTTACAATAAACAATGCCAACCAATCACCTTGAGAACAGGTTACCAAATAGATAAGTGGCTTTTAACATTACTGTGATTATTATGCTTGATAAACAAAAGAATTAAATCCCCGATAGGGTAGAAAGTCAGCTTAAAAATGAAGCTCGCAGATATTGTTGTACTGGCTTATCCCAATCAATAATAAATTGAATAAATATTTTCATAGTATGAAGGTCACCATCTATACAGATCACATACCTCTAGAATATTTATTCAATATTAATATTAACCTCGCCTATATAGAATAGAAAAATACAGAGGTGGGCTTAAAAGGAGAAGGAAAATGTTTGTGTGGATCTCTTGTTATGCACCGTGAATTTGAGCAGAGACAATGACGTTCCCTAGAACATTGAGCAGAGACAATGACGTTCCCTATACATTGTAGGAATTACTTGGTAAATAAGAAGGTTAAAGGCTCATCAGTATCGCATAAACATCATGCGTTATTGGGTTTTGATTTGATTAAGAAACAAGAGGCAGATAAGGACATTTTTAGATTTAAAGACGCAGATGAAGAACGGTAAATCATCGAAAATGAAACAAAAATGTTTATGGTGATGACTGAGATAGTGTTTACTTATTGCAACCGGACGACGAACAATGGTGAAGGTTATATGTACCAGCATGTGGTCATAATATATATATATATATATATATATATATATATATATATATATATATATAAGCAAAAATATTTGTGTGGATCTTTTGTTATGCACCATGGATTCGAGCAGAGACAATGACGTTCTCTGGTAAAAATAGATGGTAGGAATTACTCGGTTTCTGCGATACATTTTGATTCACTAAAGTAACTCGATTTCATTATGATTGAACGACTGCAAGAGAATTGTTTAATTTGTATTTTTGATTGCATATTATTTATTTTCTTTTCTTTCTTTTGTTCTTTCTTTTTGAAGTAAGCCATTTAACATATGCATGTATAAAGTTGGCTGTAGAAAAAGTGAGGGAAGAGAAAGAATTTTTATTACTTTCTCATGATTTCAGGGGAATTTTTTTGTGGGGTGGAAACCAGAAACCATTTTGATGATTTTGGACATGTCAGAAAATTATCAGCTTCTTCTAATGATGCACAAGTGAAGGTTAAATGCTCATCAGTATCGCACGAACATCATACGTTATTGGGTTTTGATTTAATTAGGAAACAAGAGGCAGGTAAGGACATTTTTAGATTTAAAGATGCAGATGAAGAATGGTAAATCGTCTAAAATGGAACCAAAACCATTTATGGTGATGACTCATGTATTCCCTGCCAAACGAGAAATATAAACAAGCAAAAACCTTGAATGCAGGAGTACAATTTGCTTCCTTTTCCTTTTGCAAAACTGGCAATGGATATTTCTGGCCCCTACCTTACAGCTTTGCATAACCAGTACATAGTGATGTTCTTTGATATGTATAGTGGTTGGCCGGAGGTTTTTACAACCTCTTACAAGAAGGCTGAAACAGTGGTTCATCTGCTGTTGGATTAATTTTTCCGAGATTCTGGTCAACACCCAAAAGTACCGGCTTCTCCGAGTTGGATAGTGGCAGACATCTGTTTGGACGAATCACAGAGAAAACCGTAGATAACGTGCACCTAAGCTTAATATAAAGCAAGTTCCTCAACATGACACGTTTAAAGTCAACTCAAGTATAACTCGAGTATGTTTTCAAATATACTGACACTCAAAACCTGCAAAATCCGACAATCAAGTCTTCCTCATTCATACGAGCTGATCTGAGTTGGCTAAGAATATCAGTAAAATATCGCATAGAAAATTGGCCCATTTTAACAGTGATCATATCACACTAGGACTGACCACCAATACCTATAATGGATGTCAGTTTTCACGTTTTGTAAAAGTAGTCATGTATTTTAATTAGAACCGAAGAGAATTAGTCAATTTGTATTTTTGATTGCATATTCTTAATTTTCTTTCCTCCTCTTGCTCTTCCTTTTTGAAGAAAGCCATTTAACCTATGCAGAAAGTTGGCTGTGAACAGAGGGAGGAAAGACAAAGAATTTTTGTTAGTTTCTCATGATTTCAGGGGAATTTTTTTTGTTGGGAGGAAACTAGAAACCGTTTTGATGATTTTGGACATGTCAGAAAATGATCAGCTTCTTCTCATGCTAATCCGAGAAATGATGCCTTTTTAGTACGTTGATTTTACAAATATAGACACAGTCTGCATTGCCCAAGTGACAGTCAATTATGCACAAACGTTCTTGTAAAATAATGATGTATGATAGCTTACCAACCCTAAAACTAACTGGGTTTTATCATTCTAACCTTTACTTTTGTTGCATTGCCAATCCTTTGAAGCACACACATGCTATCCAAGTAAGTTATAATTTTCCATACACAAATTCAAAACATCTACTTATGAAAGCCCCATTTATAATAACTTCCTTTTCATCTATCAAAATTAATGTCCCCAAAATACAAAATAAATTAATTTTATGTCATCTTCACTTTTCAAAACAGAATTAAAATTAAAGGGTCATATCACAATCCAGTAATTATGGAATCTCCATTATTGCTGAAAAAACAAAAACAAGTTTTCAACATATATTTTTCGTATCATTTGGATTATTTGGACTTTTGTTCTCATCTTAAGTGTTAATTTTACAATGTTTGCACAATAAATAACACTCAAAATGAGAACAGTAGTTTTAATAATCTAAATAATACAAAGAATCATTCCTCATCTAAAAACTTCAAAACCGTAATATTATAATTTGTTTAAAAATCAATATTATTTTTTTATGAAGTCAATAGTAAGGTTTGTTGAATGTATTTTTGAGAGAACTTACCAACCATAAAACTAACTGGGTTTTGTCAATTTAGCCTTTTCTTTTCTTTTGTTACATTGCCAATCCTTTGAAGCACACACACACACAATAATACAAAATAATTTAATTTTATGTCATCTTCACTTTTCAAAAGAGAATTACAGTTAAAGTGTCCTATCACAATCTGGTAAGTAATTATGGAATCTTCATTATTGTAAGAAAAAAACAAGTTTTCAACATGTAAAAAATACATGTAACGAAAAAACAAACATTTTCTGATTTGTTCGTATCATTTGAATTATTTGGACTATTGTTCTCATCTTAAATGTTATTTTTACAATGTTTGCACAATAAATAACACTCAAGATGAGAACAGTCGTCTTAATAATCTACATAATACCAAGAATCATTCCTCATCTAAAAAATTCAGAACCGTAATATTTTAATTTGTTTAAGGATCATGATTATTTTTTTTAATTTAGTCAAAGTTATTTGTAAGGTCTGTTGTTTTGCACACATGTTTGCAACAAACAAGTAGTTTTTCAAATATTAAGCAATGTAATTCCTTATGTTATCAGTGGTGGCCAATTCTGAATGTGCAAATGCATACTGAATTGGCCACCACTAATAACAATTACAATGTTTAATATCCAGATACGTACTTGTTTGCAACACATTTAAATGTGATATTTGTTTTCAGCATATCCGAAAACCTATAAATGTTGTCATGTTTAAAAAGAGTGTTACGGTGGAAAGTAAATAAGAAGTTACCAAAACGGCTTTAAGGCAGGCCAACAAAACAAATAAAACAAATTATCACCATATGGCCAGAAAGTGGGTGCTTATTTTACATTAAATTTATATAGAAAACTGATCCCCACTTTTTGAAAAAGTAATTTCCTCAACCTCCCCCTTCCCATTTTTTATGATTACCACTTTAAAAAGTTTTCGGGGGTGCTGAATATATGCTTTAACAGTGGTGCAGAGAAATAGTTTTCATGATATGAAAAATGTACTTTTTTAAAAGTGGGGTTTCACTTTTCATTATGAATTTATGGCAACCTAGTGAGTGGAGATAAAAGTTTTTTTTCTAGTTTCATCTTTCAATAAAGCCCGAGGACATTAAAAAACAGAAAAAGAGGAAAATCTGCATACAAATATGTGTTATTCCTTATGTTATCAGTGGTGACCATTTTTGTATGTGTAAGCATATGCATATTTTTGCCACAAAGAAGTTTTCTGATTATTAAGCAGTGTAATTCCTTATGTTATCATTGGTGGCCAATTATTTACATTGTATAATATTCGGAAAACGACTTGTTTGTGACAAAGTTTAATGAGATATTCGTTTTCAGCATACAAAAAACCTATAGAAATCGTCATCTGATTGTTAAGGTCAAAAGTAAGTAACAAAAAACGAACGGCTTTCAGGCAGCCCCACCCCCCCAAAAACTATCACCGTGTGGCCTGAAAGTAAGTGCTCATTTGGTGCTAGTGCACTTTTGATTTGCGCTATTTTTAAAATGGTATTTTCAAATTTAATTAAAGTTTTATATCTTTTTTTATTCAATTGTAAGGTTAAAGAACAGAATAGGTACAAAACACCCTCCCTCTCCTATTTTTATAATAGCTTTCTAAAAATAACATTATTATTTCAGCATGGATCAATAAATGCATTAGTACCGCTCATTTTACATTCAATTTATATAAAAAAAATAGTTATTTCCACTTTTGGAAAAAGTAATTGCCTCATATCATGAAATCTAATTCTCTGTGCCACTTTTGAAGTATATATTCATTTTCAGCACACCCGAAAAACCATAAAAGTCAGATTCTAGATATTGATCTTTTTTATGTTTAAGTATTGAAAATAAAATCATAGATTAATGATAATAATCCACTGAGAAAATTGAAAAAAAGATGAAAACAAAAACCATTAAACAATGAAAAACGTTTAAGATTTATAGTTTTTTTTCCTTTGGTAAACGAAAATACAACATTAGTTAAAAATATTTAAAATTAATAAAATTACTTTTTTCTCCAGAAAAAAAATAAAGACAAAAATGGAGAAAGAAAAACTAATATGCAAATATCATACTGAAAGGGTAATTGACCTATGGAATACCTTTGACACTGATTTTAAATGTTGTACAATGTTTGTTGTTGGTTATTTTGTGTAATAATTGTGTTTTGTTGATAGGAAAAAGAATATATATTTTGTTTTTATACTGATTTTGGAAAGTTTCATTATTGTATTTGTTTTTTATTGTAATAATTGTTTTGTTGAATTGTGAAAAAAGAAGTGTAAATTGATGACTCACTAGAGAGCCTTGAGACAGAGGGGGAATGGAAAAAATATATGTGAATATTTCTTTGAAAATAGAGAGGGGGAAAGTGGTGAGTTGAGCGTGCACACACAAAGCAACACATGACAGCTCGTAACAAACACATGTGATCAGGTTGTAAGCTTTGATATCATCAGTGGCAGAAGGGTCAACTATTTGACGAATGCAGCTGTTGAAGATGAGCGCACTTGCAAAAAGCAAGTCACATATATAGCCCAGAGGAAAAGGCAAAAGAAGAAAGAAGCTTACACTCAGCCGGCAATCAACATCACATATGCATGGCTCAATGCATACTAGCTAAGAATATCAATAGCATATCTCATAGAATATTGACCCATTTTAACATTTGATCATATTACTCTGTGACTGACCACAAATACCCACAGTGCATGTCAATTTTAAAGCTTTGTAAAATTAGTCATATATTTTAATTAGAACCGTCTTAATGTATTTTCTTGTTTTTAATCACATAATTTTTCTGATGGCTAACAGAGATGAAATACGAAATATAAAAGGAACCAACATTTTCCTCCTGTAGCACGTTTCATATACTCTTAGACTCCAACCAAAACCTCATCATTAGAACCATTCATGCAGCTTCCAGGAAGTTAAGTAACTCGATTGCGAGATAATTGACCTAACGCATTGTCAGGAGAATTGTTTAATTTGGATTTTTGATTGCATATCCTTAATTGTCTTTTCTTTCTCTTGTTCTTCATATATCGACAAAGCCCTTTTACCTATGCAGGTAGAGAATAGAAGCAATTTTTGTTAGTTTCATATGATTTTAGGGGAAATATGTCAGGAAATGATCAGCTTTTTTTATGCTACTCTGAGAAAGGTTCCTTTTAGCAACCGATAAAAGTTGCCCAAACATATCCAAATCGAATGACTAGTAGTTTACTCTCTCTGATTTCAAGATGTGACAATCAAATATCTAAATAGAACAAGCACGTCTCCTCCTTATGAAATAATCAGCTTTTTCTCATGCTAATCTGAGAAATCATGTCCTTTTGGCAACCATTAAAAGTAAGGTGGCCTATATCTAAATAGAACTAACAAGCACCTCTACTCTACTTGTGAGAATCACTAGGACTTTATCCTCTATGACCTAAAAATGAGGAAGAGGCTGAAAAGTTGACTTGCTTACATCCTCCCAGATAATTATCAAAGGTAACATTTAAAATGTATCCAAATTTCATAACTAACACATGGCTAGGGATCTAAAAGTTAGATACACACGTTCTTTTACTCATAAGCGAAAGAAAAATAAAAGATCATACAAATAACAAGAGGGAGATAACGGTTCCTTACTTTATTTCCATGGACTTTTACTTAGTTTCTATGGACACAAGACTACTTTCAGTCATAACTGCAAGAAAAATAAAAGTCCATAACAATAGCACATGCTGATGTCACGCGAAGGAGAAGTTTAATTTTATGTCGCCTTTACTTTTCAAAACAGAATTAAAGTTTAAACATACTATCACAATCTGGCAAGTAAATATTCGACAGGTGTTATTTTTACAATGTTTGCCCAATAAATAACACTCGAGATGAGAACAGTAGTCTTAATAATCTAAATAATACAAAGAATCATTCCTCATCTAAATAATACATAATTAAAAAAAAATCAGAACCATTATATTGTAATTTGTTTAAGGATCATGATTATTTTTTTTTAATTAAGTTAAAGCTATTTATAAGGTTTGTTATTTTGTTTAAGGATCATGATTATTTTTTTAAGTAAGTTAAAGCTATTTATAAGGTTTGTTATTTTGGTTAATGTTTAGAATCTTTCCGAACCCACAAAAAACCTTTACAATGACGACTTTTATAAGTTTTCGAGGCTGCTAAAAACGAATATATACTCCAAAAATGGTGCAGAGAAATAGTTTTTATGATATGAAAAATTTACTATTTCAAAAAGTGAGGGATCAAATTTAAATATAAATTAAACCTAAAATGAGCACCTACTTCATGGTCATGTAGAGAGGGGGTCATTTTTTGCCTTTATTTTTTTGGCAAAAAGTTTTTTTTAAATTTTGATTTCCTCTTTCAATAAGGATACGAGGACATTAAAGAACAAAAATAAAGTATCATCTGTATACAGACACGTATCATTCCTTATGTTATCATTGGTGTCCATTTTTGTATGTGTAAGTGTGCACATATATTTGTCACAAAAAAGTAGTTTTCCAAATATTAAGGAATGTAATTCCTTATGTTATCGGTGGTAGCCAATTCTGTATGTGCAAGTTAATACTTAATTGGCCACCACTGATAACAAACAATTACGTTAATATCCAGATACTTACTCGTTGCAGCAAATTTAAATGCGATATTCGTTTTCAGCATACCTGAAAACTTATCGAAGTTTTAATGTTAAAGGTGATTGTTAAGGTGGAAAATAAATAACAATTAACAATTTCAGGTTAACAAAAAAATAAAATAAATTATCAGCATGTGGCCAGAAAGTGGGTGCTCATTTTACATTAAATTTATATAGAAATATGATCCCCACTTTTTGAAAAAGTAATTTCCTCATATAATAAAAAATACTTCTCTGTGCAAGTTTTAAAGCATATATTCGTTTTTAGCACACCCGAAAAACAATAAAAAAATCCGCTGAAAAAAAAAACAAAAGACAAATTTTATACTTAAACCTTGTGAAATAGTTAAAAACATTTAAAATTTATAATTTTTTTTGTAAGCAATAAAGAAGTTATTTTTATGTTTAAGTCAATATTGAAAACAAAAAACATTCGACAGCGAAAAATTTTCAACAATAAATCTACATTTTCATTAGGATTATTCGTTTAGTAAATGTAGTTATCTCCCTTACATTTTTAATGTATTCTGCAAATGCGCAAAAATCGATACTAAATTCATGTAGTAATACTTACGTTTTTGTTTTATAATCTGCTTTTGATTAACTTTATCTGCTTTTATAAGGGAACGATTTTTCAAATGTGATTGAATTTACAAGCTCAACATTCAAGATGACGAACGGAAGAGCAAGTTTGCAGAAAATAAAATTAAAGAAGAAAAATAAAAAAGAAATCATTTCGAAATAGAGCCAATCTATTTGGTGAATATCACGGATAAAATTAGTATTATTTTATTTAACATTTTAATATTTACATGAGAGATAACAGATTACAAGTTTTACCTTTATTAATTCTATAATTAGTTGCATGGTACGTACAATTTAATGGCGGAAACTGATAGGTGAACATTGTTTAAAAAGCGGGCTTATCATATTTTTTATAGACATTTTTATTTTTTTATCGTCTTTGAAAGATTAAAGTCGAAACTTAATTTCTGTATTGGAAAAAAATTACACATGAAAAAAGTTTATAATCAAAAATGTTTTCACGACAGCTTCAAAGATAAGTAATAAAGTAAAGTCTTAAGATATGGAATAAAAACAGATATCTTTATTAGCCGCTCATCCCAAAGCGAGAGTTTAGTAACAGATCTAGCTTCACACAACCAAAACAAGACACAACATATTTGGGTGTCATCAGCTACAATCGAAACCAAGATCAAAACTGTAACATCCAAAGCTGGTGACGTTACCACTGTACAAACGTAACACGCATATGAACTGATTAAAAATAAACTAAGATGAATGTACAAAATGTATTACGATTTTTTTTTTAATTCTGACCTCATAAAACTCATAGAAGTGATGTTAATTTGTAAAAACTGACCGTGGAGTCACTAACTTCTACATGTGTGACTCTGTGTTTTCCCATTCATAATTGGGATCTATCAATTTTTAAGACCGAGGTTGCAGGAATCTCTTGAAGTCAAAAGTAGGACCGTCAAAGGTAAATTTAACTAAATCGATTAATAGAAGGTTTCAACCAAGGTAATCCTTACATACATAAAATAAAAATATAGAAATAACTCCAGAAAATAACGACACTTGA
The DNA here is from genome assembly GCF_053919585.1 of Euprymna scolopes. Classification (NCBI taxonomy): domain Eukaryota; kingdom Metazoa; phylum Mollusca; class Cephalopoda; order Sepiida; family Sepiolidae; genus Euprymna; species Euprymna scolopes. Next base: position 49,781,736 of record NC_136527.1, on the reverse strand, counting down.
AATAGAACTCGAAATCAATGTATTCATGCCAAATAACAACATTTATTTTCATGTTAAGAAATATTAATTCAAATCGCTCCAACATAAATGTTTCTTGTAACGAGTGTTCATTATACAGGCTTAGTTAAATGAGGATCTCGTAAGAATAGCATGAAGTTTAAGATTACTGATTTTTATGAACAGAATGTCACACGTTGCTTGAAATGAATGTGAATATTTTCTGAGAGAAAAACGGTCATTAAGCCATGTAAACGAATGTGTTGTGATTTTTTTTATTATCCAAACCACATTAAATAATTTTAAAATTACATTATTTTTGGAAAATATTGAATGAAAACTACTTATTGTAATGTTTCTGAAATATTAAATGTATTTTTTTTATGAACAGAGTGTTACACTCTGAGAGAAACACGGTTATTAAACTATGTAATCGAAATTTATGTGATAATTTTTGTCATTAAAACCACATTAAATATTTTTTAATATATTTTTTTGTGAAAATATTGAATGAATACTGCTTATCGTAATGTTCCTGAAATAATAAAAGTATTTTTAATTCTTAACATCTCCAATGCATTATTTTTATTTAAAAAAGCAAACAGAAATTCATGTGTTATTTTTAATTTGCGATTTTAGTCATCATATCGGTGTCACTCGACACATGTATCAATAAAAATAAAACTTAGTTTTTAAAGAAAAGGAAATAATAAAATTCATTCAGTAATTGATATTTTAAAGTTTATTATCCATTTTTATATTAAGTTAAATGAAATGACAAAAAAAACAATAAATAAACCTTTAAAATATAAATTCAAGATAACGAACGGAAGAGCAAGTTCGCAGAAAACAAAAATAGTTTGAAGTTTATTATCCATTTTCATATAAGTTAAATGAAATGACAAAAAAATAAATAAATCACGATAAAATATTTAGTTTAAAATACAAATAACGATTTACTAAACGACGTTTTATTTACTGGATATTTTTTCGGCATTCACCGGAAGTTATTATCTTCCCTAGTAAGTTCGATTTTTTTTTTAATCCTTTTAATTAACACGCGCATATTGAGAGTAGATATTCTAAAACTGAAATTAAAAAAAAAAAAAAAAAAAAAAGAATCAAGAAGTTATAAAGACTTAATGGGGAGTCGTATGCGTAAGGAAATGAACAACACAGCTAGAAGTAAGGGGGTCGGACATGTGGGTAAAGAAAATAAACAAAGTTCGTAGTTAAGATGAAATAATATTTTTAAAAAAATAACGTTAAAAGTATTTAAAAAGTGTCTTTAAAAAGGAGATATATAATGCTTCTTACCGGAGATGGCTTAAAACGGCGAAGGAGTAAGGACAACAGAAGATAATAGACAGAGACATGTGAGACTAGAAAGGGAACTGATTAGGGAATGAAACACCGGTCAACTGCCGGTGTCGACTCAGAGGAAACTCTAAAAGAAAAATGTCCGGCCAAGGGAGATAACTGTTAAAGGGGCATAATGCATGCAAAACAGACAACTATTTTAAAAAGAAATCTTTTATAATTATTGTAATTTTTTTTATATTTTAAAACAAATATGTTGTTTTTTTTAATCCAAAAAAAAGGTTAAGAGTTTATCTTGGAACTTAACTCTACTGTTTTGTTAAGTAAACTACTTTTAATTTATTCGATTTCGAAATTTATTTTCACTTAAAATTATTTTTTGTATTTATGATTATATATATGTGTGTGTGTGTGTGTGTATGTGTGTATGTGTGTGTACATATGTATACTTCTAAATTCTACACTAAGTACAACCATCTCCCATATAACTAATTACTGTAAACAAAAACACAAAAATTCCACCTCAATCTTCCTCTACCTATCCCATCCTATCTTTTCCCGCTTTATCCTCTCCCAGATACGGTAAAAAAAGTGAAACCTGAAAGGAACAAAACAAACAAACGAGAAAAAAAAAACATTGTTGAGAACACAAATAGAAAAGATAAGAATCGAGAAATTATAAAAGGCTGAATGAAGAATCGTATGCGTAAGGAAATGAACAAAACAACTAGAAGTAAGGGGGGGGTCGGACATGTGGGTAAAGAAAATAAACAAAGTTCGTAGTTAAGATGAAATAATATAAAAAAAAATAACGGTGTTGAGTCAGAGAAAACCCTAAAAGAAAAATGTCGGCCGAGGGAGATAACTGTTAAAGGGACATAATGCATGGAAAATAGACAAAAAAAACTTTTATAATTATTGTAATTGATTTATATTAAAAAAAAACTTTCTTAATTATTGTAATTTATTTATATTAAAAAAAAAAACTTTTATAATTATTGTAATTGATTTATATTAAAAAAAAACTTTCTTAATTATTGTAATTTATTTATATTAAAAAAAAACACAAGTTTTTTAATTGAAAAACGGGTTAAAAGTTAAATTTTGTCAAGTAAACTACTTTTAATTTATTCGATTTCGAAATTTATTTTCACTTAAAAATATCCGTGTATTTATGTTTATATATTAGGTACGAGCAAAATGGGCGGATACAGATAAAGGGACCAAGTTTTGAAAGCCGATTTATCATCATTTTTTGTAGGTTTCCGACTACTTTTTGATTGTATTTAAAAGTGTAGAGACTAAAGTTCATTTCCAAAAGAAAAAAAATATTTGTACACGTGAAAAAAAGAAAAGTTATGAAACATTTTTTTTTTCACGGCGATCTAACCAATTCAGCTAAATTTTGAAGTTAAATATATTCATTGTAAAAATCCTTTAACAGATAATTATTAGTTTTCTGTGTCTATTTCAAAGATAAATAGTAAATTAAATCCTAAGATATTGAATTAAATAAAAAAAAACAAAGAAATTTTTGTGCAAAAAATAACAATTAGCCCTCAAAAAGCAAGTAATTTTATCGTCCGCCCAAAAACGCAACAAATAAAGGGTTATAAACACGATTATACGAAGGCCTAAAATTACAGGCAATCGAAACGGAAACGCTGTTTCAAAATGAAGTCATGATAGTAAAAGGAGGTAGGGGTGTCAGGTTTCTTTTTTTCCCCCAGACGTGCATCCGTATATTCCTATTCTGAACGTTTGTATCAATTCTTATCATTTTTTAATTTAATTATTTTTATGTTCCTGTTTTTAAATTATTTTTTTTAATTATTGTTCGAGATGACATAATAATTATGTTACGCTGAAAGTTTCACAGTCTTGCGATATATATATATATATATATATATAAATATATATATATATATATATATATATATAGTGAAAATATTAAATAAACAATGCTTAATTCACTGATAATATATCAGTAGTTCGAGAAATTCATTCTTCTTCGAATTATAACGAATTCATTTATACGGACTTTTTTTCGTAATGTCCCTGTGAATTTTTATTAATTTAAAAAAGTAAAAGTATTTTGTTATTACAATTTTTTGTGTGAAAATTTTAAATAAACAATGCTTAATTCAATGATAATATCGGTAGTACGAGAAATTCATTTTTCTTTGAGTTATATAGAATTCATTAATACGGACTTTAGGGGCTTTTTTGTAATGTTCCTGTAAATTTTTTTATAGTTACAAATAACGATGCTTTATTTATATATAAAAGCAAAAATAAATTCTTGTGTTTTTTATTTACTACTGAAAACCATAACTTTAGTAAAGGTATTTTAAAAAAACTGATACATTTTCACTAAGATTTAAATAAAAATAATCAGTCCAATATATTCCGCGATCATTATTTGAAAAATACTGAAAATTACATTAAAATTGATTAATTTCCTGATTTTCGGTGAATTTTAAAGTAAAGGGAGGGGTCAAAATGTTTATACATTTTGATCGTCGTTATTCAGTTTGCCCGTACCTAGTTTGTCGGAAGTAGCATACCGACGAGTAAGGGGAGGGAAAGAAAAGACGGTTTAAGTCTTGCAAGGAAATGTCGACGTTGCTTACAAGCAGTCTTTCCTTGTAAAAGTAACAAATGGGTAACGATGGTCGAAATGTAACTTGTCTAAAAGAAAGCAACAACTACTAACACAACAGTAGAGCGCCAGAGCGGCCACCCCTTTTTATCTACTCCAACTCTCAGTCAATGAGATTCACGCGTGAGTGAAATGTCTATTTAACTTGTAAGGAATAGGCATCCACGTTCTTTGATTAACGGACCACCGGCCATGTTGGTCACAGCTACTAGCACTCCTTTCTTCCCCACCGACCTACCCTCGGTAAGTCAACAAATTCAAAATTCTCAGGATATATATATATATATATATATATATATATATATATATATATATATATATATATATTAAGTAATGTGATTTATAATTTAAAAGTTTTAAAATTTTTTTAAATTTAACAATCAAAATTTAATTAAATTAAAAATCAGTTTCATAAGAAAACTGATTTTTGATTTTTAATTTAATTAAATTTTGATTGTTAAATTTAAAAAAATTTTAAAACTTTTAAATTATAAATCACATTACTTAATATTGAATTAGCTCTAGGACATTTAACTATCGAGCTTATTATATATCTAAATTACAACGAGCATTTCCTGTATTTTAATTAAA